>NC_060141.1:805006530-805306530 GCF_021461385.2 Schistocerca piceifrons | reverse complement strand
AGTAAAATAGTTGTAACCCGATAGTTTTGTGACCTCTAACGATTGAAGTTATTAGAGTCCCTTAGAAAAGAACATCCTCCATGCATAACTGTCGTGAACAACATAACTCTGGAAGGAAATTTTGTGACTGTACCGAGAGACAAACTCCATGCGTAGTAAGAGGACGGACCCAGCGTGAACGCCAGTTATGCAGCCGAGCCAGTGAAACCGGACGCAGCCGTACTGTCAGCTGTGCTGTCAGCAACTTACAATCTCACGAGCGCGACGCGTGTCGCACCTTAGCACCTCAAGCTGCACTGAATCTCAGCACAGAAATTCTTAACCATTATATAACGAACCCTTTGAATAACTTTATGCACATTTTCAATAGTCAGTAACTTACTTTGCTCCCTACACACTTTTTATATGACAAATGAACTCTAATTTTATTAAAAACCAAAGCACCGACAGGTAAGTCATATCGACGTCTTCCGAGATGCAACTAGCTTCGTCGAGCCGCCAATATTGATTATATGGAAGCAGGTAAGTGAGAGAATGAACAAAAAAGAACAACAAATACACACCGGAACGATTGACTGGGTGACTGATAATCACAAATATTTGCAAAAACAAATCAACACAGGAACCGGTTTATCACACGTTTAATAATTATTGGCCTGTCCATTGAAGGAGACATAAAATCATTTTTCATCAGAATCTTGCTAAAGGAAGTATTAACGTGACACTACACTATTCCACAGCATTACACATAACATTGCCATTGCTTAATGACAGTTTTCCTGTGGGTAGAAGTACCAAAGATCGGTTGGAATGAAAATACAAACGAGAGCTTAAAGGAATACCAGGGGATGCTTACATTCATTTTGCTACGAAATGTAACTGGAGGATAAGGAAGTTTTGTTTGAAGGAAATAATATTTTAAACTTTTGCTTTTGTTACGGTTTTGCCACCGCTTATATCACTATGACGAGTTGCCAATTACTTATGTCAAATTGCTTGTGTCTAATTGATTACGTCCAATTACTTATGTCTAATTACTTGTGTCCAATTACTTAAGTCCATGTATTATCTTATTGTTGTTCATTTTGACTGTTTTATTACTAACTATTTAGAGAATTTTGCTAAAGTTTTGCCAGCACCAGTAATTTAGTGTTTGTATCAACCTAGTGTTTCCATGTGTCACTGTGCTACTAGACTGACGAGGATAATCATTTTGTAGGATTTCGAGTATGCTAGAGTAAGTTCCCGAGTACTGCCAGTTATTTGTTTAATAATAATGATGCCTTAGGTAATAAATTGTTTTGGAAGGGTAATTTAGGACGTAACCATGCTTTATTTTGATTTGTATTTGAATGTTCATCTGGAGGGACATACCACATGCCTACCCCCGTGATAGATAAGGTAAACAGAGAGAATCACACCCACAGAACGAGCAAGCTTTGGCCATATACCTAGTCTGTTGGATGAACAAGAGAACCACCCGCAAGGGCACGTACCTGACGTGACGCGGTTGGCTCCCGCGCGGTCCCTTAGCTGTCTGTGTCGTTTCTTCACTTTTCCGTTTCGCGACATAGTCCGTTCTACCCACTTTCATCTTTCCGCTATCAACAGAACAACCCTTGAAGAGTCATGCTCCACCCGCAAGGGCACGTAGTTACGTGACGCGGCCTGCACCCGCGCGGTCCCTTAGCTGTCTGTGTCGTTTCTTCTCTTTTCCGTTTCGCGACATAGTCCAACCTCCCCACTTTCATCTTTCCTCTCTCAACACAACACATGAAGAGTTATGCACACCCGCAAGGGCACGTACCTTACGTGACGCGGTTGGCACCCGCGCGAACCCTTAGCTGTCTGTGTCGTTTCTTCACTTTTCGGTTTCGCGACATAGTCCATCCTACCCACTTTCATCTGTCAACTTTCAACAGACACAAAACTATTCAGCCAAGACTTTGATCTTCCATCTCGAAGAAGAGTTCACGAGAACAGTGTTCCGTGCTCTCTGACGACAGCTGATCAAGCAACGTCAGACGCGAACCGCGTCTAGCCCGCAGCTAAACGCCAGTAAGCGGAAATCTCTGTTCAAAACCTTGAGCCTTCTTTGTTTTCCCGTTGTATTCTCCGAAGGAATACCGACTATTGAAGTAGTAGCATTTAACTGTATGACGTGTCCCAGGACACTGCGAGATAACCAATGATAGACGGAGTTTTAAGCAACCAGCTGGGCCCAAGGAGGCCAGCACCATGGTGTTATAGAGACGGCGAGTTTAGTCGCAAAATGTTGAGAGGATGAAGACGGCGAATTTGGTCGCAAAGTAAAGTTAGTCGCAAGATGTTGAGAGGATAAAGACGGCGAATTTGGTCGCAAAGTAAAGTTAGTCGCAAGATGTTGAGAGGATAAAGACGGCGAATTTGGTCGCACAGTAATGATTTTTTTTTTAAGTAAGAGATGTCGAGTTTGAGGAAGAAGTATGAAGGAGCTATCTTGGAGTCGCAGAATTGTCATATACACAGTTAATTAGGCGATAACGTCGTGTCAACGATGCGCCATGCACTGTACCTTCATAAAGGAAAAGTCCTTCAGAAATTACGCTCAAATTAGTCTTTTCTAATCCAATTCCTTATACTCTCTGTGTCCACTATGGACATCGTCGAGTTTTGTTTCTCTCCTTTCGCTAGCAACAGCGTTGACATCCTACGACACAATCTACGCCCCTCCTGCACCAAACTGGTGTCACTTTTCTTTGTCAGTCTCACTTAATGGTGTTCAGCAAATATATTGAGTGACGAGAAAATTCTTCTCAAAATGTGAATGTTATTACACGTAGAGGGTCAGCCCTAAGAGGCACTTAACTTTCTTTGTTATTGATATGGCATTTGCAACAATTTGTTATGATACTTGTGTGCCTCATTTCTACATTTATGTATGTTAATGTAATTTTAAACAGAACCCACTGTAACAGCTCATCTAGCTTTATGTCACACGTAATCCCACTTCTATTTTGTTGCATTTGACAGTCGGCATTTGACAGTCGTAGACCCCTCAGCTGCCGCGTGCAGCCTCGACGCCGCGCTGGCCTTGGAAATTATCTGCCGCGCGCCTTTCTGACTTAGCGCGAAATTCGGCCTTGCAGTCAGCTGCCACTGACGTAGCCTCCGCGCAGGTCTTTAGCAAACGGTTCCTGTTGGAACACCATTAATAATCTTTCATGCCACTACGGCTTACTTAGTATTCACACCTCTTTAATTATGTTTTTTTTTATACCTGAAAGCTTATTCGTGATCCCTTGTCAGCTAACTTGCCAGCTTTGTCTAACATATCAAATGTTCACCTCCTATCGTCAATTGATGACTTGCTAAAATATGAAGAAAGGACAAATTTCTTACCTTCGCCTGTTGGCACACTTAAATGAATGGCAAACAGTCGCAAATTAAACCAAACAAAAAAGAGAAAACAAGAACCTATCAGGCATGTGCCCTCCCTTAGTCTTAAGAGTGAAACTGAGATATCAGTTAATGTGGAAAAACTAGCGTAGTGTAGTGAAGTGTTTCCTTAGTAATAACTCCCTTTTCAACTGTGTTTTGAAACGTGTGAATCTCCCCTCATACTCCCTCTGCGCTGAGTTTCAGTGCACGGACCTGGCCACGGCCACGCCCCCTTCCTGCCGGCAGCCTGCGCGCTGCCCGCTGAGGACAACACACCACGCCGCCTCGCGTCTGTCGCCCTCGCCGTGACTCATCAGTGGTGATGAGTTTAAATTTTAAACTTATTTTAACAAAAGGAAAAAAAAAGACATTTTTACTTCAACTTAGCAACAAGAACACTTGGCATGTTTACCTAATTCACACTGTTATGTTTTGTTCTAATTTTGTGATGATTTTATGATGTTTTGATGTTTTATGATGTTATGATGTTTTATGATGATTCTTGTATACACACAATATTGTTGACATGTGTAAGCTCCCTTGCGACCCTTAGGAGGTCTTTAGAGTCTCTATACCCTCCCATAGATTAAGACCCCTGCCGTCTTCCGTGAGAGCCAATGTTCACTTTCTTTTGCAAGATAAATTTGTTTACATTCAAATAATAATTGCATTGAGCGAATTCACATACGTTCTCCGCTCCCACGGAAGGGGGAGGAATGTAAAGGATGAGTCAGACAATAAGGGATTTTACTTTATTATATGAGCCTCCAACCGGTAACTTCATTACTCCATTACGGCCAAGCCACGGCCGGCAGTGTTAGCTGCCTGTAAATTCTTTCGTCCCACGGTCTAGTAACAGGAAGTCAGCACCGAGAAAGGGCACCTTGTTCACGCGCCTCTCTCGTGTGCTGACGAGGTAACGCCGTCCCAGGCGTCGCTTAGCAGGCAACGCTCTGGAAAGTTCCATGCCGCCCGCACGGTTTGCTCGGTCCTGACCAATCAGGGTGGAGGAAGCCGCGTGGTGCGTCGAACATACCCGGCCGCCCGTCGCCGGGCCCGCTCTCTTGTATTCCTGCTCACCCGTGAGTCGGATGCGCGCCCTGTAGCATTGATCATCTCCCGCTTCTCCCGGTGCTGCGGCACTGTGGACTTAGTTTTGGCAGACAACCACTTTCGGTAGCTTCGCGAACAATGTTCGCCAAATTGCAAGCTCTGGCTCACCCTCACCTCCCTAGGCCTATGTAGCCCCTTTCAACATGCTTTAGCCAATAAATAGTCTTTCTCTAAAAATTAGCCTATTGTTCCATAACGCCCACCGCCTGCCCATACGCGCCATCCGGTACAGTGCTTCGGACAGGAAGAAACTCGTGTCCCAAAAGAATATCCAGTCGTTTCCATAGAAACGTTGCTCAATTTAGAAGGAGATGTCATAGAAGCAATAGTATTTCATAGCGACGCAATTTCTGTGTTAATTCGTCAATGTGAGGGAGCGAGAGAGGCGTTAATGGAGGAATAGTGCATCGGACAGGAGAAACTCGTGTCCCAAAAGAATATCCAGTCGTTTCCATAGAAACGTTACTCAATTTAGAAGGAGATGTCATAGAACCCATAGTATTTCATCGCGACGCAATTTCTGTGTTATTCCGTCAATGTGAGGGGGCGAGTGACGCAGTAAAGAAGGAGTAGCGCATTGGAAAGGACATAGTCGTATCCCAAAAGAGAATCCTGTTGTTCCCTTAGAAACGTTACTCTATTAAGAAAGAGATGTCATAGAACCCATAGTATTTCATAGCGACACAATTACTGTGTTAATTAGTCAATGTGAGGGAGCGAGGAATGCAGTAAAGAAGGAATAGTGCATCGGAAAGGAGAAACTCGTGTCCCAAAAGAATATCCAGTCGTTTCCATAGAAACGTTACTCAACTTAGATGGAGATGTTATAGAACCCATAGAACTTCATAGCGACCCAATTTCTGTGTTAATTCGTCAATGTGAGGGAGCGAGGGATGCAGTAAAGAAGGAATAGTGCATCGGAAAGGACATAGTCGTATCCCAAAAGAGAATCCTGTTGTTTCCTTAGAAACTTTACTCTATTAAGAAGGAGATGTCATACAACCCATAGTATATCATAGCGACGCAATTTCTGTGTTAATTCGTCAATGTGAGGGAGCGAGGGATGCAGTAAAGAAGGAATAGTGCATTGGACAGGAGAAACTCGTGTCCCAAAAGAATATCCAGTCGTTTCCATAGAAACGTTACTCAATTTAGAAGGAGGTGTCATAGAACGCATAGTATTTCATAGCGACGCAATTTCTGTGTTAATTAGTCAATGAGAGGGAGCGAGGGATGCAGTAAAGAAGGAATAGTGCATCGGAAAGGACATAGTCGTATCACAAAAGAGTATCCTGTTGTTTCCTTAGAAACGATACTCTATTAAGAAGAAGATTTTATAGAACCCATAGTATTTCATTGCGACGCACTTTCTGTGTTAATTCGTCAATGTGAGGGAGCAAGGAATGCAGTAAAGAAGGAATAGTGCATCGGACAGGAGAAACTCGTGCCCCAAAAGAATATCCTGTCGTTTCCATAGAAACGTTACTCAATTTAGAAGCTGATGTCATAGAACCCATAGTATTTCATAGCGACGCAATTACTGTGTTAATTCGTCAATGTGAGGGAGCGAGGGATGCAGTAAAGAAGGAATAGCGCATCGGAAAGGACATAGTCGTGTCCCAAAAGAGAATCCTTTTGTTTCCTTAGAAACGTTACTCTATTAAGAAGGAGATGTCACAGACCCCATAGTATGTCATAGCGACGCAATTTCTGTGTTAATTCGTCAATGTGAGGGAGCGATTGATGCAGTAAAGAAGGAATAGTGCATCGGACAAGAGAAACCCGTGTCCCAATAGAATATCCAGTCGTTTCCATAGAAACGTTACTCAATTTAGAAGGAGATGTCATAGAACGCATAGTATTTCATAGCGACGCAATTTCTGTGTTAATTAGTCAATGTGAGGGAGCGAGGGATGCAGTAAAGAAACAATAGTACTTCCGAATGGACATAGTCGTATCCCAAAAGAGAATCCTGTTGTTTCCTTAGAAACGTTACTCTATTAAGAAGGAGATGTCATACAACACATAGTATTTCATAGCGACACAATTACTGTGTTAATTAGTCAATGTGAGGGAGCGAGGGATGCAGTAAAGAAGGAATGGTGCATCGGACAGGAGAAACCCGTGTCCCAATAGAATATCCAGTCGTTTCCATAGAAACGTTACTCAATTTAGAAGGAGATGTTATAGAATCCATAGTATTTCATAGCGACGCAATTTCTGTGTTATTTAGTCAATGTGAGGGAGCGAGGGATGCAGTAAAGAAGGAATAGTACATCGGAAAAGACATAGTCGTATCCCAACAGAGAATCCTGTTGTTTCCTTAGAAACGTTACTCTATTAAGAAGGAGATGTCACAGACCCCATAGTATGTCATAGCGACGCAATTTCTGTGTTAATTCGTCAATGTGAGGGAGCGATTGATGCAGTAAAGAAGGAATAGTGCATCGGACAAGAGAAACTCGTGTCCCAAAAGAATATCCAGTCGCTTCCATAGCAACGTTACTCAATTTAGAAGGAGATGTCATAGAACCAATAGTATTTTATAGCGACGCAATTTCTGTGTTAATTCGTCATTGTGAGGGAGCGAGAGATGCGTTAAAGGAGGACTAGTGTATCGGCCAGGAGAAACTCGTGTCCCAAAAAAATATCCAGTCGTTTCCATAGAAACGTTACTCAATTTAGAAGGAGATGTCATAGAACGCATAGTATTTCATAGCGACGCAATTTCTGTGTTAATTCGTCAATGTGAGGGAGCGAGGGATGCAGTAAAGAAGGAATAGTGCATCGGAAAGGACATAGTCGTATCCCAAAAGAGAATTCTGTTGTTTCCTTAGAAACGTTACTCTATTAAGAAGGAGATGTCATAGAACCCATAGTATTTCATAGCAACGCAATTTCTGTGTTAATTCGTCAATGTGACGGAGCGAGGGATGCAGTAAAGAAGGAATAATGCATCGGACAAGAGAAACTCGTGTCCCAAAAGAATATCCAGTCGTTTCCATAGAAACATTACTCAATTTAGAAGGAGATGTTATAGAACCCATAGAACTTCATAGCGACCCAATTTCTGTGTTAATTCGTCAATGTGAGGGAGCGAGGGATGCAGTAAAGAAGGAATAGTGCATCGGAAAGGACATAGTCGTATCCCAAAAGAGAATCCTGTTGTTTCCTTAGAAACTTTACTCTATTAAGGAGGAGATGTCATACAACCCATAGTATATCATAGCGACGCAATTTCTGTGTTAATTCGTCAATGTGAGGGAGCGAGGGATGCAGTAAAGAAGGAATAGTGCATTGGACAGGAGAAACTCGTGTCCCAAAAGAATATCCAGTCGTTTCCATAGAAACGTTACTCAATTTAGAAGGAGATGTCATAGAACGCATAGTATTTCATAGCGACGCAATTTCTGTGTTAATTAGTCAATGAGAGGGAGCGAGGGATGCAGTAAAGAAGGAATAGTGCATCGGAAAGGACATAGTCGTATCACAAAAGAGTATCCTGTTGTTTCCTTAGAAACGATACTCTATTAAGAAGAAGATTTTATAGAACCCATAGTATTTCATTGCGACGCACTTTCTGTGTTAATTCGTCAATGTGAGGGAGCAAGGAATGCAGTAAAGAAGGAATAGTGCATCGGACAGGAGAAACTCGTGTCCCAAAAGAATATCCTGTCGTTTCCATAGAAACGTTACTCAATTTAGAAGCTGATGTCATAGAACCCATAGTATTTCATAGCGACGCAATTACTGTGTTAATTCGTCAATGTGAGGGAGCGAGGGATGCAGTAAAGAAGGAATAGCGCATCGGAAAGGACATAGTCGTATCCCAAAAGAGAATCCTTTTGTTTCCTTAGAAACGTTACTCTATTAAGTAGGAGATGTCATAGAACCCATAGTATTTCATAGCGACGCAATTTCTGTGTTAATTCGTCAATGTGAGGGAGCGAGGGATGCAGTAAATAAGGAATAGTGCATCGGACAGAAGAAACTCGTGTCCCAAAAGAATATCCAGTCGTTTCCATAGAAACGTTACTCAATTTAGAAGGAGATGTCATAGAACGCATAGTATTTCATAGCGACGCAATTTCTGTGTTAATTAGTCAATGTGAGGGAGCGAGGGATGCAGTAAAGAAACAATAGTACTTCCGAATGGACATAGTCGTATCCCAAAAGAGAATCCTGTTGTTTCCTTAGAAACGTTACTCTATTAAGAAGGAGATGTCATACAACACATAGTATTTCATAGCGACACAATTACTGTGTTAATTAGTCAATGTGAGGGAGCGAGGGATGCAGTAAAGAAGGAATGGTGCATCGGACAGGAGAAACCCGTGTCCCAATAGAATATCCAGTCGTTTCCATAGAAACGTTACTCAATTTAGAAGGAGATGTTATAGAATCCATAGTATTTCATAGCGACGCAATTTCTGTGTTATTTAGTCAATGTGAGGGAGCGAGGGATGCAGTAAAGAAGGAATAGTACATCGGAAAAGACATAGTCGTATCCCAACAGAGAATCCTGTTGTTTCTTTGGAAACGTTACTCTATTAAGAAGGAGATGTCACAGACCCCATAGTATGTCATAGCGACGCAATTTCTGTGTTAATTCGTCAATGTGAGGGAGCGATTGATGCAGTAAAGAAGGAATAGTGCATCGGACAAGAGAAACTCGTGTCCCAAAAGAATATCCAGTCGCTTCCATAGCAACGTTACTCAATTTAGAAGGAGATGTCATAGAACCAATAGTATTTTATAGCGACGCAATTTCTGTGTTAATTCGTCATTGTGAGGGAGCGAGAGATGCGTTAAAGGAGGACTAGTGCATCGGCCAGGAGAAACTCGTGTCCCAAAAAAATATCCAGTCGTTTCCATAGAAACGTTACTCAATTTAGAAGGAGATGTCATAGAACGCATAGTATTTCATAGCGACGCAATTTCTGTGTTAATTCGTCAATGTGAGGGAGCGAGGGATGCAGTAAAGAAGGAATAGTGCATCGGAAAGGACATAGTCGTATCCCAAAAGAGAATTCTGTTGTTTCCTTAGAAACGTTACTCTATTAAGAAGGAGATGTCATAGAACCCATAGTATTTCATAGCAACGCAATTTCTGTGTTAATTCGTCAATGTGACGGAGCGAGGGATGCAGTAAAGAAGGAATAATGCATCGGACAAGAGAAACTCGTGTCCCAAAAGAATATCCAGTCGTTTCCATAGAAACATTACTCAATTTAGAAGGAGATGTTATAGAACCCATAGATTTTCATAGCGACGCAATTTCTGTGTTAATTCGTCAATGTGAGGGAGCGAGGGATGCAGTAAAGAAGGAATACTGCATCGGAACGGACATAGTCGTAACCCAAAAGAGAATCCTGTTGTTTCCTTAGAAACGTTACTCTATTAAGAAGGAGATGTCATAGAAACCATAGTATTTCATAGCGACACAATTTCTGTGTTAATTAGTCAATGTGAGGGAGTGAGGGATGCAAAAAAGGAGGAATAGTGCATCGGACAGGAGAAACTCGTGTCCCAAAAGAATATCCAGTCGTTTCCATAGAAACGTTACTCAATTTAGAGGGAGATGTCATAGATCCCATAGTATTTCACAGCGACACAATTTCTGTGTTAATTAGTCAATGTGAGGGAGCGAGGGATGCAGTATAGAAGGAATAGTGCATCTGACAGGAGAAACTCGTATCCCAAAAGAATATCCAGTCGTTTCCATAGAAACGTTACTCAATTTAGAAGGAGATGTCATAGAACCCATAGTATTTCATAGCGACGCAATTTCTGTGTTAATTCGTCAATGTGAGGGAGCGAGAGATGCACTAAAGAAGGAATAGTGCATCGGAAAGGACGTAGTCGTATCCCAAAAGAGAATCCTGTTGTTTCCTTAGAAACGTTACTCTATTAAGATGGAGATGTCATAGATCCCATAGTATATCATAGCGACACAATTTCTGTATTAATTAGTCAATGTGAGGCAGCGAGGGATGCAGTAAAGAAGTAATAGTGCATCGGACAGGAGAAACTCGTGTCCCAAAAGAATATCCAGTCGTTTCAATAGAAACGTTACTCAATTTAGAAGGAGATGTCATAGAACCCATAGTATTTCATAGCGACGCAATTTCTGTGTTAATTCGTCAAAGTGAGGGAGCGAGGGATGCAGTAAAGAAGGAATAGTGCATTGGAAAGGAGAAACTCGTGTCCCAAAACAATATCCATTCGTTTCCATAGAAACCTTACTCAATTTTGAGGGAGATGTCATAGAACGCATAGTATTTCATAGCGACGCAATTTCTGTGTTAATTCGTCAATGTGAGGGAGCGAGGAATGCAGTAAAGAAGGAATAGTGCATCGGAAAGGACATAGTCGAATCCCAAAAGAGAATCCTGTTGTTTCCTTAGAAACGTTACTCTATTAAGAAGGAGATGTCATAGCACCTATAGTATTTCATAGAGACACAATCTCTGTGTTAATTAGTCAATGTGAGAGAGCGAGGGATGCAGTAAAGAAGGAATAGTGCATCAGACAGGAGAAATTCTTGTCCCAAAAGAATATCCAGTCGTTTCTATAGAAACGTTACTCAATTTAGAAGGAGATGTCACAGAACGCATAGTATTTCATAGCGACGCAATTTCTGTGTTAATTCGTCAATGTGAGGGAGCGAGGGATGCAGTAAAGAAGGAATAGTGCATCGGAACCGACATAGTCGTATCCCAAAAGAGAATCCTGCTGTTTCCATAGAAACGTTACTCTATTAAGAAGGAGATGTCCTTAGAAACGTTACTCTATTAAGAAGGAGATCTCATAGAACCCATAGTATTTCATAGAGACACAATCTCTGTGTTAATTAGTCAATGTGAGGGAGCGAGGGATGCAGTAAAGAAGGAATAGTGCATCGGACAGGAGAAACTCGTGTCCCAAAAGAATATCCAGTCGTTTCCATAGAAACGTTACTCAATTTAGAAGGAGATGTCATAGAACCAATAGTATTTCATAGCGACGCAATTTCTGTGATAATACTTCAATGTGAGGGAGCGAGAGATGCGTTAAAGGAGGAATAGTGCATCGGACAGGAGAAACACGTGTCCCAAAAGAATATATAAACGTTTCCATAGAAACGTTACTCAATTTAGAAGGAGATGTCATAGAACGCATAGTATTTCGTAGCGACGCAATTTCTGTGTTAATTCGTCAATGTGAGGGAGCGAGGGATGCAGTAAAGAAGGAATAGTGCATCGGAAAGGACATAGTCGTATCCCAAAAGAGAATTCTGTTGTTTCCTTAGAAACGTTACTCTATTAAGAAGGAGATGTCATAGAACCCATAGTATTTCATAGCAACGCAATTTCTGTGTTAATTCGTCAATGTGACGGAGCGAGGGATGCAGTAAAGAAGGAATAATGCATCGGACAAGAGAAACTCGTGTCCCAAAAGAATATCCAGTCGTTTCCATAGAAACATTACTCAATTTAGAAGGAGATGTTATAGAACCCATAGTATTTCATAGCGACGCAATTTGTGTGTTAATTCGTCAATGTGAGGGAGCGAGGGATGCAGTGAAGAAGGAATACTGCATCGGAAAGGACATAGTCGTAACCCAAAAGAGAATCCTGTTGTTTCCCTAGAAACGTTACTCTATTAAGAAGGAGATGTCATAGAAACCATAGTATTTCATAGCGACACAATTTCTGTGTTAATTAGTTAATGTGAGGGAGTGAGGGACGCAGTAAAGAAGGAATAGCGCATCGGACAGGAGAAACTCGTGTCCCAAAAGAATATCCAGTCGTTTCCATAGAAACGCTAATCAATTTAGAGGGAGATGTCATAGATCCCATAGTTTTCATAGCGACACAATTTCTGTGTTAATTAGTCAATGTGAGGGAGCGAAGGATGCAGTATAGAAGGAATAGTGCATCTGACAGGAGAAACTCGTGTCCCAAAAGAATATCCAGTCGTTTCCATAGAAACGTTACTCAATTTAAAAGGAGATGTCATAGTACCCATAGTATTTCATAGCGACGCAATTTCTGTGTTAATTCGTCAATGTGAGGGAGCGAGGGATGCACTAAAGAAGGAATAGTGCATCGGAAAGGACATAGTCGTATCCCAAAAGAGAATCCTGTTGTTTCCTTAGAAACGTTACTCTATTAAGATGGAGATGTCATAGATGCCATAGTATATCATAGCGGCACAATTTCTGTGTTAATTAGTCAATGTGAGGGAGCGAGGGATGCAGTAAAGAAGTAATACTGCATCGGACAGGAGAAACTCGTGTCCCAAAAGAATATCCAGTCGTTTCCATAGAAACGTTACTCAATTTAGAAGGAGATGTCATAGAACCCATAGTATTTCATAGCGACGCAATTTCTGTGTTAATTCGTCAAAGTGAGGGAGCGAGGGATGCAGTAAAGAAGGAATAGTGCATCGGAAAGGAGAAACTCGTGTCCCAAAAGAATATCCAGTCGTTTCCATAGAAACGTTACTCAATTTAGAGGGAGATGTCATAGAACGCATAGTATTTCATAGCGACGCAATTTCTGTGTTAATTCGTCAATGTGAGGGAGCGAGGAATGCAGTAAAGAAGGAATAGTGCATCGGAAAGGACATAGTCGAATCCCAAAAGAGAATCCTGTTGTTTCCTTAGGAAACGTTACTCTATTAAGAAGGAGATGTCATAGCACCTATAGTATTTCATAGAGACATAATCTCTGTGTTAATTAGTCAATGTGAGAGAGCGAGGGATGCAGTAAAGAAGGAATAGTGCATCGGACAGGAGAAATTCTTGTCCCAAAAGAATATCCAGTCGTTTCCATAGAAACATTACTCAATTTAGAAGGAGATGTTATAGAACCCATAGTATTTCATAGCGACGCAATTTCTGTGTTAATTCGTCAATGTGAGGGAGCGAGGAATGCAGTGAAGAAGGAATACTGCATCGGAAAGGACATAGTCGTAAACCAAAAGAGAATCCTGTTGTTTCCTTAGAAACGTTACTCTATTAAGAAGGAGATGTCATACAACCCATAGTATTTCATAGCGACACAATTTCTGTGTTAATTAGTCAATGTGAGGGAGTGAGGGATGCAGTAAAGAAGGAATAGTGCATCGGACAGGAGAAACTCGTGTCCCAAAAGAATATATAAACGTTTCCATAGAAACGTTACTCAATTTAGAAGGAGATGTTATAGAACGCATAGTATTTCGTAGCGACGCAATTTCTGTGTTAATTCGTCAATGTGAGGGAGCGAGGGATGCAGTAAAGAAGGAATAGTGCATCGGAAAGGACATAGTCGTATCCCAAAAGAGAATTCTGTTGTTTCCTTAGAAACGTTACTCTATTAAGAAGGAGATGTCATAGAACCCATAGTATTTCATAGCAACGCAATTTCTGTGTTAATTCGTCAATGTGACGGAGCGAGGGATGCAGTAAAGAAGGAATAATGCATCGGACAAGAGAAACTCGTGTCCCAAAAGAATATCCAGTCGTTTCCATAGAAACATTACTCAATTTAGAAGGAGATGTTATAGAACCCATAGTATTTCATAGCGACGCAATTTCTGTGTTAATTCGTCAATGTGAGGGAGCGAGGGATGCAGTGAAGAAGGAATACTGCATCGGAAAGGACATAGTCGTAACCCAAAAGAGAATCCTGTTGTTTCCTTAGAAACGTTACTCTATTAAGAAGGAGATGTCATAGAAACCATAGTATTTCATAGCGACACAATTTCTGTGTTAATTAGTTAATGTGAGGGAGTGAGGGATGCAGTAAAGAAGGAATAGTGCATCGGACAGGAGAAACTCGTGTCCCAAAAGAATATCCAGTCGTTTCCATAGAAACGCTAATCAATTTAGAGGGAGATGTCATAGATCCCATAGTTTTCATAGCGACACAATTTCTGTGTTAATTAGTCAATGTGAGGGAGCGAAGGATGCAGTATAGAAGGAATAGTGCATCTGACAGGAGAAACTCGTGTCCCAAAAGAATATCCAGTCGTTTCCATAGAAACGTTACTCAATTTAAAAGGAGATGTCATAGTACCCATAGTATTTCATAGCGACGCAATTTCTGTGTTAATTCGTCAATGTGAGGGAGCGAGGGATGCACTAAAGAAGGAATAGTGCATCGGAAAGGACATAGTCGTATCCCAAAAGAGAATCCTGTTGTTTCCTTAGAAACGTTACTCTATTAAGATGGAGATGTCATAGATCCCATAGTATATCATAGCGACACAATTTCTGTGTTAATTAGTCAATGTGAGGGAGCGAGGGATGCAGTAAAGAAGTAATAGTGCATCGGACAGGAGAAACTCGTGTCCCAAAAGAATATCCAGTCGTTTCCATAGAAACGTTACTCAATTTAGAAGGAGATGTCATAGAACCCATAGTATTTCATAGCGACGCAATTTCTGTGTTAATTCGTCAAAGTGAGGGAGCGAGGGATGCAGTAAAGAAGGAATAGTTCATCGGAAAGGAGAAACTCGTGTCCCAAAACAATATCCAGTCGTTTCCATAGAAACGTTACTCAATTTAGAGGGAGATGTCATAGAACGCATAGTATTTCATAGCGACGCAATTTCTGTGTTAATTCGTCAATGTGAGAGAGCGAGGGATGCAGTAAAGAAGGAATAGTGCATCGGACAGGAGAAATTCTTGTCCCAAAAGAATATCCAGTCGTTTCCATAGAAACATTACTCAATTTAGAAGGAGATGTTATAGAACACATAGTATTTCATAGCGACGCAATTTCTGTGTTAATTCGTCAATGTGAGGGAGCGAGGGATGCAGTGAAGAAGGAATACTGCATCGGAAAGGACATAGTCGTAAACCAAAAGAGAATCCTGTTGTTTCCTTAGAAACGTTACTCTATTAAGATGGAGATGTCATAGAAAACATAGTATTTCATAGCGACACAATTTCTGTGTTAATTAGTCAATGTGAGGGAGTGAGGGATGCAGTAAAGAAGGAATAGTGCATCGGACAGGAGAAACTCGTGTCCCAAAAGAATATCCAGTCGTTTCCATAGAAACGTTACTCAATTTAGAGGGAGATGTCATAGATCCCATAGTATTTCATAGCGACACAATTTCTGTGGTAATTAGTCAATGTGAGGGAGCGAAGGATGCAGTATAGAAGGAATAGTGCATCTGACAGGAGAAACTCGTGTCCCAAAAGAATATCCAGTCGTTTCCATAGAAACGTTACTCAATTTAGAAGGAGATGTCATAGTACCCATAGTATTTCATAGCGACGCAATTTCTGTGTTAATTCGTCAATGTGAGGGAGCGAGGGATGCACTAAAGAAGGAATAGTGCATCGGAAAGGACATAGTCGTATCCCAAAAGAGAATCATGTTGTTTCCTTACAAACGTTACTCTATTAAGATGGAGATGTCATAGATCCCATAGTATATCATAGCGACACAATTTCTGTGTTAATTAGTCAATGTGAGGGAGCGAGGGATGCAGTAAAGAAGTAATAGTGCATCGGACAGGAGAAACTCGTGTCCCAAAAGAATATCCAGTCGTTTCCATAGAAACGTTACTCAATTTAGAAGGAGATGTCATAGAACCCATAGTATTTCATAGCGACGCAATTTCTGTATTAATTCGTCAAAGTGAGGGAGCGAGGGATGCAGTAAAGAAAGAATAGTGCATCGGAAAGGAGAAACTCGTGTCCCAAAACAATATCCAGTCGTTTCCATAGAAACGTTACTCAATTTAGAGGGAGATGTCATAGAACGCATAGTATTTCATAGCGACGCAATTTCTGTGTTAATTCGTCAATGTGAGGGAGCGAGGAATGCACTAAAGAAGGAATAGTGCATCGGAAAGGACATAGTCGAATCCCAAAAGAGAATCCTGTTGTTTCCTTAGAAACGTTACTCTATTAAGAAGGAGATGTCATAGCACCTATAGTATTTCATAGAGACACAATCTCTGTGTTATTTAGTCAATGTGAGAGAGCGAGGGATGCAGTAAAGAAGGAATAGTGCATCGGACAGGAGAAATTCTTGTCCCAAAAAAAAGAATATCCAGTCGTTTCTATAGAAACGTTACTCAATTTAGAAGGAGATGTCACAGAACACATAGTATTTCATAGCGACGCAATTTCTGTGTTAATTCGTCAATGTGAGGGAGCGAGGGATGCAGTAAAGAAGGAATAGTGTATCGGAACCGACATAGTCGTATCCCAAAAGAGAATCCTGCTGTTTCCATAGAAACGTTACTCTATTAAGAAGGAGATGTCATACAACCCATAGTATTTCATAGCGGCACAATTTTTGTGTTAATTAGTCAATGTGAGGGAGCGAGGGATGCAATAAAGAAGGAATAGTGCTTCGGACAGGAGAAACTTGTGTCACAAAAGATTATCCAGTCGCTTCCATAGAAATGTTACTCAATTTAGAAGGAGATGTCATAGAACCCATAGTATTTCATAGCGACGCTATTTCTGTGCTAATTCGTCAATGTGAGGGAGCGAGGAATGCAGTAAAGAACGAATAGTGCATCGGAAAGGACATAGTCGTATCCCAAAAGAGAATCCTGTTGTTTCCTTAGAAACGTTACCCTATTAAGATGGAGATGTCATAGATCCCATAGTATTTCATAGCGACACAATTTCTGTGTTAATTAGTCAATGTGACGGAGCGAGGGATGCAGTAAAGAAGGAATAGTGCATCGGACAGGAGAAACTCGTGTCCCAAAAGAATATCCAGTCGTTTCCACAGAAACGTTACTCAATTTAGAAGGAGATGTCATAGAACCCATTGTATTTCATAGCGACGGAATTTCTGTGTTAATTCGTCAATGTGAGGGAGCGAGGGATGCAGTTAAGAAGGAATAGTGCATCGGAAAGGACATAGTCGTATCCCAAAAGAGAATCCTGTTGTTTCCTTAGAAACGTTACTGTATTAAGATGGTGATGTTATAGAATCCATAGTATTTCATAGCGACGCAATTTCTGTGTTAATTTGTCAATGTGAGGGAGCGAGGAATGCAGTAAAGAAGGAATAGTGCATCGGACAGGAGAAACTCGTGTCCCAAAAGAATATCCAGTCGTTTCCATAGAAACGTTACTCAATTTAGAAGGAGATGTCATAGAACGCATAGTATTTCATAGCGGAGCGATTTCTGTGTTAATTCGTCAATGTGAGGGAGCGAGGGATGCAGTAAAGAAGGAATGGTGCATCGGAAAGGACATAGTCGAATCCCAAAAGAGAATCCTGTTGTTTCCTTATAAACGATACTCTATTAAGAAGGAGATCTCATAGAACCCATAGTATTTCATAGAGACACAATCTCTGTGTTAATTAGTCGATGTGAGGGAGCGAGGGATGCAGTAAAGAAGGAATAGTGCATCGGACAGGAGAAACACGTGTCCCAAAGAACATCCAGTCGTTTCCTTAGAAACGTTACTCAATTTAGAAGGAGATGTCATAGAACACATAGTATTTTATACGGACGCAATTTCTGTGTTAACTCGTCAATGTGAGGGTGCGAGGGATGCAGTAAAGAAGGAATAGTGCTTCGGAAAGGAAATAGTCGTATCCCAAAAGAGAATCCCGTTGTTTGCTTAGAAACGTACTCTATTAAGATGGAGATGTCATACATCCCATAGTATATCATAGCGACACAATTTCTGTGTTAATTAGTCAATGTGAGGGAGCGAGGGATGCAGTAAAGAAGGAATAGTGCATCGGACAGGAGAAACTCGTTACCCAAAAGAATATCCAGTCGTCTCCATAGAAACGTTACTCAATTTAGAAGGAGATGTCATGGAACCCATAGTATATCATAGCGACACAATTTCTGTGTTAATTAGTCAATGTGAGGGAGCGAGGGATGCAGTAAAGAAGGAATAGTGCATCGGAAAGGACATAGTCGAATCCCAAAAGAGAATCCTGTTGTTTCCTTAGAAACGTTACTCTATTAAGAAGGAGATGTCATAGAACCCATAGTATTTCATAGCGACACAATATCTGTGTTAATTAGCAATATGAGGGAGTGAGGGGTGCAGTAAAGAAGGAATAGTGCATCGGACAGGAGAAACTCGTGTCCCAAAAGAATATTAAATCGTTTCCATAGAAGCGTTACTCAATTTAGAAGGAGATGTCATAGAACCCATAGTATTTCATAGCGACACAATTTCTGTGTTAATTCGTCAACGTGAAGAGCGAGGGATGCAGTAAAGGAGGAATAGTGCATCGGAAAGGACATAGTCGTATCCCAAAAGAGAATCCTGTTGTTTCCTTAGAAACGTTACTCTATTAAGATGGAGATGTCATAGATCCCATAGTATTTCATAGCGACAAAATTTCTGTGTTAATTAGTCAATATGAGGGAGCGAGGGATGCAGTAAAGAAGGAATAGTGCATCGGACACTAGAAACTCGTGTCCCAAAAGAATATCCAGTCGTTTCCATAGAAACGCTACTCAATTTAGAAGGCGATGTCATAGAACCCATAGTATTTCATAGCGACGCAATTTCTGTGTTAATTCGTCAATGTGAGGGAGCGAGGGATGCAGTAAGGAAGGAATAGTGCATCGGAAAGGACATAGCCGTATCCCAAAAGAGAATCCTGTTGTTTCCTTAGAAACGTTACTCTATTAAGATGGAGATGTCATAGATCCCATAGTATTTCATAGCGACACAATTTCTGTGTTAATTAGTCAATGTGAGGGAGCGAGGGATGCAGTAAAGAAGGAATAGTGCATCGGACAGGAGAAACACGTGTCCCAAAAGAATATCCAGTCGTTTCCAGAGAAACGTTACTCAATTTAGTAGGAGATGTCATAGAACACATAGTATTTCATACCGACGCAATTTCTGTGTTAATTCGTCAATGTGAGGGAGCGAGGGATGCAGTAAAGAAGGAATAGTGCATCCTAAAGGACATAGTCGTATCCCAAAAGAGAAACCTGTTGTTTCCTTAGAAACGTTACTCTATTAAGATGGAGATGTCATAGATCCCATAGTATTTCATAGCGACACAATTTCTGTGTTAATTAGTCAATGTGAGGGAGCGAGGGATGCAGTAAAGAAGGAATAGTGCATTTGACAGGAGAAACTCGTGTCCCAAAGAATATCCAGTCGTTTCCTTAGAAACGTTACTCAATTTAGAAGGAGATGTCAAAGAACCCATAGTATTTTATAGGGACGCAATTTCTGTGTTAACTCGTCAATGTGAGGGTGCGAGGGATGCAGTAAAGAAGGAATAGTGCTTCGGAAAGGACATAGTCGTATCCCAAAAGAGAATCCCGTTGTTTGCTTAGAAACGTTACTCTATTAAGATGGAGATGTCATAGATCCCATAGTATATCATAGCGACACAATTTCTGTGTTAATTAGTCAATGTGAGGGAGCGAGGGATGCAGTAAAGAATTAATAGTGCATCGGACAGGAGAAACTCGTTTCCCAAAAGAATATCCAGTCGTCTCCATAGAAACGTTACTCAATTTAGAAGGAGATGTCATGGAACCCATAGTATTTCATAGCGACGCAGTTTCTGTGTTAATTCGTCAATGTGAGGGAGCGAGGGATGCAGTAAAGAAGGAATAGTGCATCGGAATGGACATAGTCGTATCCCAAAAGAGAATCCTGTTGTTTCCTTAGAAACGTCACTCTATTAAGATGGAGATGTCATAGATCCCATAGTATTTCATAGCGACGCAATTTCTGTGTTAATTCGTCAATGTGAGGGAGCGAGGGATGCAGTAAAGCAGGAATAGTGCATCGGAAAGGACGTAATCGAATCCCAAAAGAGAATCCTGTTGTTTCCTTAGAAACGTTACTCTATTAAGAAGGAGATGTCAAAGAACCCAAAGTATTTCATAGAGACACAATCTATGTGTTAATTAGTCAATGTGAGGGAGCGAGGCATGCAGTGAGGAAGGAATAGTGCATCGGACAGGCGAAACTCGTGTCCCAAAAGAATTTCCAGTCGTCTCCATAGAAACGTTGCTCAATTTAGAAGGAGATGTCATAGAACTCATAGTATTTCATAGCGGCCCAATTTCTATGTCAATTCGTCAATGTGAGGGTTCGAGAGATGCGTTAAAGGAGGAATAGTGCATCGGACAGGAGAAACTCGTGTCCCAAAATAATATCCAGTCGTTTCCTTAGAAACGTTACTCTATTAAGAAGGAGATGTCATAGAACCCATAGTATTTCATAGCGACACAATTTCTGTGTTAATTAGTCAATGTGAGGGAGCGAGGGATGCAGTAAAGAAGGAATAGTGCATCGGACAGGAGAAACTCGTGTCCCAAAAGAATATCAAATCGTTTCCATAGAAACGTTACTCAATTTAGAAGGAGATGTCATAGAACTCATAGTATTTCATAGCGACACAATTTCTGTGTTAATTCGTCAATGTGAAGGAGCGAGGGTTGCAGTAAAGGTGGAATAGTGCATCGGAATGGACATAGTCGTATCCCAAAAGAGAATCCTGTTGTTTCCTTAGAAACGTTACTCTATTTAGATGGAGACGTCATAGTTCCCATAGTATTTCATTGCGACACAATTTCTGTGTTAATTAGTCAATGTGAGGGAGCGAGGGATGCAGTAAAGAAGGAATAGTGCATCGGACAGGAGAAACTCGTGCCCCAAAAGAATATCCAGTCGTTTCCATAGAAACGTTACTCCATTTAGAAGGAGATGTCATAGAACCCATAGTATTTCATAGCGACGCAATTTCTGTGTTAATTCGTCAATGTGAGTGTGCGAGGGATGCAGTAAAGAAGGAATAGTGCATCGGAAAGGACATAGTCGTATCCCAAAAGAGAATATTGTTGTTTCCTTAGAAACGTTACTCTATTAAGATGGAGATGTCATAGATCCCATAATATTTCATAGCGACACAATTTCTGTGTTAATTAGTCAATGTGAGGGAGCGAGGGATGCAGTAAAGAACTATTAGTGCAACGGACAGGAGAAACTCGTGTCCAAAAAAATATCCAGTCGTTTCCATAGAAACGTTACTCAATTCAGAGGGAGATGTCATAGAACCCATAGTATTTCATAGCGACGCAATTTCTGTGTTAATTCGTCAATGTTAGGGAGCGAGGGATGCGTTAAAGGACGAATAGTGCATCGGACAGGAAAAACTCGTGTCCCAAAAGAATATCCAGTCGTTTCCATAGAAACGTTAGAAACGTTACTCAATTTAGAAGGAGATGCAAAGAACCCATAGTATATCATAGCGACATAATTTCTGTGTTAATTAGTCAATGTGAGGGAGCGAGGGATGCAGTAAAGAAGGAACAGTGCATCGGACAGGAGAAACTCGTTTCCCAAAAGAATATCCAGTCGTTTCCATAGAAACGTTACTCAATTTAGAAGGAAATGTCATGGAACCCATAGTATCTCATAGCGACGCAATTTCTGTGTTAATTAGACAATGTGAGGGGGCGAGGGATGCAGTAGAGAAGGAATAGTGCATCGGACAGGAGAAATTCGTGTCCCAAAAGAATATCCAGTCGTTTCCATAGAAACGTTACTCAATTTAGAAGGAGATGTTATAGAACCAATTGTATTTCATAGCGATGCAATTTCTGTGTTAATTCGTCAATGTGAGGGAGCGAAGGATGCGTTAAGGGAGGAATAGTGCATCGGACAGGAGTACCTCGTGTTCCAAAAGAATATCCAGTCGTTTCCATAGAAACGTTACTCAATTTAGAAGGAGATGTCATAGAACGCATAGTATTTCATAGCGACGCAATTTCTGTGTTAATTCGTCAATGTGAGGGAGCGAAGGATGCGTCAAAGGAGGAATAGTGCATCCGACAGGAGAAACTCGTGTCCCAAAAGAATATCCAGTCGTTCCCATAGAAACACTACTCAATTTTGAAGGAGATGTCATAGAACCCATAGTATTTCATAGCGACGCAATTTCCATGTTAATTCGTCAATGTGAGGGAGCGAGGGATGCAGTAAAGAAGGAATAGTTATCGGAAAGACATAGTCGTATCCAAAAAAGAATCCTGTTGTTTCCTTAGTAACGTTACTCTATTAAGAAGGAGATGTCATAGAACGCATAGTATTTCATTGCGACGCTATTTCTGTGTTAATTAGTCAATGTGAGGGAGCGAGGGATGCAGTAAAGAAGGAATAGTGCATCGGACACGAGAAACTCGTGTCCCAAAAGAATATCCAGTCGTTTCCATAGAAACGTTACTCAATTTAGAGGGAGATGTCACAGATCCCATAGTATTTCATAGCGACACAATTTCTGTGTTAATTAGTCAATGTGAGGGAGCGAGAGATGCGTTAAAGGAGGAATAGTGCATCGGACAGGAGAAACTCGTGTCCCGAAAGAATATATAGTCGTTTCCATAGAAACGTTACTCAATTTAGAAGGAGATATCATAGAACGCATTGTAATTCATAGCGACGCAATTTCTGTGTTAATTCGTCAATGTGAAGGAGCGAGGGATGCAGTAAAGAAGGAATAGTGCATCGGAAAGGACATAGTCGTATCCAAAAAAGAATCCTGTTGTTTCCTTTGAAACGTTACTCTATTAAGAAGGAGATGTCATAGAACGCATAGTATTTCATTGCGACGCAATTTCTGTGTTAATTAGTCAATGTGAGGGAGCGAGGGATGCAGTAAAGAAGGAATAGTGCATCGGACAGGAGAAACTCGTGTCCCAAAAGAATATCCAGTCGTTTCCATAGAAACGTTACTCAATTTAGAGGGAGATGTCATAGATCCCATAGTATTTCATAGCGACACAATTTCTGTGTTAATTAGTCAATGTGAGGGAGCGAGGGAT
The DNA here is from genome assembly GCF_021461385.2 of Schistocerca piceifrons. Classification (NCBI taxonomy): domain Eukaryota; kingdom Metazoa; phylum Arthropoda; class Insecta; order Orthoptera; family Acrididae; genus Schistocerca; species Schistocerca piceifrons. The sequence goes on along the minus strand of NC_060141.1, from coordinate 805,283,217 downwards.
GCAGTAAAGAAAGAATAGTGCATCTGACAGGAGAAACTCGTGTCCCAAAAGAATATCCAGTCGTTTCCATAGAAACGTTACTCAATTTAGAAGAAGATGTCATAGAACCCATAGTATTTCATAGCGACGCAATTTCTGTGTTAATTCGTCAATGTGAGGGAGCGAGGGATGCACTAAGGCAGGAATAGTTCATCGGAAAGGACATAGTCGTATCCCAAAAGAGAATCCTGTTGTTTCCTTAGAAACGTTACTCTATTAAGATGCAGATGTCATAGATCCCATAGTATATCATAGCGACACAATTTCTGTGTTAATTAGTAAATGTGAGGGAGCGAGGGATGCAGTAAAGAAGTAATAGTGCATCGGACAGGAGAAACTCGTGTCCCAAAAGAATATCCAGTCGTTTCCATAGAAACGTTACTCAATTTAGAAGGAGATGTCATAGAACCCATAGTATTTCATAGCGACGCAATTTCTGTGTTAATTCGTCAAAGTGAGGGAGCGAGGGATGCAGTAAAGAAGGAATAGTGCATCGGAAAGGAGAAACTCGTGTCCCAAAAGAATATCCAGTCGTTTCCATAGAAACGTTACTCAATTTAGAGGGAGATGTCATAGAACGCATAGTATTTCATAGCGACGCAATTTCTGTGTTAATTCGTCAATGTGAGGGAGCGAGGAAAGCAGTAAAGAAGGAATAGTGCATCGGAAAGGACATAGTCGAATCCCAAAAGAGAATCCTGTTGTTCCTTAGAAACGTTACTCTATTAAGAAGGAGATGTCATAGCACCTATAGTATTTCATAGAGACACTATCTCTGTGTTAATTAGTCAATGTGAGAGAGCGAGGGATGCAGTAAACAAGGAATAGTGCATCGGACAGGAGAAACTCGTGTCCCAAAGGATTTTCCATTCGTTTCCATAGAAACGTTACTCAATTTAGAAGGAGATGTCATAGAACCAATAGTATTTCATAGCGACGCAATTTCTGTGTTAATTCGTCTATGTGAGGGAGCGAGAGATGCGTTAAAGGAGGAATAGTGCATCGGACAGGAGAAACTCGTGTCCCAAAAGAATATATAGTCGTTTCCATAGAAACGTTACTCAATTTAGAAGGAGATATCATAGAACGCATTGTAATTCATAGCGACGCAATTTCTGTGTTAATTCGTCAATGTGAAGGAGCGAGGGATGCAGTAAAGAAGGAATAGTGCATCGGAAAGGACATAGTGGTATCCAAAAGATAATCCTGTTGTTTCCTTAGAAACGTTACTCTATTAAGAAGGAGATGTCATAGAACGCATAGTATTTCATTGCGACGCAATTTCTGTGTTAATTAGTCAATGTGAGGGAGCGAGGGATGCAGTAAAGAAGGAATAGTGCATCGGACAGGAGAAACTCGTGTCCCAAAAGAATATCCAGTCGTTTCCATAGAAACGTTACTCAATTTAGAGGGAGATGTCATAGATCCCATAGTATTTCATAGCGACACAATTTCTGTGTTAATTAGTCAATGTGAGGGAGCGAGGGATGCAGTAAAGAAGGAATAGTGCATCTGACAGGAGAAACTCGTGTCCCAAAAGAATATCCAGTCGTTTCCATAGAAGCGTTACTCAATTTAGAAGGAGATGTCATAGAACCCATAGTATTTCATAGCGACGCAATTTCTGTGTTAATTCGTCAATGTGAGGGAGCGAGGGATGCACTAAAGAAGGAATAGTGCATCGGAAAGGACATAGTCGTATCCCAAAAGAGAATCCTGTTGCTTCCTTAGAAACGTTACTCTATTAAGATGGAGATGTCATAGATCCCATAGTATATCATAGCGACACAATTTCTGTGTTAATTAGTAAATGTGAGGGAGCGAGGGATGCAGTAAAGAAGTAATAGTTCATCGGACAGTAGAAACTCGTGTCCCAAAAGAATATCCAGTCGTTTCCATAGAAACGTTACTCAATTTAGAAGGAGATGTCATAGAACCCATAGTATTTCATAGCGACGCAATTTCTGTGTTAATTCGTCAAAGTGAGGGAGCGAGGGATGCAGTAAAGAAGGAATAGTGCATCGGAAAGGAGAAACTCGTGTCCCAAAAGAATATCCAGTCGTTTCCATAGAAACGTTACTCAATTTAGAGGGAGATGATATAGAACGCATAGTATTTCATAGCGACGCAATTTCTGTGTTAATTCGTCAATGTGAGGGAGCGAGGAATGCAGTAAAGAAGGAATAGTGCATCGGAAAGGACATAGTCGACTCCCAAAAGAGAATCCTGTTGTTTCCTTAGAAACGTTACTCTATTAAGAAGGAGATGTCATAGCACCTATAGTATTTCATAGAGACACTATCTCTGTGTTAATTAGTCAATGTGAGAGAGCGAGGGATGCAGTAAAGAAGGAATAGTGCATCGGACAGGAGAAACTCGTGTCCCAAAGGATTTTCCATTCGTTTCCATAGAAACGTTACTCAATTTAGAAGGAGATGTCATAGAGCCAATAGTATTTCATAGCGACGCAATTTCTGTGTTAATTCGTCAATGTGAGGGAGCGAGGGATGCAGTAAAGAAGGAATAGTGCATCTGACTGGAGAAACTCGTGTCCCAAAAGAATATCCAGTCGTTTCCATAGAAACGTTACTCAATTTAGAAGGAGATGTCATAGAACCCATAGTATTTCATAGCGACACAATTTCTGTGTTAATTCGTCAATGTGAGGGAGCGAGGGATGCACTAAAGAAGGAATAGTGCATCGGAAAGGACATAGTCGTATCCCAAAAGAGAATCCTGTTGTTTCCTTAGAAACGTTACTCTATTAAGATGGAGATGTCATAGATCCCATAGTATATCATAGCGACACAATTTCTGTGTTAATTAGTAAATGTGAGGGAGCGAGGGATGCAGTAAAGAAGTAATAGTGCATCGGACAGGAGAAACTCGTGTCCCAAAAGAATATCCAGTCGTTTCCATAGAAACGTTACTCAATTTAGAAGGAGATGTCATAGAACCCATAGTATTTCATAGCGACGCAATTTCTGTGTTAATTCGTCAATGTGAGGGAGCGAGGAATGCAGTAAAGAAGGAATAGTGCATCGGAAAGGACATAGTCGACTCCCAAAAGAGAATCCTGTTGTTTCCTTAGAAACGTTACTCTATTAAGAAGGAGATGTCATAGCACCTATAGTATTTCATAGAGCCACTATCTCTGTGTTAATTAGTCAATGTGAGAGAGCGAGGGATGCAGTAAAGAAGGAATAGTGCATCGGACAGGAGAAACTCGTGTCCCAAAGGATTTTCCATTCGTTTCCATAGAAACGTTACTCAATTTAGAAGGAGATGTCATAGAACCAATAGTATTTCATAGCGACGCAATTTCTGTGTTAATTCGTCAATGTGAGGGAGCGAGAGATGCGTTAAAGGAGGAATAGTGCATCGGACAGGAGAAACTCGTGTCCCAAAAGAATATATAGTCGTTTCCATAGAAACGTTACTCAATTTAGAAGGAGATATCATAGAACGCATTGTAATTCATAGCGACGCAATTTCTGTGTTAATTCGTCAATGTGAAGAAGCGAGGGATGCAGTAAAGAAGGAATAGTGCATCGGAAAGGACATAGTCGTATCCAAAAAAGAATCCTGTTGTTTCCTTAGAAACGTTACTCTATTAAGAAGGAGATGTCATAGAACGCATAGTATTTCATTGCGACGCAATTTCTGTGTTAATTAGTCAATGTGAGGGAGCGAGGGATGCAGTAAAGAAGGAATAGTGCATCGGACAGGAGAAACTCGTGTCCCAAAAGAATATCCAGTCGTTTCCATAGAAACGTTACTCAATTTAGAGGGAGATGTCATAGATCCCATAGTATTTCATAGCGACACAATTTCTGTGTTAATTAGTTAATGTGAGGGAGCGAGGGATGCAGTAAAGAAGGAATAGTGCATCTGACAGGAGAAACTCGTGTCCCAAAAGAAAACCCAGTCGTTTCCATAGAAACGTTACTCAATTTAGAAGGAGATGTCATAGAACCCATAGTATTTCATAGCGACACAATTTCTGTGTTAATTCGTCAATGTGAGGGAGCGAGGGATGCACTAAAGAAGGAATAGTGCATCGGAAAGGACATAGTCGTATCCCAAAAGAGAATCCTGTTGTTTCCTTAGAAACGTTACTCTATTAAGATGGAGATGTCATAGATCCCATAGTATATCATAGCGACACAATTTCTGTGTTAATTAGTAAATGTGAGGGAGCGAGGGATGCAGTAAAGAAGTAATAGTGCATCGGACAGGAGAAACTCGTGTCCCAAAAGAATATCCAGTCGTTTCCATAGAAACGTTACTCAATTTAGAAGGAGATGTCATAGAACCCATAGTATTTCATAGCGACGCAATTTCTGTGTTAATTCGTCAATGTGAGGGAGCGAGGAATGCAGTAAAGAAGGAATAGTGCATCGGAAAGGACATAGTCGAATCCCAAAAGGGAATCCTGTTGTTACCTCAGAAACGTTACTCTATTAAGAAGGAGATGTCATAGCACCTATAGTATTTCATAGAGACACAATCTCTGTGTTAATTAGTCAATGTGAGAGAGCGAGGGATGCAGTAAAGAAGGAATAGTGCATCGGACAGGAGAAACTCGTGTCCCAAAGGATTTTCCATTCGTTTCCATAGAAACGTTACTCAATTTAGAAGGAGATGTCATAGAACCAATAGTATTTCATAGCGACGCAATTTCTGTGTTAATTCGTCAATGTGAGGGAGCGAGAGATGCGTTAAAGAAGGAATAGTGCATCGGACAGGTGAAACTCGTGTCCCAAAAGAATATATAGTTGTTTCCATAGAAACGTTACTCAATTTAGAAGGAGATATCATAGAACGCATTGTAATTCATAGCGACGCAATTTCTGTGTTAATTCGTCAATGTGAAGGAGCGAGGGATGCAGTAAAGAAGGAATAGTGCATCGGAAAGGCCATAGTCGTATCCCAAAAGAGAATCCTGTTGTTTCCTTAGAAACGTTACTCTATTAAGAAGGAGATGTCATAGAACGCATAGTATTTCATTGCGACGCAATTTCTGTGTTCATTAGTCAATGTGAGCGAGCGAGGGATGCAGTAAAGAAGGAATAGTGCATCGGACAGGAGAAACTCGTGTCCCAAAAGAATATCCAGTCGTTTCCATAGAAACGTTACTCAATTTAGAGGGAGATGTCATAGATCCCATAGTATTTCATAGCGACACAATTTCTGTTTTAATTAGTCAATGTGAGGGAGCGAGGGATGCAGTAAAGAAGGAATAGTGCATCTGACAGGAGAAACTCGTGTCCCAAAAAAATATCCAATCGTTTCCATAGAAACGTTACTCAATTTAGAAGGAGATGTCATAGAACCCATAGTATTTCATAGCGACGCAATTTCTGTGTTAATTCGTCAATGTTAGGGAGCGAGGGATGCACTAAAGAAGGAATAGTGCATCGGAAAGGACATAGTCGTATCCCAAAAGAGAATCCTGTTGTTTCCTTAGAAACGTTACTCTATTAAGATGGAGATGTCATAGATCCCATAGTATATCATAGCGACACAATTTCTGTGTTAATTAGTCAATGTGAGGGAGCGAGGGATGCAATAAAGAAGTAATAGTGCATCGGACAGGAGAAACTCGTGTCCCAAAGGATTTTAGATTCGTTTCCATAGAAACGTTACTCAATTTAGAAGGAGATGTCATAGAACCAATAGTATTTCATAGCGACGCAATTTCTGTGTTAATTCGTCAATGTGAGGGAGCGAGAGATGCGTTAAAGGAGGAATAGTGCATCGGACAGGAGAAACTCGTGTCCCAAAAGAATATATAGTCGTTTCCATAGAAACGTTACTCAATTTAGAAGGAGATGTCATAGAACCCATAGTATTTCATAGCGACGCAATTTCTGTGCTAATTAGTCAAAGTGAGGGAGCGAGGGATGCAGTAAAGAAGGAATAGTGCATCGGAAAGGAGAAACTCGTGTCCCAAAAGAATATCCAGTCGTTTCCATAGAAACGTTACTCAATTTAGAGGGAGATGTCATAGAACGCATAGTATTTCATAGCGACGCAATTTCTGTGTTAATTCGTCAATGTGAGGGAGCGAGGAATGCAGTAAAGAAGGAATAGTGCATCGGAAAGGACATAGTCGAATCCCTAAAGAGAATCCTGTTGTTTCCGTAGAAACGTTACTCTATTAAGAAGGAGATGTCATAGCACCTATATTATTTCATAGACACACAATCTCTGTGTTAATTAGTCAATGTGGGAGAGCGAGGGATGCAGTAAAGAAGGAATAGTGCATCGGACAGGAGAAACTCTTGTCCCAAAAGAATATCCAGTCGTTTCTATAGAAACGTTACTCAATTTAGAAGGAGATGTCTTAGAACGCATAGTATTTCATAGCGACGCAATTTCTGTGTTAATTCGTCGATGTGAGGGAGCGAGGGATGCAGTAAAGAAGGAATAGTGCATCGGATCCGACATAGTCGTATCCCAAAAGAGAATCCTGCTGTTTCCATAGAAACGTTACTCTATTAAGAAGGAGATGTCATACAACCCATAGTATTTCATAGCGTTACAATTTTTGTGTAATTAGTCAATGTGAGGGAGCGAGGGATGCAATAAAGAAGGAATAGTGCTTAGGACAAGAGAAACTCGTGTCACAAAAGATTATCCAGTCGCTTCCATAGAAACGTTACTCAATTTAGAAGGAGATGTCATAGAAACCATAGTATTTCATAGCGACGCTATTTCTGTGCTAATTCGTCAATGTGAGGGAGCGAGGGATGCAGTAAATAAGGAATAGTGCATCGGAAAGGACATAGTCGTATCCCAAAAGAGAATCCTGTTGTTTCCTTAGAAACGTTACTGTACTAAGATGGAGATGTTATAGAATCCATAGTATTTCATAGCGACGCAATTTCTGTGTTAATTTGTCAATGTGAGGGAGCGAGGAATGCAGTAAAGAAGGAATAGTGCATCGGACGGGAGAAACTCGTGTCCCAAAAGAATATCCAGTCGTTTCCATAGAAACGTTACTCAATTTAGAAGGAGATGTCATAGAATGCATAGTATTTCATAGCGGGGCAATTTCTGTGTTAATTCGTCAATGTGAGGGAGCGAGGGATGCAGTAAAGAAGGAATAGTGCATCGGAAAGGACATAGTCGAATCCCAAAAGAGAATCCTGTTGTTTCCTTAGAAACGTTACTCTATTAAGAAGGAGATGTCATAGAACCCATAGTATTTCATAGAGACACAATCTCTGTGTTAATTAGTCAATGTGAGGGAGCGAGGGATGCAGTAAAGAAGGAATAGTGCATCGGACAGGAGAAATTCGTGTCCCAAAAGAATATCCTGTCGTTTCCATAGAAACGCTACTCAATTTAGAAGGAGATGACATAGAACCCATAGTATTTCATAGCGACGCAATTTCTATGTTAATTCGTCAATGTGAGGGTTCGAGAGATGCGTTAAAGGAGGAATAGTGCATCGGACAGGAGAAACTCGTGTCCCAAAAGAATTTCAAATCGTTTCCATAGAAACGTTACTCAATTTAGAAGGAGATGTCATAGAACCCATAGTATTTCATAGCGACACAATTTCTGTGTTAATTCGTCAATGTGAAGGAGCGAGGGATGCAGTAAAGGAGGAATAGTGCATCGGAAAGGACATAGTCGTATCCCAAAAGAGAATCCTGTTGTTTCCTTAGAAACGTTACTCTATTAAGATGGAGATGTCATAGATCCCATAGTATTTCATAGCGACACAATTTCTGTGTTAATTATTCAATAATATAAAATAAATAAAATAAAATAAAATAAAATATTAATTATGTATTATTGTATGATAGTGATTGGTTGTAATTAATATTTGCGTGACGTTTAATTATTCGGTATCAGACGCTTGACAATGGCTTTTTCGTAAATGTAATGTTATTCGTAGTTGACCGTGAAATAAAACTGAAATAATCGGACTTCGTAATTAAATCGTTTCCAAAGACTGCTGCGGTAGGTGTGGACTCATAATCTAAATCTCAATATTACAATAATTTGCCAGCCATGCCAAAACGTCGTACAGAGGAGATTGTCTACTAAACAAAAAAATTACACAGTTAGTTCAATCAGATATATTCAATGAATAAGCCTACAGTTCATAATCCTACTTACTTTTATAAATATAAATTCTTTTCAGAATCGAGTGCCTAGTATGGTTGCAACTCGCAGTAATTTTCTATAACATGAAATATGGCGGTGTGCCAGACAATAAACTAAAATACGTGCTTCTCGCACCACTTATCCAAGACCTCCTTTTCTTAATCAAACATAAATAAAATAAAATAAAATAAAATAAAATATTAATTATTTTTATCTGTATGATTGGATCTCTAATGAGTCGTCAGGTTTTGATTATTCGGTATCAGACGCTTGACAATGGCTTTTTCGTAAAGGCAATGTTACTCGTAGTTGACCGTGAAATAAAACTGAAATAATCGGACTTCGTAATTAAATCGTTTCCAAAGACTGCTGCGGTAGGTGCGGACTCATAAACTAAATCTCAATATTACAATAATTTGCCAGCCATGGCAAAACGTCGTACACAGGTGATTGTCTACTAAACAAAAAATTACACAGTTAGTTAAATCAGATATATTCAATGAATAAGCCTACAGTTCATAATCCTACTTACTTTTATAAATATAAATTCTTTACAGAATCGAGTGCCTAGTATGGTTGCAACTCGCAGTAATTTTCTATATCATGAAATATGGCGGTGTGCCAGACAATAAACTAAAATACGTGCTTCTCGCACCACTTCAACCAGGGCTCTTCCTTTTTTTTTTTAATCAAACATACGAGTAACGTAAATGTACTTTTGTTTTATCCGCGACACAGCGCTGCAGTTGTGTGCCATAGGCTTTATTTATTTGTCACTGATTATTTATTTAATTAATATCTCGCGTTTCCGTGGAAACTCACGCTCGGTATGCAAATGTGCCTTTATATTGCCCCCTGAATTGCGAGGCGAAAGGACACACCTGCAGGCGAGCAATTCACCTAAAGGCACAAGAAAATCTAAGTTATCTACAACTATTTACATGACTTACATTATACTGTATATTATATACAAAATTTGAATGACGCGCGTGCGCCGAAAAGTTCTTATGTTGGCAGATAGAGTGCGCGCATGCGCAGAAGCGTCTGTGTAACTACGGCACTGCCGTTATTTCGTAAATTTAGATCACGCGGCACAGTATTGCAGTTCATATTGTTCGTGTACGCGCGCATTTCTTAGTCGTTGCACAAAGAAAATATTCCACCAAGATTACATATGAAGACTACATTCTATGACAAGTAACTTAGTTTTAAAATTACAATATTTGTTATAATACAATACAACTTTAGATTGTTGAATGTTCTTAGTTACATAGCATTGCAATGAAATGCTTCAACGAAAAATGTTCTGTTGTTTCAGGTGCGTTGACCTATACACATGGTGTCGTTATCACAGTTCATATTCATCTGCTGCACAATAATTTTTTACAGGTTAGTATCGTCGTGGTAAAGTTTTTTGATCACAGTAACATCGTTGTATAACAACGTGATTAATACATAAGCGTGTCCATTTCCTATTTCCATTATAGTCGTTGTGATGCAGTTCGTTGTGACAAAAAGCATTGTTTATTACAGATCAGACGTGACCCATCGAGTAATTGGTCCACGTGCAGTTCGTTTTTTTTTTTTTTTTACATTCCGTGGAAGCTTGGTTGCAGAACCTCGGACGGCACATAGCTGGCGTCGATCCTTGGACAGTCCAGGTAAGAGTGTCCGTCACATTTCGAGAACATTTCATTCCCTGAAGTTCCAACCAAAACTCTTCCACCCGTCGTGTTGTTTTCTGGACAGGCACTTTGTGTCCATTTAATCCAGTTAACATCTTGAAGTTGGGTACTGTAGTAATGTCACTAGACGATGCACGAATTATTCACTTCACATTTTCAGTTTTTTGCTGAATATAGCTCACCTAAATGTTCGTTAATGTCCGTGAACAGAGGTTCACTATGCAATGCCTTTTTGGCACTCGTTTTGTTCAAATTTTTACATGATACATCAGTTAAAAAAATAAGTAATTATACATACACACATCACATATTTTCTTAGCATAAACATAATACAGTGGCACATAAACATGTTTACATCATCATTACATCGCTATAGGTTATTACATTGTGTCACATTTGATTACATGAATTGCATCCTCTTTAGCGGTTTTGCTGGGATATTATCGATGTTTTTTGTGATGTCATCTGAAATTAAGATAGGTTAGACACAACATTCATTACATCAGTAGGCAAGACCAGGCGTTTTCGCTACTCAATAAATATTCAAAATAGTAAGAGAGAGAAAATGTTCGATTCCTCGCGTTTTGTGCGTGTGTGTAGAGTGTCTGTGTGGCCTTGACTACTGATAGATGCTTTTCGTGTTGAGAGATGTGCGTCTAATCTATTTCTCAAAGTAAAAGATCGCTTCACAGATGACGTCTGTCAGTTCGTCAGGTGTCATACCAGGTCAATGGTACCTACAGTCACAAATGTTCCATGACAAATTTATATATCATTCACTGCTACGTAATTATAAATTTTACTTTAATATTCAGTCTTCTCGGTGGAGCCGCGGCGTTGAAAGAAAAGTTCTTCTGTCTTCAACTGCGTCACTGGAACGCTGAAATGAAAATTTCTATACTACTTATTATCTGTGTTGTAGCAACAGAGTTTTTTGAGTTGCTTAGCAATATTTTGATGGGTATGACTTTGACATTATTCAGCATGAAATGCTCTAAGATCTCGGTGTGCGTATAGCCCAATAATTTTGTCAGTTCTAGTATGTTGTAACAGATTCGCACCAGGATGCGGTATGTTAACAATTATATAAGGTCCTTCATATAGCAGACGCCACTTAGCGTTGCGTCGTTTGAGTGCAACAGATTTATGATGAGTACGAAGTAGTACAAGCATTCCTACCTCGAATTTTTGTTTTCTTTTTATTATGTTTCTGTGATGTTTGTTTCGTATCTGTGCGTGATGTGTCAGCGTAGTCAATACTTCTTTTATTTTCTGTTCAGGTGTGATTTCCTTGTCTGGCAACTTAGGTAATGGTTCTATCCACTGATCGTTCTGTTTGCAATTGAACATGATCTCGTTAGGTGTGTAATTCGTATCGTAAATGTTTAAGTTATTGTGTACGTCTTCGAAAAGACTTAGGTAGGACACCCAATTAGTATGTTTTGATGAAATATAGGTCCTCATGAATCGATTTAATTCTCGGAAAAGTCTCTCAGTCGCGTTACATTGTGGACTAAACCTCGAAATAAATATACTTTTAATGTTATTGTCCTTCAAGAAATTTCTCCATTTGTACCCAGAATAGTATGCTGCATTATCTGATAGAATTGCTTTAGGTTTTCCCACGTGCGTCAGGTAATCACTTGAGAATCTTCGTATTATAGCACTTGCAGTGGCGGATTTTAAAGCATAAAGTTTAACATGTTTAGAAAATATATCGTAAAAAGCTAAGATATATTTGACGCCTCCAGAGCTTGCTGGATGCGGTCCACTAATGTCAGTACACAGAATTTCCAGGGGTTTACTAGGTAAAATAGAATGTAAATCTGTTTTTGTGGATAAATTCTGAGGTTTTGATTTTTGACATATGACACATGTTTTTAGTTCCCTGTAAATTTTTCTTCTCATATTGCTAAAATAACAGTATGTACTGAGCTTTGCCAAACACTTTTTCGTCCCATAATGACCCCAAACTAAGTGTGTGTGCCAAATTAAATTACGTTCAGACTCTTTGGGAATGCATACACACCAGTTAGTAGCATTTGGATTAGCATTTGTACTAGGTACTGACACAGATTGAGGTTGTGCATCAGGTGTCATTTCTATTATATTCACATTCGGATATTGCCTATTATGATCTCCAAACTTTTGCGGTTGTTGTTGCTGTTGCGCATTATAACTTACCTGTCGGTTGTAAGGTATGCTCCAATTTTAACCTGGTGGCTGCTGTGGTAAAGCAGAGTTTGAATGAAAGTACTGATCGTTACGAGTCCAACCTTGATGCTGTCTTGGCTCGTAGTTATTATTATTTCTATTTCTGTTTGTGTTTTTGTTATTACCTTTGTATCCGTTGTTACCGTTGTAGTTATTATCGCGGTGCCTTTTGTATGGATTGCCGCATGAAATGTTATTACTGTTGTAACTATTGTTTGTATTGGAATACGCGTGTTGATTTTGATTTCCGTACTGAGACGGCATGTGAGTTTGCTGTTTTTGTTGTACCGCGTATCCAACTGTGGGCGCGCCAGAATTGTGTTGGCAAGCCTGCATGTTTTGCATACCACTAGTGTAATCATTGTGGCTGCTGTTTTGCCGCGCGAAGCGCTGATCTTCAAGTAACATGTCAACCGAATCTAAAGCTGTTAAAAAATAATCTGAATCGTCATCCGGGATATGTAGAAGTTTTTCCTTAATGTTGAAAGGCAATTTGGCCTTCAACGCTCGGAGTATATCACGTGTTGCGACTGGTTCGTCTAAAAAATGTCCCATGTTCAAGTATTTTTCAAAATATCTACGTAAGTTACCATTTTTACTGTTAAAAGTTTCAGGTTCTAAAATTTGTCTTCTGAGTCGCTCCTGGACGGATTGCGACCAGAATTTGTTCAGAAAAGCACGCTCAAACTCACTGTACGTGGTACATACGTCAGCTTGACTGTATGCCCAGACAGCTGCATCGCCTTGGATGTAACCGACAATATATAAAATCTTTTTCCGGTCACTCCAAGTGCGTGGAAATGCGTTACTAAAAGATTTGAGAAAAATCACCGGATGAATGGTTCGTTTTTCTGGGATAAAAATCTGAAATTGCCTGTGTTTCATTAAGCTTTCTTCTTCCTTTGCATTATGATATGGATTTGTACCACTGTAATTACTGCAATGCTCAGCTGGCGAGTAACTACGATAATGTTGCTGTGGTTTACCATGATAATACCTTGTGTTTGTGTTTGCACGTTGTGGTATGTGTTGTTGTCGTGGTGTGTTTTGTTCTTGTGTGTATGTTGTGTGCGGTATGTGTGCGTCATACTCGAATGTATATTGATTTCTGAACTGTACATTTTGACTGATATTTTCGTTACATTCAGACTGTGGTCGATCGGTGAATTGTCCCATGGGTGCAGTGACGGATTGTACTGCGTCACTGATCAGCTGTTTGTTACTAGTAATGTATTGCGCTACGGAGTCGTGCACAATTGTTGGTAAATTTTCACGTAAGCATCTATCAAAATGTTTGTCTTTGTTCTCTACCCAATCATGAAATTCTTTATTAATATTTTGAAAATGAGCTGTGGCATCAGATTGTAAGATGTCAGTCAGGTGTTGTTCAACATCGTCAAATTTATTCTGCACGTCAGTAATTCGTTTTTCAAGGTTGTCGTGTACTGAAGGATATGTTTGAATTTGTTCAGTAAGAGCTTCACACGTGACATTAAGGTTTTTTAATTGTGTCTGTAAAAGTGCTACGTCATTTGTAGTCTTTTCTTGTCTCGTATTAAGCTTGGAAAATTTCGTACTGAGTTCAGTCATCTGTTTGGTCAGTGTGGCGTCTATAAGTTCCACACGCTTACATAAAGTGTCATTAGCTGTCTTGAGTGCTATGAGATCAGATTTGATTCCGTCATTTTGTGTCTTTAACTGTTCATTTTGCATCTGTAAGGTTGCCAAGTTTTCGGCGTTTTGCTTCATTAGCATTTGTAACATGTCGGCAATGTTTACCGTTTGCAAGGTCTCTGCCCCCGCCGCGTCATTAGACGTGACGTCATGCATTAACATGGGCTCTGATTGAGACTTTGAAATTTTTGTGGTGGAAGGCCTATTGTCAAAATTTTCGTCAACAATCGCGTCAATGTTTGATGAATCGTCACTACCGGTTGCTGTCGTAAAGTCATTTTCTAACATTTGTCTCTCGTCCGAGTCGGATTGCGTCTGAATAGTACGTCTTTGCTGTTCCATTTTTGCGTATTGTTTTCTAGTTATTACCATGCCACACGTGATATATGTTTCAAGAAAATATTTGACACTGATTTTAAAATAAAATACAGTTGAGTATGAATCGGTCGTAGCAACAATGGCTGTCTGTTAATTTAAAAATATAAACTGAATTTGAGATTATTGGTAATGGCTGCTGGCCATGTTACATGATATCGTACAGAAGTCGGCCATATTGTACACTCGTGTATTGGTATTGTTGCATACGTTATTGTTTAAGGAAAAATACTGAGAATGGAATTTATCACTGAAACTGTTATGCGGAAAAGAAACACTACAGAATTTTACTGAAAAGCTAATACACTGAATTATACGTCTGGTCAAGCCTGCTAATGCAAAGATGCTGCGTCTTACCTTATTTTGCTGGAAGCTTCTTTGCGTCTTCCCGCAAAATTTTATAATTGGCAAATATCTTCTGATTTTTTTTTTTATTTCTCATATAGTCAAGTCCAGGTCCAGAAGGTTGATTTTTCACATGAAACAAAGAGAACAATGTAACAAATGACAAAATAACAAGTCCGACACGCAGTCGCCAATATAAAATTAATAAAATAAAGTAAAATAAAATGAAATATTAATTATTTTTATCTGTATGATTGGCTCTCCTATGAGTCGTCAGGTTTTGATTATTCGGTATCAGACGCTTGACAATGGCTTTTTCGTAAAGGCAATGTTACTCGTAGTTGACCGTGAAATAAAACTGAAATAATCGGACTTCGTAATTAAATCGTTTCCAAAGACTGCTGCGGTAGGTGCGGACTCATAAACTAAATCTCAATATTACAATAATTTGCCAGCCATGGCAAAACGTTGTACACAGGTGATTGTCTACTAAACAAAAAATTACACAGTTAGTTAAATCAGATATATTCAATGAATAAGCCTACAGTTCATAATCCTACTTACTTTTATAAATATAAATTCTTTACAGAATCGAGTGCCTAGTATGGTTGCAACTCGCAGTAATTTTCTATATCATGAAATATGGCGGTGTGCCAGACAATAAACTAAAATACGTGCTTCTCGCACCACTTCAACCAGGGCTCTTCCTTTTTTTTTTTAATCAAACATACGAGTAACGTTAATGTACTTTTGTTTTATCCGCGACACAGCGCTGCAGTTGTGTGCCATAGGCTTTATTTATTTGTCACTGATTATTTATTTAATTAATATCTCGCGTTTCCGAGGAAACTCACGCTCGGCATGCAAATGTGCCTTTATATCCAGTCGTTTCCATAGAAACGTTATTCAATTTAGAAGGAGATGTCGCAGAACGCATAGTATTTCATTGCGACGCAATTTCTGTGTTAATTCGTCAATGTGAGGGAGCGAGGGATGCAGTAAAAAAGGAATAGTGCATCGGAACCGACATAGTCGTATCCCAAAAGAGAATCCTGTTGTTTCCTTAGAAACGTTACTCTATTAAGAAAGAGATGTCATAGAACCCATAGTATTTCATAGCGACACAATATCTGTGTTAATTAGTCAATGTGAGGGAGTGAGGGATGCAGTAAAGAAGGAATAGTGCATCGGACAGGAGAAACTCGTGTCCCAAAAGAATATCAAATCGTTTCCATAGAAACGTTACTCAATTTAGAAGGAGATGCCATAGAACCCATAGTATTTCATAGCGACACAATTTCTGTGTTAATTCGTCAATGTGAAGGAGCGAGGGATGCAGTAAAGGAGGAATGGTGCATCGGAAAGGACATAGTCGTATCCCAAAAGAGAATCCTGTTGTTTCCTTAGAAACGTTACTCTATTAAGATGGAGATGTCATAGATCCCATTGTATTTCATAGCGACACAATTTCTGTGTTAATTAGTCAATGTGAGGGAGCGAGGGATGCAGTAAAAAAGGAATAGTGCATCGGACAGGAGAAACACGTGTCCCAAAAGAATATCCAGTCGTTTCCACAGAAACGTTACTCAATTTAGAAGGAGATGTCATAGAACACATAGTATTTCATAGCGACGCAATTTCTGTGTTAATTCGTCATTGTGAGGGAGCGAGGGATACAGTAAAGAAGGAATAGTGCATCCTAAAGGACATAGTCGTATCCCAAAAGAGAATCCTGTTGTTTCCTTAGAAACGTTACTCTATTAAGATGGAGATGTCATAGATCCCATAGTATTTCATAGTGACACAATTTATGTGTTAATTAGTCAATGTGAGGGAGCGAGGGATGCAGTAAAGAAGGAATAGTGCATCGGACAGGAGAAACTCGTTTCCCAAAAGAATATCCAGTGGTTTCCATAGAAACGTTACTCAATTTAGAAGGAGATGTCATGGAACCCATAGTATTTCATAGCGACGCAGTTTCTGTGTTAATTCGTCAATGTGAGGGAGCGAGGGATGCAGTAAAGAAGGAATAGTGCATCGGAAAGGACATAGTCGTATCCCAAAAGAGAATTCTGTTGTCTCCTTAGAAACGTCACTCTATTAAGATGGAGATGTCATAGATCACATAGTATTTCATAGCGACGCAATTTCTGTGTTAATTCGTCAATGTGAGGGAGCGAGGGATGCAGTAAAGAAGGAATAGTGCATCGGACAGGAGAAACTGGTGTCCCAAAAGAATATCCAGTCGTTCCCTTAGAAACGTTACACAATTTACAAGGAGATGTCATAGAACGCATAGTATTTCATAGCGACGCAATTTCTGTGTTAATTCGTCAATGTGAGGGAGCGAGGGATGCAGTAAAGCAGGAATAGTGCATCGGAAAGGACGTAGTCGAATCCCAAAAGAGAATCCTGTTGTTTCCTTAGAAACGTTACTCTATTAAGAAGGAGATGTCAAAGAACCCATAGTATTTCATAGCGACGCAATTTCTGTGTTAATTCGTCAATGTGTGGGAGCGAGGGATGCGTTAAAGATGGAATAGTGCATCGGACAGGAGAAACTCGTGTCCCCAAAGAATATCCAATCGTTTCCGTAGACACGTTACTCAATTTAGAAGGAGATGTCATAGAACCCATAGTATTTCATAGCGACGCAATTTCTGTGTTAATTCGTCAATGTGAGGGAGCGAGGGATGCATTAAAGGAGGAATAGGGCATCGGAAAGGACATAGTCGTATCCCAAAAGAGAATCCTTTTGTTTCCTTAGAAACGTTACTCTCTTAACAAGGAGATGTCATAGAACCCATAGTATTTCATAGCGACGCAATTTCTGTGTTAATTCGTCAATGTGTGGGAGCGAGGGATGCGTTAAAGATGGAATAGTGCATCGGACAGGAGAAACTCGTGTCCCAAAAGAATATCCAATCGTTTCCATAGAAACGTTACTCAATTTAGAAGGAGATGTCATTGAACACATAGTATTTTATAGCGACGCAATTTCTGTGTTAATCCGTCAATGTGAGGGAGCGAGGGATCCAGTAAAGAAGGAATAGTGCATCGGAAAGGAGATACTCGTATCCCAAAAAAAAAATCCTGTCGTTTCCATAGAAACGTTACTCAATTTAGAAGGAGATGTCATAGAACCCATAGTATTTCATAGCGACGCAATTTCTGTGTTAATTCGTCAATGTGAGGGAGCGAGGGATGCGTTAAAGAAGGAACCGTGCATCGGGCAGGAGAAACTCGTGTCCCAATAGAATATCTAATCGATTCCATAGAAACGTTACTCAAATTAGAAGAAGATGTCGTAGAACCCATAGTATTTCATAGCGACGCAATTTCTGTGTTTATTCGTCAATGTGTGGGAGCGAGGGATGCGTTAAAGGAGGAATAGTGCATCGTACAGGAGAAACTCGTGTCCCAAAAGAGAATCCTGTTCATTCCTTAGAAACGTTTCTCTCTTAAGAAGGAGATGTCATAGAACCCATAGTATTCATAGCGACGCAGTTTCTGTGTTAATTCGTCAATGTGAGGGAGCGAGGGATGCGTTAGAGAAGGAATAGTGCATCGGACAGGAGAAACTCGTGTCCCAAAAGACCATCCAATCGTTTCCATAGAAACATTACTCAATCTAGAAGGAGATGTCATAGAACCCATAGTGTTTCATAGCGACGCAATTTCTGTGTTAATTCGTCAATGTGAGGGAGCGAGGGATGCGTTAAAGGAGGAATAGTGGAACGGAAAGGACATAGTCGTATCCCAAAAGAGAATCCTGTTGTTACCTTAGAAACGTTACTCTCTTAAGAAGGAGATGTCGTAGCACCCATAGTATTTCATAGCGACGCAATTTCTGTGTTAATTCGTCAATGTGAGGGAGCGAGGGATGCAGTAAAGAAGGAATAGTGCATCGGAAAGGAGATACTTGTATCCCAAAAAAGAATCCTGTCGTTTCCATAGTAACGTTACTCAATTTAGAAGGAGATGTCATAGAACCCATTGTATTTCATAGCTACGCAGTTTCTGTGTTAATTCGTCAATGTGAGGGAGCGAGGGATGCGTTAAAGGAGGAATAGTGCATCGGAAAGGACATAGTCGTATCCCAAAAGAGAATCCTTTTCTTTCCATAGAAACGTTACTCTCTTAAGAAGGAGATGTCATAGAACCCATAGTATTTCATAGCGACGCAATTTCTGTGTTAATTCGTAAATGTGAGGGAGCGAGGGATGCAGTAAAGAAGGAATAGTGCATCGGAAAGGAGATACTCGTATCCCAAATAAAAATCCTGTCGTTTCCAAAGAAACGTTACTGAATTTTGAAGGAG
Source organism: Schistocerca piceifrons (assembly GCF_021461385.2). Lineage (NCBI taxonomy): Eukaryota > Metazoa > Arthropoda > Insecta > Orthoptera > Acrididae > Schistocerca > Schistocerca piceifrons. Next base: position 805,264,440 of record NC_060141.1, on the reverse strand, counting down.
ATGTCTTGGAACCCATAGTATTTCATAGCGACGCAATTTCTGTGTTAATTCGTCAATGTGAAGGAGCGAGGGATGCGTTAAAGGAGGAGTAGTACATCGGAAAGGACACAGTCGTATCCCAAAAGAGAATCCTGTTGTTTCCTTAGAAACGTTACTCTCTTAAGAAGGAGATGTCATAGAACCCATAGTATTTCATAGCGACGCAATTTCTGTGTTAATTCGTCAATGTGAGGGAGCGAGGGATGCAGTAAAGAAAGAATAGTGCATCGGATAGAAGATACTCGTATCCCAAAAAAAATCCTTTCATTTCCAACGAAACGTTACTCAATTTAGAAGAAGATGTCATAGAACCCATAGTATTTCATAGCGACGCAATTTCTGTGTTAATTCGTCAATGTGAAGGAGCGAGGGATGCGTTAAAGGAGGAGTAGTACATCGGAAAGGACATAGTCGTATCCCAAAAGAGAATCCTGTTGTTTCCTTAGAAACGTTACTCTCTTAAGAAGGAGATGTCGTAGCACCCATAGTATTTCATAGCGACGCAATTTCTGTGTTAATTCGTCTATGTGAGGGAGCGAGGGATGCAGTAAAAAAGGAATAGTGCATCGGAACCGACATAGTCGTATTCCAAAAAAGAATCCTGTTGAATCCTTAGAAACGTTACTCTATTAAGAAAGAGATGTCATAGAACCCATAGTATTTCATAGCGACACAATATCTGTGTTAATTAGTCAATGTGAGGGAGTGAGGGATGCAGTAAAGAAGGAATAGTGCATCGGACAGGAGAAACTCGTGTCCCAAAAGAATATCAAATCGTTTCCATAGAAACGTTACTCAATTTAGAAGGAGATGTCATAGAACCCATAGTATTTCATAGCGACACAATTTCTGTGTTAATTCGTCAATGTGAAGGAGCGAGGGATGCAGTAAAGGAGGAATGGTGCATCGGAATGGACATAGTCGTATCCCAAAAGAGAATCCTGTTGTTTCCTTAGAAACGTTACTCTATTAAGATGGAGATGTCATAGATCCTATAGTATTTCATAGCGACAAAATTTCTGTGTTAATTAGTCAATGTGAGGGAGCGAGGGATGCAGTAAAGAAGGAATAGTGCATCGGACAGGAGAAACACGTGTCCCAAAAGAATATTGAGTCGTTTCCACAGAAACGTTACTCAATTTAGAAGGAGATGTCATAGAACACATAGTATTTCATAGCGAAGCAATTTCTGTGTTAATTCGTCATTGTGAGGGAGCGAGGGATACAGTAAAGAAGGAATAGTGCATCCTAAAGGACATAGTCGTATCCCAAAAGAGAATCCTGTTGTTTCCTTAGAAACGTTACTCTATTAAGATGGAGATGTCATAGATCCCATAGTATATGATAGCGACACAATTTATGTGTTAATTAGTCAATGTGAGGGAGCGAGGGATGCAGTAAAGAAGGAATAGTGCATCTGACAGGAGAAACTCGTGTCCCAAAGAATATCCAGTCGTTTCCTTAGAAACGTTACTCAATTTAGAAGGAGATGTCATAGAACCCATAGTATTTTATAGCGACGCAATTTCTGTGTTAACTTGTCAATGTGAGGGTGCGAGGGATGCAGTAAAGAAGGAATAGTGCTTCGGAAAGGATATAGTCGTATCCCAAAAGAGAATCCCGTTGTTTGCTTAGAAACGTTACTCTATTAAGATGGAGATGTCATGGAACCCATAGTATTTCATAGCGACGCAGTTTCTGTGTTAATTCGTCAATGTGAGGGAGCGAGGGATGCAGTAAAGAAGGAATAGTGCATCGGAAAGGACATAGTCGTATCCCAAAAGAGAACTCTGTTGTTTCCTTAGAAACGTCACTCTATTAAGATGGAGATGTCATAGATCCCCTTAGTATTTCATAGCGACGCAATTTCTGTGTTAATTCGTCAATGTGAGGGAGCGAGGGATGCAGTAAAGAAGGAATAGTGCATCGGACAGGAGAAACTGGTGTCCCAAAAGAATATCCAGTCGTTTCCTTAGAAACGTTACTCAATTTACAAGGAGATGTCATAGAACGCATAGTATTTCATAGCGACGCAATTTCTGTGTTAATTCGTCAATGTGAGGGAGCGAGGGATGCGTTAAAGGAGGAATAGGGCATCGGAAAGGACATAGTCGTATCCCAAAAGAGAATCCTTTTGTTTCCTTAGAAACGTTACTCTCTTAACAAGGAGATGTCATAGAACCCATAGTATTTCATAGCGACGCAATTTCGGTGTTAATTCGTCAATGTGTGGGAGCGAGGGATGCGTTAAAGAAGGAATAGTGCATCGGAAAGGAGATACTCGTATCCCAAAAAAAAATCCTGTCTTTTCCATAGAAACATTACTCAATCTAGAAGGAGATGTCATAGAACCCATAGTATTTCATAGCGACGCAATTTCTGTGTTAATTCGTCAATGTGAGGGAGCGAGGGATGCGTTAAAGGAGGAATAGTGCATCGGAAAGGACATAGTCGTATCCCAAAAGAGAATCCTATTGTTTCCTTAGAAACGTTACTCTCTTAAGAAGGAGATGTCGTAGCACCCATAGTATTTCATAGCGACGCAATTTCTGTGTTAATTCGTCAATGTGAGGGAGCGAGGGATGCAGTAAAGAAGGAATAGTGCATCGGAAAGGAGATACTTGTATCCCAAAAAAGAATCCTGTCGTTTCCATAGAAACGTTACTCAATTTAGAAGGAGATGTCATAGAACCCATTGTATTTCATAGCTACGCAATTTCTGTGTTAATTCGTCAATGTGAGGGAGCGAGGGATGCGTTAAAGGAGGAATAGTGCATCGGAAAGGACATAGTCGTATCCCAAAAGAGAATCCTTTTCTTTCCATAGAAACGTTACTCTCTTAAGAAGGAGATGTCATAGAACCCATAGTATTTCATAGCGACGCAATTTCTGTGTTAATTCGTAAATGTGAGGGAGCGAGGGATGCAGTAAAGAAGGAATAGTGCATCGAAAGGGAGATACTCGTATCCCAAATAAAAATCCTGTCGTTTCCAAAGAAACGTTACTGAATTTTGAAGGTGATGTCATGGAACCCATAGTATTTCATAGCGACGCAATTTCTGTGTTGATTCGTCAATGTGAAGGAGCGAGGGATGCGTTAAAGGAGGAGTAGTACATCGGAAAGGACACAGTCGTATCCCAAAAGAGAATCCTGTTGTTTCCTTAGAAACGTTACTCTCTTAAGAAGGAGATGTCATAGAACCCATAGTATTTCATAGCGACGCAATTTCTGTGTTAATTCGTCAATGTGTGGGAGCGAGGGATGCAGTAAAGAAGGAATAGTGCATCGGATAGAAGATACTCGTATCCCAAAAAAAATCCTTTCATTTCCAACGAAACGTTACTCAATTTAGAAGAAGATGTCATAGAACCCATAGTATTTCATAGCGACGCAATTTCTGTGTTAATTCGTCAATGTGATGGAGCGAGGGATGCGTTAAAGGAGGAATAGTGCATCGGAAAGGACATAGTCGTATCCCAAAAGAGAATCCTGTTGTTTCCATAGAAACGTTACTCAATTTAGAAGGAGATGTCATAGAACCCATAGTATTTCATAGCGACGAAATTTCTGTGTTAATTCGTCAATGTGAGGGAGCGAGGGATGCAGTAAAGAATGAATGGTGCATCAGAAAGGACATAGTCGTATCCCAAAAGAGAATCCTGACGTTTCCATAGAAACGTTACTCTCTTAAGAAGGAGATGTCATAGAACCCATAGTATTTCATAGCGACGCAATTTCTGTGTTAAGTCGTCAATGTGACGGAGCGAGGGATGCGTTAAAGAAGGAATAGTGCATCGGACAGGAGAAACTCGTGCCCCAATAGAATATCCAATCGTTTCCGTACACTCGTTACTCAATTTAGAAGGAGATGTCATAGAATCCATAGTATTTCATAGCGACGCAATTTCTGTGTTAATTCGCCAATGTAAGGGAGCGAGGGAAGCGTTAAAGGAGGAATAGTGCATCGGAAAGGACATAGTCGTATCCCAAAAAAAAATCCTGTCGATTCCATAGAAACGTTACTCAATTTAGAAGGAGATGTCATAGAACCCATAGTATTTCATAGCGACGCAATTTCTTTGTTAATTCGTCAATGTGAGGGAGCGAGGGATGCGTTAAAGAAGGAACCGTGCATAGAGCAGGAGAAACTCGTGTCCCAATAGAATATAAATCGATTCCATAGAAACGTTACTCAAATTAGAAGGAGATGTCATAGAACCCATCGTATTTCATAGCGACGCAATTTCTGTGTTTATTCGTCAATGTGAGGGAGCGAGGGATGCAGTAAAGAAGGAATAGAACATCGGAAAGGAGATACTCGTATCCCAAAAAAAAAAACCTGTCGTTTCCATAGAAACGTTACTCAATTTAGAGAGAGATGTCATAGAACCCATAGTATTTCCTAGCGACGCAATTTCTGTGTTAATTCGTCAATGTCAGGGAGCGAGGGATGCGTTAAAGGAGGAATAGTGCATCGGAAAGGACATAGTCGTATCCCAAAAGAGTATCCTGTGGTTTCCTTTGAAATGTTACTCTCTTAAGAAGGAGATATCATAGAACCCATAGCATTTCATAGCGACGCAATTTCTGTGCTAATTCGTCAATGTGAGGGAGCGAGGGATGCGTTAAAGAAGGAATAGTGCATCGGACAGGAGAAACTCGTGTCCCAAAAGAATATCCAATCGTTTCCATAGAAACGTTACTCAATTTAGAAGGAGATGTCATAGAACCCATAGAATTTCATAGCGACGCAATTTCTGTGTTAATTCGTCAATGTGAGGGAGCGAGGGATGCGTTAAAGGAGGAATAGTGCATCGGAAAGGACATAGTCGCATCCCAAAAGAGAATCCTGTTGTTTCCTTAGAAACGTTACTCTCTTAAGAAGGAGATGTCATAGAACCCATAGTATTTCATAGCGACGCAATTTCTGTGTTAATTCGTCAATGTGAGGGAGCGAGGGATGCGTTAAAGATGGAATAGTGCATTGGACAGGAGAAACTCGTGTCCGAAAAGAATATCCAATCGTTTCCATAGAAACGTTACTCAATTTAGAAGGAGATGTCACAGAACCCATAGTATTTCATAGCGACGCAATTTCTGTGTAATTCGTCAATGTGAGGGAGCGAGGATGCGTTAAATGAGGAATAGTGCATCGGAAAGGACACAGTCGTATCCCAAAAGAGAATCCTGTTGTTTCCTTAGAAACGTTACTCTCTTAAGAAGGAGATGTCATAGAACCCATAGTATTTCATAGCGACGCAATTTCTGTGTTAATTCGTCAATTTGAGGGAGCGAGGGATGCAGTGAAGAAGGAATAGTGCATCAGAAAGGAGATAATCGTATCCCAAAAAAAAAATCCTGTGGTTTCCATAGAAACGTTACTCAATTTAGAAGGAGATATCATAGAACGCATAGTATTTCATAGCGACGCAATTTCTGTGTTAATTTGTCAATGTGATGGAGCGAGGGATGCGTTAAAGGAGGAATAGTGCATCGGAAAGGACATAGTCGTATCCCAAAAGAGAATCCTGTTGTTTCCATAGAAACGTTACTCTCTTAAGAAGGAGATGTCATAGAACCCATAGTATTTCATAGCGACGCAATTTCTGTGTTAATTCGTCAATGTGAAGGAGCGAGGCTTGCGTTAAAGATGGAATAGTGCATCGCACAGGAGAAACTCGTTTCCCAAAAGAATATCAAATCGTTTCCATAGAAACTTTACTCAATTTAGAAGGAGATGTCATAGAACACATAGTATTTCATAGCGACGCAATTTCTGTGTTAATTCGTCAATGTGAGGGAGTGAGGGATGCAGTAAAGAAGGAATAGTGCATCAGAAAGGAGATACTCGTATCCCAAAAAAAAAATCCTGTCGTTTCCATTGAAACGTTACTCAATTTAGAAGGAGATGTCATAGAACCCATAGTATTTCATAGCGACGCAATTTCTGTGTTAATTCGTCGATGTGAGGTAGCGAGGGATGCGTTAAAGGAGGAATAGTGCATCGGAAAGGACATAGTCGTATCCCAAAAGAGAATTCTGTTGTTTCCTTAGAAACGTTACTCTCTTAAGAAGGAGATGTCGTAGAACCCATAGTATTTCATAGCGACGCAATTTCTGTGTTAATTCGTCAATGTGAGGGAGCGAGGGATGCGTTAAAGAAGGAATAGTGCATCGGACAGGAGAAACTCGTGTCCAAAAAGAATATGCGATCGTTTCCGTAGAAACGTTACTCAATTTAGAAGGAGATGCGATAGAACCCATAGTGTTTCATAGCGACGCAATTTCTGTGTTAATTCGTCAATGTGAGGGAGCGAGGGATGCGTTAAAGGAGGAATAGTGCATCGGAAAGGACATAGTCGTATCCCAAAAGAGAATTCTGTTGTTTCCTTAGAAACGTTACTCTCTTAAGAAGGAGATGTCATAGAACACATAGTATTTCATAGCGACGCAATTTCTGTGTTAATTCGTCAATGTGAGGGAGCGAGGGATGCAGTAAAGAAGGAATAGTGCATCGGAAAGGAGATACTCGTATCCCACAAAAAAATCCTGCCGTTCCATAGAAACGTTACTCAATTTAGAAGGAGATGTCATAGAACCCATAGTATTTCATAGCGACGCAATTTCTGTGTTAATTCATCAATGTGAGGGAGCGAGGGATACGTTAAAGAAGGAATAGTGCATCAGACGGAAGAAACTCGTGTCCCAAAAGAATATCCAATCGTTTCCATAGAAACGTTACCAATTTAGAAGGAGATGTCATAGAACCCATAGTATTTCATAGCGACGCAATTTCTGTGTTAATTCGTCAATGTGAGGGAGCGAGGGATGCGTAAAAAGGAGGAATAGTGCATTGGAAAGGACATAGTCGTAACCCAAAAGAGTATCCTGTTGTTTCCTTAGAAACGGTACTCTCTTCAGAAGGAGATGTCATAGAACCCATAGTATTTCATAGCGACGTAATTTCTGTGTTAATTCGTCAATGTGAGGAAGCGAGAGATGCGTTAAAGAAGGAATGGTGCATCGGACAGGAGAAACTCGTGTCCCAAAAGAATATCCAATCGTTTCCATAGACGCGTTACTCAATTTAGAAGGAGATGTCATAGAACCCATACGCAATTTCTGTGTTCATTCGCCAATGTGAGGGAGCGAGGGATGCCGTAAAGAACGAATAGTGCATCCCAAAGGACGTAGTCGTATCCCAAAAGAGAATCCTGTCGTTTCCATAGAAACTTTACTCTCTTAAGAAGGAGATGTCATAGAACCCATAGCATTTCATAGCGACGCAATATCGGTGTTAATTCGTCAATGTGAAGGAGCGAGGCATGCGTTAAAGATGGAATAGTGCATCGCACAGGAGAAACTCGTTTCCCAAAAGAATATCCAATCGTTTCCATAGAAGCTTTACTCAATTTAGAAGGAGATGTCATAGAACCCATAGTATTTCATAGCGACGCAATTTCTGTGTTAATTCGCCAATGTGAGGGAGCGAGGGATCCAGTAAAGAAGGAATAGTGCATCGGAAAGGAGATACTCGTACCCCAAAAAAAAATCCTGTCGTTTCCATAGAAACGTTACTCAATTTAGAAGAAGATGTCATAGAACCCATAGTATTTCATAGCGACGCAATTTCTGTTTTCAATCGTCATTGTGAGGGAGCGAGCGATGCGTTAAAGGAGGGATAGTGCATCGGAAAGGACATTGTCGTATCCCAGAAGAGAATCCTGTTGTTTCCTTAGAAACGTTACTCTCTTAAGAAGGAGATGTCATAGAACCCATAGTATTTCATAGCGCCGCAATTTCTGTGTTAATTCGTCAATGTGAGCGAGCGAGGGATGCGTTAAAGAAGGAATAGTGCATCGGAAAGGACATAGTCGTATCCCAAAAGAGAATCCTGTTGTTTCCATAGAAACGTTAGTCTCTTAAGAAGGAGATGTCATAGAACCCATAGTAGTTCATAGCGACGCAATTTCTGTGTTAATTCGTCAATGTGAGGGATCGAGGAATGCAGTAAAGAATAAATAGTGCATCGGAAAGGAGATACTCGTATCACAAAAAAAAATCCTGTCGTTTCCATAGAAACGTTACTCACTTTAGAAGGAGATGTCATAGAACCCATAGTATTTCATAGCGACGCAATTTCTGTGTTAATTCGTCGATGTGAGGTAGCGAGGGATGCAGTAAAGAATGAATTGCGCATTGGAAAGGACGTAGTCGTATCCCAAAAGAGAATCCTGTCTTTTCCATAGAAACGTTACTCTCTTAAGAAGGAGATGTCATAGAACCCATAGTATTTCATAGCGACGCAATTTCTGTGTTAATTCTTCAATGTGAGGGAGCGAGGGATGCGTTAAAGAAGGAATAGTGCATCGGACAGGAGAAACTCGTGTCCAAAAAGAATATCCAATCGTTTCCGTAGAAACGTTACTCAATTTAGAAGGAGATGTCATAGAACCCATAGTGTTTCATAGCGACGCAATTTCTGCGTTAATTCGTCAATGTGAGGGAGCGAGGGATGCAGTAAAGAATAAATAGTGCATCGGAAAGGAGATACTCGTATCCCAAAAAAAAATCCTGTCGTTTCCATAGAAACGTTACTCAATTTACAAGGAGATGTCATAGAACGCATAGTATTTCATAGCGACGCAATTTTTGTGTTAATTCGTCCATGTGAGGGAGCGAGGGATGCGTTAAAGGAGGAATAGTGCGTCGGAAACTACATAGTCGTATCCCAAAAGAGAATCCTAATGTTTCCATAGAAACGTTACTCTCTTAAGAAGGAGATGTCATAGAACCCATAGTATTTCATAGCGACGCAATTTCGGTGTTAATTCGTCAATGTGAAGGAGCGAGGCATGCGTTAAAGATGGAATAGTGCATCGCACAGGAGAAACTCTTTTCCCAAAAGAATATCCAATCGTCTCCGTAGAAACTTTACTCAATTTAGAAGGAGATGTCATAGGACCCATAGTATTTCATAGCGACGCAATTTCTGTGTTATTTCGTCAATGTGAGGGTGCGAGGGATGCGTTAAAGATGGAATAGTGCATCGGACAGGAGAAACTCGTGTCCCAAAAGAATATCCAATCGTTTCCATAGAAGCGTTACTCAATTTAGAAGGAGATGTCATAGAACCCATAGTATTTCATAGCGACGCAATTTCTGTGTTAATTCGTCAATGTGAGGGAGCGAGGGATCCAGTAAAGAAGGAATAGTGCATCGGAAAGGAGATACTCGTATCCCAAAAAAAAATCCTGTCGTTTTCATAGAAACGTTACTCAATTTAGAAGGAGGTGTCATAGAACCCATAGTATTTCATAGCGACGCAATTTCTGTGTTCATTCGTCAATGTGAGGGTGCGAGGGATGCGTTAAAGGAGGGATAGTGCATCGGAAAGGACATTGTCGTATCCCAGTAGAGAATCCTGTTGTTTCCTTAGAAACGTTACCCTCTAAAGAAGGAGATGTCATAGGACCCATAGTATTTCATAGCGACGCAATTTCTGTGTTAATTCGTCAATGTGAGGGAGCGAGGGATGCGTTAAAGGAGGAATAGTGCATCGGAAAGGACATAGTCGTATCCCAAAAGAGAATCCTGTTGTTTCCATAGAAACGTTACTCTATTAAGAAGGAAACGTCATAGAACCAATAGTAGTTCATAGCGACGCAATTTCTGTGTTAATTCGTCAATGTGAGGGAGGGAGGGATGCAGTAAAGAAGGAATAGTGCATCGGAAATGAGATACTCGTATCCCAAAAAAAAATCCTGTCGTTTCCGTAGGAACGTTACTCAATTTAGAAAAAGATGTCATAGAACCCATAGTATTTCATAGCGACGCAATTTCTGTGTTCATTCGTCAATGTGAGGGAGCGAGGGATGCGTTAAAGGAGGGATAGTGCATCGGAAAGGACATTGTCGTATCCCAGAAGAGAATCCTGTCGTTTCCATAGAGACGTTACTCAATTTAGAAGGAGATGTCATAGAACCCATAGTATTTCATAGCGACGCAATTTCTGTGTTAATTCATCAATGTGAGGGAGCGAGGGATGCGTTAAAGAAGGACAGGAGAAACACGTGTCCCAAAAAAATATCGAATCGTTTCCATAGAAACGTTACCAATTTAGAAGGAAATGTCATAGTACCCATAGTATTTCATAGCGACGCAATTTCTGTGTTAATTCGTCAATTTGAGGGAGCGAGGGATGCGTTAAAGGAGGAATAGTGCATCGGAAAGGACATAGTCGTATCCCAAAAGAATATCCTGTTGTTTCCTTAGAAACGGTACTCTCTTAAGAAGGAGATCTCATAGAACCCATAGTATTTAATAGCGACGCAATATCTGTGTTAATTCGTCAGTGTGAGGGAGCGAGAGATGCGTTAAAGAAGGAATAGTGCATCGGACAGGAGAAACTCGTGTCCCAAAAGAATATCCAATCGTTTCCATAGACGCGTTACTCAATTTAGAAGGAGATGTCATAGAACCCATACGCAATTTCTGTGTTAATTCGCCAATGTGAGGGAGCGAGCGATGCAGTAAAGAAGGAATTGTGCATCCCAAAGGACATAGTCGTATCCCAAAAGAGAATCCTGTCGTTTCCATAGAAACTTTACTCTCTTAAGAAGGAGATGTCATAGAACCCATAGTATTTCATAGCGACGCAATTTCTGTGTTAATTCGTCATTGTGCGGGAGCGACGGATGCGTTAAAGAAAGAATAGTGCATGGGACAGGAGAAACTCGTGTCCCAAAAGAATATCCAACCGTTTCCTTAGAAACGTTACTCAATTTAGAGGGAGATGTCATAGATCCCATGGTATTTCATAGCGACGCAATTTCTGTGTTAATTCGTAAATGTGAGGGAGCGAGGGATGCGTTAAAGTACGAATAGTGCATCGGAAAGGACATAGTCGTATCCCAAAAGAGAATCCTGTTTTTTCCTGAGAAACGTTACTCTCTTAAAAAGGAGATGTCATACAACCCATAGAATTTCATAGCGACGCAATTTCTGTGTTAATTCGTCAATGTGAGGGTGCGAGGGATGCAGTAAAAAAAGAATAGTTCATCGGAATGGACATAGTCGTATCCCAAAAGAGAATCCTGTCGTTTCCATAGAAACGTTACTCTCTTAAGAAGGAGAAGTCATAGAACCCATAGTATTTCATAGCGACGCAATTTCTGTGTTAATTCGTCAATGTGAGGGAGCGAGGGATGCGTTAAAGTAGGAATAGTGCAGTCGAAAGGACATAGTCGTATCCCAAAAGAGAATCCTGTTGTTTCCTTAGAAACGTTACCCTCTTAAGAAGGAGATGTCATAGAACCCATAGTATTTCATAGCGACGCAATTTCTGTGTTAATTCGTCAATGTGAGGGAGCGAGGAATGCGTTAAAGAAGGAATAGTGCGTCGGAAAGGAGATACTCCTGCCCCAAAAGAATATCCAATCGTTTCCGTAGAAACGTTACTCAATGTAGCAGGAGATGTCATAGAACCCATAGTATTTCATGGCGACGCAATTTCTGTGTTAATTCGTCAATGTGAGGGAGCGAGGGATGCGTTAAAGGAGGAATAGTGCATCGGAAAGGACATAGTCGTATCCCAAAAGAGAATCTTTTTCTTTCCTTAGAAACGTTACTCTCTTAAGAAGGAGATGTCATAGAACCCATAGTATTTCATAGCGACGCAATTTCTGTGTTAATTCGTCAATGTGAGGGATCGAGGGATGCAGTAAAGAAGGAATAGTGCATCGGAAAGGAGATACTCGTATCCCAAAAAAAAAATCCTGTCGTTTCCGTAGAAACGTTACTCAATTTAGAAGGAGATGTCATAGAACCCATAGTATTTCATAGCGACGCAATTTCTGTGTTAATTCGTCAATGTGAGGGAGCGAGGGATGCGTTAAAGAAGGAATAGTGCATCGGAAGGAGAAACTCGTGTCCCAAAAGAATATCCAATCGTTTCCTTAGAATCGTTACTCTCTTAAGAAGGAGATGTCATAGGACCCATAGTATTTCATAGCGACGCACTTTCTGTGTTAATTCATCAATGTGAGGGAGCGAGGGATGCGTTAAAGGAGGAATAGTGCATCGGAAAGACATAGTCGTATCCCAAAAGAGAATCCTAATGTTTCCATAGAAACGTTACTCTCTTAAGAAAGAGATGTCATAGAACCCATAGTATTTCATAGCGACGCAATTTCTGTGTTAATTCGTCAATGTGAAGGAGCGAGGCATGCGTTAAAGATGGAATAGTGCATCGCACAGGAGAAACTCGTTTCCCAAAAGAATATCCAATCGTTTCCGTAGAAACTTTACTCAATTTAGAAGGAGATGTCATAGAACCCATAGTATTTCATAGCGACGCAATTTCTGTGTTATTTCGTCAATGTGAGGGTGCGAGGGATGCGTTAAAGATGGAATAGTGCATCGGACAGGAGAAACTCGTGTCCCAAAAGAATATCCAATCGTTTCCATAGAAGCGTTACTCAATTTAGAAGGAGATGCCATAGAACCCATAGTATTTCATAGCGACGCAATTTCTGTGTTAATTCGTCAATGTGAGGGAGCGAGGGATCCAGTAAAGAAGGAATAGTGCATCGGAAAGGAGATACTCGTATCCCAAAAAAAAAATCCTGTCGTTTCCATAGAAACGTTACTCAATTTAGAAGAAGATGTCATAGAACCCATAGTATTTCATAGCGACGCAATTTCTGTGTTCATTCGTCAATGTGAGGGAGCGAGGGATGCGTTAAAGGAGGGATAGTGCATCGGAAAGGACATTGTCGTATCCCAGTAGAGAATCCTGTTGTTTCCTTAGAAACGTTACCCTCTTAAGAAGGAGATGTCATAGAACCCATAGTATTTCATAGCGACGCAATTTCTGTGATAATTCTTCAATGTGAGGGAGCGAGGAATGCGTTAAAGGAGGAATGGTGCATCGGAAAAGACATAGTCGTATCCCAAAAGAGAATCCTGTTGTTTCCATAGAAACGTTACTCTATTAAGAAGGAGACGTCATAGAACCAATAGTAGTTCATAGCGACGCAATTTCTGTGTTAATTCGTCAATGTGAGGGAGCGAGGGATGCAGTAAAGTAGGAATAGTGCATCGGAAAGGAGATACTCGTATCCCAAAAAAAAATCCTGTCGTTTCCATAGGAACGTTACTCAATTTAGAAGCAGATGTCATAGAACCCATAGTATTTCATAGCGACCCAATTTCTGTGTTCATTCGTCAATGTGAGGGAGCGAGGGATGCGTTAAAGGAGGGATAGTGCATCGGAAAGGACATTGTCGTATCCCAGAAGAGAATCCTGTCGTTTCCATAGAGACGTTACTCAATTTAGAAGGAGATGTCATAGAACCCATAGTATTTCATAGCGACGCAATTTCTGTGTTAATTCATCAATGTGAGGGAGCGAGGGATGCGTTAAAGAAGGAATAGTGCATCGGACAGGAGAAACTCGTGTCCCAAAAGAATATCGAATCGTTTCCATAGAAACGTTACCAATTTAGAAGGAAATGTCATAGAACCCATAGTATTTCATAGCGACGCAATTTCTGTGTTAATTCGTCAATTTGAGGGAGCGAGGGATGCGTTAAAGGAGGAATAGTGCATCGGAAAGGACATAGTCGTATCCCAAAAGAGTATCCTGTTGTTTCCTTAGAAACGGTACTCTCTTAAGAAGGAGATCTCATAGAACCCATAGTATTTAATAGCGACCCAATTTCTGTGTTAATTCGTCAATGTGAGGGAGCGAGAGATGCGTTAAAGAAGGAATAGTGCATCGGACAGGAGAAACTCGTGTCCCAAAAGAATATCCAATCGTTTCCATAGACGCGTTACTCAATTTAGAAGGAGATGTCATAGAACCCATACGCAATTTCTGTGTTAATTCGCCAATGTTAGGGAGCGAGCGATGCAGTAAAGAAGGAATAGTGCATCCCAAAGGACATAGTCGTATCCCAAAAGAGAATCCTGTCGTTTCCATAGAAACTTTACTCTCTTAAGAAGGAGATGTCATAGAACCCATAGTATTTCATAGCGACGCAATATCGGTGTTAATTCGTCAATGTGAAGGTGCGAGGCATGCGTTAAAGTTGGAATAGTGCATCGCACAGGAGAAACTCGTTTCCCAAAAGAATATCCAATCGTTTCCATAGAAACTTTACTCAATTTAGAAGGAGATGTCATAGAACACATAGTATTTCATAGCGACGCAATTTCTGTGTTAATTCGTCAATGTGAGGGAGCTGGGGATGCAGTAAAGAAGGAATACTGCATCGGAAAGGAGATACTCGTATCCCAAAAAAAATCCTGTCGTTTCCATTGAAACGTTATTCACTTTACAAGGAGATGTCATAGAACCCATAGTATTTCATAGCGACGCAATTTCTGTGTTAATTCGTCAATGTGAGGGAGCGAGGGATGCGTTAAAGGAGGAATAGTGCATCGGAAAGACATGGTCGTGTCCCAAAAGAGAATCCTAATGTTTCCATAGAAACGTTACTCTCTTAAGAAGGAGATGTCATAGTACCCATAGTATTTCATAGCGACGCAATTTCTGTGTTAATTCGTCAATGTGAAGGAGCGAGGCATGCATTAAAGATGGACTAGTGCATCGCACAGGAGAAACTCTTTTCCCAAAAGAGTATCCAATCGTTTCCGTAGAAACTTTACTCAATTTAGAAGGAGATGTCATTGAACACATAGTATTTCATAGCGACGCAATTTCTGTGTTAGTTCGTCAATGTGAGGGAGCGAGGGATGCGTTATAGATGGAATAGTGCATCGGACAGGAGAAACTCGTGTCCCAAAAGAATATCCAATCGTTTCCATAGAAGCGTTACTCAATTTAGAAGGAGATGTCATAGAACCCATAGTATTTCATAGCGACGCAATTTCTGTGTTATTTCGTCAACGTGAGGGAGCGAGGGATCCAGTAAAGAAGGAATAGTGCATCGGAAAGGAGATACTCGTATCCCAAAAAAAAATCCTGTCGTTTCCATAGAAACGTTACTCAATTTAGAAGAAGATGTCATAGAACCCATAGTATTTCATAGCGACGCAATTTCTGTTTTCAATCGTCAATGTGAGGGAGCGAGCGATGCGTTAAAGGAGGGATAGTGCATCGGAAAGGACATTGTCGTATCCCAAAAGAGAATCCTGTTGTTTCCTTTGAAACGTTACTCTCTTAAGAAGGAGATGTCATAGAACCCATAGTATTTCATAGCGCCGCAATTTCTGTGTTAATTCGTCAATGTGAGGGAGCGAGGGATGCGTTAAAGAAGGAATAGTGCATCGGAAAGGACATAGTCGTATCCCAAAAGAGAATCCTGTTGTTTCCATAGAAACGTTACTCTCTTAAGAAGGAGATGTCATAGAACCCATAGTAGTTCATAGCGACGCAATTTCTGTGTTAATTCGTCAATGTGAGGGAGCGAGGGATGCAGTAAAGAAAGAATAGTGCATCGGAAAGGAGATACTCGTATCCCAAAAAAAAAATCCTGTCGTTTCCATAGAAACGTTACTCAATTTAGAAGGAGATGTCATAGAACCCATAGTATTTCATAGCGACGCAATTTCTGTGTTAATTCATCAATGTGAGGGAGCGAGGGATGCGTTAAAGGAGGGATAGTGCATCGGACAGGAGAAACTCGTGTCCCAAAAGAATATCCAATCGTTTCCATAGACGCGTTACTCAATTTAGAAGGAGATGCCATAGAACCCATACGTAATTTCTGAGTTAATTCGTCAATGTGAGGGAGCGAGGGATGCAGTAAAGAAGGAATAGTGCATCCCAAAGGACATAGTCGTATCCCAAAAGAGAATCCTGTCGTTTCCATAGAAACTTCACTCTCTTAAGAATGAGATGTCATAGAACCCATAGTATTTCATAGCGACGCAATTTCTGTGTTAATTCGTCAATTTGAATGATCGAGGGATGCGTTAAAGAAGGAATAGTGCATGGGACAGGAGAAACTCGTGTCCCAAAAGAATAACCAATCGTTTCCTTAGAAACGTTACTCAATTTAGAAGGAGATGACATAGAACCCATAGTATTTCATAGCGACGCAATTTCTGTGTTAATTCGTCAAAGTGAGGGAGCTAGGGATGCAGTAAAGAAGGAATAGTGCATCGGAAAGGAGATACTCGTATCCCAAAAAAAAATCCTGTCGTTTCCATAGAAACGTTACTCATTTTAGAAGGAGATGTCATAGAACCCATAGTATTTCATAGCGACGCAATTTCTGTGTTAATTCGTCGATGTGAGGTAGCGAGGGATGCAGTAAAGAATGAATTGTGCATCGGAAAGGACGTAGTCGTATCCCAAAAGAGAATCCTGTCGTTTCCATAGAAACGTTACTCTCTTAAGAAGGAGATGTCATAGAACGCATGGTATTTCATAGCGACGCAATTTCTGTGTTAATTCGTCAACGTGAGGGAGCGAGGGATGCGTTAAAGAAGGAATAGTGCATCGGACAGGAGAAACTCGTGTCCAAAAAGAATATCCAATCGTTTCCGTAGAAACGTTACTCAATTTAGAAGGAGATGTCATAGAACCCATAGTGCTTCATAGCGACGCAATTTCTGCGTTAATTCGTCAATGTGAGGGAGCGAGGGATGCAGTAAAGAATAAATAGTGCATCGGAAAGGAGATACTCGTATCCCAAAAAAAAATCCTGTCGTTTCCATATAAACGTTACTCAATTTACAAGGAGATGTCATAGAACGCATAGTATTTCATAGCGACGCAATTTTTGTGTTAATTCGTCAATGTGAGGGAGCGAGGGATGCGTTAAAGGAGGAATAGTGCATCGGAAAGGACATAGTCGTATCCCAAAAGAGTATCCTGTTGTTTCCTTAGAAACGGTACTCTCTTAAGAAGGAGATCTCATAGAACCCATAGTATTTAATAGCGACGCAATTTCTGTCTTAATTCGTCAATGTGAGGGAGCGAGAGATGCGTTAAAGAAGGAATAGTGCATCGGACAGGAGAAACTCGTGTCCCAAAAGAATATCCATTCGTTTCCATAGACGCGTTACTCAATTTAGAAGGAGATGTAATAGAACCCATACGCAATTTCTGTGTTAATTCGCCAATGTGAGGGAGCGAGCGATGCAGTAAAGAAGGAATAGTGCATCCCAAATGACATAGTCGTATCCCTAAAGAGAATCCTGTCGTTTCCATAGAAACTTTACTCTCTTAAGAAGGAGATGTCATAGAACCCATAGTATTTCATAGCGACGCAATTTCTGTGTTAATTCGTCAATGTGAGGGAGCGACGGATGCGTTAAAGAAGGAATAGTGCATGGGACAGGAGAAACTCCTGTCCCAAAAGAATATCCAACCGTTTCCTTAGAAACGTTACTCAATTTAGAGGGAGATGTCATAGATCCCATGGTATTTCATAGCGACGAAATTTCTGTGTTAATTCGTAAATGTGAGGGAGCGAGGGATGCGTTAAAGTACGAATAGTGCATCGGAAAGGACATAGTCGTATCCCAAAAGAGAATCCTGTTGTTTCGTTAGAAACGTTACTCTCTTAAGAAGGAGATGTCATACAACCCATAGAATTTCATAGCGACGCAATTTCTGTGTTAATTCGTCAATGTGAGGAGCGAGGGATGCAGTAAAGAAAGAATAGTGCATCGGAAAGGACATAGTCGTATCCCAAAAGAGAATCCTGTCGTTTCCATAGAAACGTTACTCTCTTAAGATTGAGATGTCATAGAACCCATAGTATTTCATAGCGACGCAATTTCTGTGTTAATTCGTCAATGTGAGGGAGCGAGGGATGCGTTAAAGTAGGAATAGTGCATCCGAAAGGACATAGTCGTATCTCAAAAGAGAATCCTGTTGTTTCCTTAGAAACGTTACTCTCTTAAGATGGAGATGTCATAGAACCCATAGTATTTCATAGCGACGCAATTTCTGTGTTAATTCGTCAATGTGAGGGAGCGAGGGATGCGTTAAAGGAGGAATAGTGCATCGGAAAGGACATAGTCGAATCCCAAAAGAGAATCCTGTTGTTTCCTTAGAAACGTTACCCTCTTAAGAAGGAGATGTCATAGAACCCATAGTATTTCATAGCGACACAATTTCTGTGTTAATTCGTCAATGTGAGTTAGCGAGGAATGCGTTAAAGAAGGAATAGTGCGTCGGAAAGGAGATACTCCTGCCCCAAAACAATATCCAATCGTTTCCGTAGAAACGTTACTCAATGTAGCAGGAGATGTCATAGAACCCATAGTATTTCATGGCGACGCAATTTCTGTGTTAATTCGTCAATGTGAGGGAGCGAGGGATGCGTTAAAGGAGGAATAGTGCATCGGAAAGGACATAGTCGTATCCCAAAAGAGAATCCTTTTCTTTCCTTAGAAACGTTACTCTCTTAAGAAGGAGATGCCATAGAACCCATAGTATTTCATAGCGACGCAATTCCTGTGTTAATTCGTCAATGTGAGGGATCGAGGGATGCAGTAAAGAAGGAATAGTGCATCGGAAAGGAGATACTCGTATCCCAAAAAAAAATCCTGTCGTTTCCGTAGAAACGTTACTCAATTTAGAAGGAGATGTCATAGAACCCATAGTATTTCATAGCGACGCAATTTCTGTGTTAGTTCGTCAATGTGAGGGAGCGAGGGATGCGTTAAAGTAGGAATAGTGCATCCGAAAGGACATAGTCGTATCTCAAAAGAGAATCCTGTTGTTTCCTTAGAAACGTTACTCTCTTAAGATGGAGATGTCATAGAACCCATAGTATTTCATAGCGACGCAATTTCTGTGTTAATTCGTCAATGTGAGGGAGCGAGGGATGCGTTAAAGGAGGAATAGTGCATCGGAAAGGACATAGTCGAATCCCAAAAGAGAATCCTGTTGTTTCCTTAGAAACGTTACCCTCTTAAGAAGGAGATGTCATAGAACCCATAGTATTTCATAGCGACACAATTTCTGTGTTAATTCGTCAATGTGAGTTAGCGAGGAATGCGTTAAAGAAGGAATAGTGCGTCGGAAAGGAGATACTCCTGCCCCAAAAGAATATCCAATCGTTTCCGTAGAAACGTTACTCAATGTAGCAGGAGATGTCATAGAACCCATAGTATTTCATGGCGACGCAATTTCTGTGTTAATTCGTCAATGTGAGGGAGCGAGGAATGCGTTAAAGGAGGAATAGTGCATCGGAAAGGACATAGTCGTATCCCAAAAGAGAATCCTTTTCTTTCCTTAGAAACGTTACTCTCTTAAGAAGGAGATGCCATAGAACCCATAGTATCTCATAGCGACGCAATTTCTGTGTTAATTCGTCAATGTGAGGGATCGAGGGATGCAGTAAAGAAGGAATAGTGCATCGGAAAGGAGATACTCGTATCCCAAAAAAAAATCCTGTCGTTTCCGTAGAAACGTTACTCAATTTAGAAGGAGATGTCATAGAACCCATAGTATTTCATAGCGACGCAATTTCTGTGTTAATTCGTCAATGTGAGGGAGCGAGGGATGCGTTAAAGAAGGAATAGTGCATCGGAAGGAGAAACTCGTGTCCCTAAAGAATATCCAATCGTTTCCTTAGAAACGTTACCAATTTAGAAGGAAATGTCATAGAACCCATAGTATTTCATAGTGACGAAATTTCTGTGTTAATTCGTAAATGTGAGGGAGCGAGGGATGCGTTAAAGGAGGAATAGTGCATCGGAAAGGACATAGTCGTATCCCAAAAGAGAATCATGTTGTTTCCTTAGAATCGTTACTCTCTTAAGAAGGAGATGTCATACAACCCATAATATTTCATAGCGACGCAATTTCTGTGTTAATTCATCAATGTGAGGGAGCGAGGGATGCGTTAAAGGAGGAATAGTGCATCGGAAAGACATAGTCGTATCCCAAAAGAGAATCCTAATGTTTCCATAATAACGTTACTCTCTTAAGAAGGAGATGTCATAGAACCCATAGTATTTCATAGCGACGCAATTTCTGTGTTAATTCGTCAATGTGAAGGAGCGAGGCATGCGTTAAAGATGGAATAGTGCATCGCACAGGAGAAACTCGTTTCCCAAAAGAATATCCAATCGTTTCCGTAGAAACTTTACTCAATTTAGAAGGAGATGTCATAGAACCCATAGTATTTCATAGCGACGCAATTTCTGTGTTATTTCGTCAATGTGAGGGTGCGAGGGATGCGTTAAAGATGGAATAGTGCATCAGACAGGAGAAACTCATGTCCCAAAAGAATATCCAATCGTTTCCAAAGAAGCGTTACTCAATTTAGAAGGAGATGTCATAGAACCCATAGTATTTCATAGCGACGCAATTTCTGTGTTAATTCGTCAATGTGAGGGAGCGAGGGATCCAGTAAAGAAGGAATAGTGCATCGGAAAGGAGATACTCGTATCCCAAAAAAAAATCCTGTCGTTTCCATAGAAACGTTACTCAATTTAGAAGAAGATGTCATAGAACCCATAGTATTTCATAGCGACGCAATTTCTGTGTTCATTCGTCAATGTGAGGGAGCGTGGGATGCGTTAAAGGAGGGATAGTGCATCGGAAAGGACATTGTCGTATCCCAGTAGAGAATCCTGTTGTTTCCTTAGAAACGTTACCCTCTTAAGAAGGAGATGTCATAGAACCCATAGTATTTCATAGCGACGCAATTTCTGTGTTAATTCGTCAATGTGAGGGAGCGAGGGATGCGTTAAAGGAGGAATAGTGCATCGGAAAGGACATAGTCGTATCCCAAAAGCGAATCCTGTTGTTTCCATAGAAACGTTACTCTATTAAGAAGGAGACGTCATAGAACCAATAGTAGTTCATAGCGACGCAATTTCTGTGTTAATTCGTCAATGTGAGGGAGCGAGGGATGCAGTAAAGAAGGAATAGTGCATCGGAAAGGAGATACTCGTATCCCAAAAAAAAATCCTGTCGTTTCCATAGGAACGTTACTCAATTTAGAAGAAGATGTCATAGAACCCATAGTATTTCATAGCGACGCAATTTCTGTGTTCATTCGTCAATGTGAGGGAGCGAGGGATGCGTTAAAGGAGGGATAGTGCATCGGAAAGGACATTGTCGTATCCCAGAAGAGAATCCTGTCGTTTCCATAGAGACGTTACTCAATTTAGAAGGAGATGTCATAGAACCCATAGTATTTGATAGCGACGCAATTTCTGTGTTAATTCGTCAATGTGAGGGAGCGAGAGATGCGTTAAAGAAGGAATAGTGCATCGGACAGGAGAAACTCGTGTCCCAAAAGAATATCCAATCGTTTCCATAGACGCGTTACTCAATTTAGAAGGAGATGTCATAGAACCCATACGCAATTTCTGTGTTAATTCGCCAATGTGAGGGAGCGAGCGATGCAGTAAAGAAGGAATAGTGCATCCCAAAGGACATAGTCGTATCCCAATAGTGAATCCTGTCGTTTCCATAGAAACTTTACTCTCTTAAGAAGGAGATGTCATAGAACCCATAGTATTTCATAGCGACGCAATTTCTGTGTTAATTCGTCAATGTGAGGGAGCGACGGATGCGTTAAAGAAGGAATAGTGCATGGGACAGGAGAAACTCGTGTCTCAAAAGAATATCCAACCGTTTCCTTAGAAACGTTACTCAATTTAGAGGGAGATGTCATAGATCCCATGGTATTTCATAGCGACGCAATTTCTGTGTTAATTCGTAAATGTGAGGGAGCGAGGGATGCGTTAAAGTACGAATAGTGCATCGGAAAGGACATAGTCGTATCCCAAAAGAGAATCCTGTTGTTTCCTGAGAAACGTTACTCTCTTAAGAAGGAGATGTCATACAACCCATAGAATTTCATAGCGACGCAATTTCTGTGTTAATTCGTCAATGTGAGGGAGCGAGGGATGCAGTAAAGAAAGAATAGTGCATCGGAAAGGACATAGTCGTATCCCAAAAGAGAATCCTGTCGTTTCCATAGAAACGTTACTCTCTTAAGAAGGAGAAGTCATACAACCCATAGCATTTCATAGCGACGCAATTTCTGTGATAATTCGTCATTGTGAGGGAGCGAGGGATGCGTTAAAGTAGGAATAGTGCGTCGGAAAGGAGATACTCCTGCCCCAAAAGAATATCCAATCGTTTCCGTAGAAACGTTACTCAATGTAGCAGGAGATGTCATAGAACCCATAGTATTTCATGGCGACGCAATTTCTGTGTTAATTCGTCAATGTGAGGGAGCGAGGGATGCGTTAAAGGAGGAATACTGCATCGGAAAGGACATAGTCGTATCCCAAAAGAGAATCCTTTTCTTTCCTTAGAAACGTTACTCTCTTAAGAAGGAGATGTCATAGAACCCGTAGTATTTCATAGCGACGCAATTTCTGTGTTAATTCGTCAATGTGAGGGATCGAGGGATCCAGTAAAGAAGGAATAGTGCATCGGAAAGGAGATACTCGTATCCCAAAAAAAAATCCTGTCGTTTCCGTAGAAACGTTACTCAATTTAGAAGGAGATGTCATAGAACCCATAGTATTTCATAGCGACGCAATTTCTGTGTTAATTCGTCAATGTGAGGGAGCGAGGGATGCGTTAAAGAAGGAATAGTGCATCGGAAGGAGAAACTCGTGTCCCAAAAGAATATCCAATCGTTTCCTTAGAAACGTTACCAATTTGAAAGGAAATGTCATAGAACCCATAATATTTCATAGTGACGAAATTTCTGTGATAATTCGTAAATGTGAGGGAGCGAGGGATGCGTTAAAGGAGGAATAGTGCATCGGAAAGGACATAGTCGTATCCCAAAAGAGAATCATGTTGTTTCCTTAGAATCGTTACTCTCTTAAGAAGGAGATGTCATAGAACCCATAGTATTTCATAGCGACGCAATTTCTGTGTTAATTCGTCAATGTGAGGGAGCGAGGGATGCGTTAAAGGAGGAATAGTGCATCGGAAAGACATAGTCGTATCCCAAAAGAGAATCCTAATGTTTCCATAGAAACGTTACTCTCTTAAGAAGGAGATGTCATAGAACCCATAGTATTTCATAGCGACGCAATTTCTGTGTTAATTCGTCGATGTGAAGGAGCGAGGCATGCGTTAAAGATGCAATAGTGCATCGCACAGGAGAAACTCTTTTCCCAAAAGAATATCCAATCGTTTCCATAGAAGCGTTACTCAATTTAGAAGGAGATGTCATAGAACACATAGTATTTCATGGCGACGCAATTTCTGTGTTAATTAGTCAATGTGAGGGAGCGAGGGATCCAGTAAAGAAGGAATAGTGCATCGGAAAGGAGATACTCGTATCCCAAAAAAAAATCCTGTCGTTTCCATAGAAACGTTACTCAATTTAGAAGAAGATGTCATAGAACCCATAGTATTTCATAGCGACGCAATTTCTGTGTTATTTCGTCAATGTGAGGGTGCGAGGGATGCGTTAAAGGTGGAATAGTGCATCAGACAGGAGAAACTCATGTCCCAAAAGAATATCCAATCGTTTCCAAAGAAGCGTTACTCAATTTAGAAGGAGATGTCATAGAACCCATAGTATTTCATAGCGACGCAATTTCTGTGTTAATTCGTCAATGTGAGGGAGCGAGGGATCCAGTAAAGAAGGAATAGTGCATCGGAAAGGAGATACTCGTATCCCAAAAAAAAATCCTGTCGTTTCCATAGAAACGTTACTCAATTTAGAAGAAGATGTCATAGAACCCATAGTATTTCATAGCGACGCAATTTCTGTGTTCATTCGTCAATGTGACTGAGCGTGGGATGCGTTAAAGGAGGGATAGTGCATCGGAAAGGACATTGTCGTACCCCAGTAGAGAATCCTGTTGTTTCCTTAGAAACGTTACCCTCTTAAGAAGGAGATGTCATAGAACCCATAGTATTTCATAGCGACGCAATTTCTGTGTTAATTCGTCAATGTGAGGGAGCGAGGGATGCGTTAAAGGAGGAATAGTGCATCGGAAAGGACATAGTCGTATCCCAAAAGAGAATCCTGTTGTTTCCATAGAAACGTTACTCTATTAAGAAGGAGACGTCATAGAACCAATAGTAGTTCATAGCGACGCAATTTCTGTGTTAATTCGTCAATGTGAGGGAGCGAGGGATGCAGTAAAGAAGGAATAGTGCATCGGAAAGGAGATACTCGTATCCCAAAAAAAAATCCTGTCGTTTCCATAGGAACGTTACTCAATTTAGAAGAAGATGTCATAGAACCCATAGTATTTCATAGCGACGCAATTTCTGTGTTCATTCGTCAATGTGAGGGAGCGAGGGATGCGTTAAAGGAGGGATAGTGCATCGGAAAGGACATTGTCGTATCCCAGAAGAGAATCCTGTCGTTTCCATAGAGACGTTACTCAATTTAGAAGGAGATGTCATAGAACCCATAGTATTTCATAGCGACGCAATTTCTGTGTTAATTCGTCAATGTGAGGGAGCGAGAGATGCGTTAAAGAAGGAATAGTGCATCGGACAGGAGAAACTCGTGTCCCAAAAGAATATCCAATCGTTTCCATAGACGCGTTACTCAATTTAGAAGGAGATGTCATAGAACCCATACGCAATTTCTGTGTTAATTCGCCAATGTGAGGGAGCGAGCGATGCAGTAAAGAAGGAATAGTGCATCCCAAAGGACATAGTCGCATCCCAATAGTGAATCCTGTCGTTTCCATAGAAACTTTACTCTCTTAAGAAGGAGATGTCATAGAACCCATAGTATTTCATAGCGACGCAATTTCTGTGTTAATTCGTCAATGTGAGGGAGCGACGGATGCGTTAAAGAAGGAATAGTGCATGGGACAGGAGAAACTCGTGTCCCAAAAGAATATCCAACCGTTTCCTTAGAAACGTTACTCAATTTAGAGGGAGATGTCATAGATCCCATGGTATTTCATAGCGACGCAATTTCTGTGTTAATTCGTAAATGTGAGGGAGCGAGGGATGCGTTAAAGTACGAATAGTGCATCGGAAAGGACATAGTCGTATCCCAAAAGAGAATCCTGTTGTTTCCTGAGAAACGTTACTCTCTTAAGAAGGAGATGTCATACAACCCATAGAATTTCATAGCGACGCAATTTCTGTGTTAATTCGTCAATGTGAGGGAGCGAGGGATGCAGTAAAGAAAGAATAGTGCATCGGAAAGGACATAGCCGTATCCCAAAAGAGAATCCTGTCGTTTCCATAGAAACGTTACTCTCTTAAGAAGGAGAAGTCATACAACCCATAGCATTTCATAGCGACGCAATTTCTGTGATAATTCGTCATTGTGAGGGAGCGAGGGATGCGTTAAAGTAGGAATAGTGCGTCGGAAAGGAGATACTCCTGCCCCAAAAGAATATCCAATCGTTTCCGTAGAAACGTTACTCAATGTAGCAGGAGATGTCATAGAACCCATAGTATTTCATGGCGACGCAATTTCTGTGTTAATTCGTCAATGTGAGGGAGCGAGGGATGCGTTAAAGGAGGAATACTGCATCGGAAAGGACATAGTCGTATCCCAAAAGATAATCCTTTTCTTTCCTTAGAAACGTTACTCTCTTAAGAAGGAGATGTCATAGAACCCGTAGTATTTCATAGCGACGCAATTTCTGTGTTAATTCGTCAATGTGAGGGATCGAGGGATCCAGTAAAGAAGGAATAGTGCATCGGAAAGGAGATACTCGTATCCCAAAAAAAAATCCTGTCGTTTCCGTAGAAACGTTACTCAATTTAGAAGGAGATGTCATAGAACCCATAGTATTTCATAGCGACGCAATTTCTGTGTTAATTCGTCAATGTGAGGGAGCGAGGGATGCGTTAAAGAAGGAATAGTGCATCGGAAGGAGAAACTCGTGTCCCAAAAGAATATCCAATCGTTTCCTTAGAAACGTTACCAATTTGAAAGGAAATGTCATAGAACCCATAATATTTCATAGTGACGAAATTTCTGTGATAATTCGTAAATGTGAGGGAGCGAGGGATGCGTTAAAGGAGGAATAGTGCATCGGAAAGGACATAGTCGTATCCCAAAAGAGAATCATGTTGTTTCCTTAGAATCGTTACTCTCTTAAGAAGGAGATGTCATAGAACCCATAGTATTTCATAGCGACGCAATTTCTGTGTTAATTCGTCAATGTGAGGGAGCGAGGGATGCGTTAAAGGAGGAATAGTGCATCGGAAAGACATAGTCGTATCCCAAAAGAGAATCCTAATGTTTCCATAGAAACGTTACTCTCTTAAGAAGGAGATGTCATAGAACCCATAGTATTTCATAGCGACGCAATTTCTGTGTTAATTCGTCGATGTGAAGGAGCGAGGCATGCGTTAAAGATGCAATAGTGCATCGCACAGGAGAAACTCTTTTCCCAAAAGAATATCCAATGGTTTCCATAGAAGCGTTACTCAATTTAGAAGGAGATGTCATAGAACACATAGTATTTCATGGCGACGCAATTTCTGTGTTAATTAGTCAATGTGAGGGAGCGAGGGATCCAGTAAAGAAGGAATAGTGCATCGGAAAGGAGATACTCGTATCCCAAAAAAAAATCCTGTCGTTTCCATAGAAACGTTACTCAATTTAGAAGAAGATGTCATAGAACCCATAGTATTTCATAGCAACGCAATTTCTGTGTTCAATCGTCAATGTGAGGGAGCGAGGGATGCGTTAAAGGGGGGATAGTGCATCGGAAAGGACATTGTCGTATCCCAGAAGAGAATCCTGTTGTTTCCTTAGAAACGTTACTCTCTTAAGAAGGAGATGTCATAGAACCCATAGTATTTCATAGCGACGCAATTTCTGTGTTAATTCGTCAATGTGAGGTAGCGAGGGATGCGTTAAAGAAGGAATAGTGCATCGGAAAGGACATAGTCGTATCCCGAAAGAGAATCCTATTGTTTCCATAGAAACGTTACTCTCTTAAGAAGGAGATGTCATAGAACCCATAGTTGTTCATAGCGACGCAATTTCTGTGTTAATTCGTCAATGTGAGGGAGCGAGGGATCCAGTAAAGAAGGAATAGTGCATCGGAAAAGAGATACTCGTATCTCAAAAAAAAAATCCTGTCGTTTCCATAGAAACGTTACTCAATTTGGAAGAAGATGTCATAGAACCCATAGTATTTCATAGCGACGCAATTTCTGTGTTCATTCGTCAATGTGAGGGAGCGAGGGATGCGTTAATGGAGGGATAGTGCATCGGAAAGGACATTGTCGTATCCCAGAAGAGAATCCTGTCGTTTCCATAGAGACGTTACTCTATTTAGAAGGAGATGTCATAGAACCCATAGTATTTCATAGCAACGCAATTTCTGTGTTCATTCATCAATGTGAGGGAGCGAGGGATGCGTTAAAGAAGGAATAGTGCATCGGACAGGAAAAACTCGTGTCCCAAAAGAATATCGAATCGTTTCCATAGAAACGTTACCAATTTAGAAGGAAATGTCATAGAACCCATAGTATTTAATAGCGACGCAATTTCTGTGTTAATTCGTCAATGTGAGGGAGCGAGAGATGCGTTAAAGAAGGAATAGTGCATCGGACAGGAGAAACTCGTGTCCCAAAAGAATATCCAATCGTTTCCATAGACGCGTTACTCAATTTAGAAGGAGATATCATAGAACCCATATGCAATTTTTGTGTTAATTCGCCAATGTGAGGGAGCGAGCGATGCAGTAAAGAAGGAATAGTGCATCCCAAAGGACATAGTCGTATCCCAAAAGAGAATCCTGTCGTTTCCATAGAAACTTTACTC
Source organism: Schistocerca piceifrons (assembly GCF_021461385.2). Classification (NCBI taxonomy): domain Eukaryota; kingdom Metazoa; phylum Arthropoda; class Insecta; order Orthoptera; family Acrididae; genus Schistocerca; species Schistocerca piceifrons. The sequence continues at coordinate 805,236,714 of NC_060141.1, read as the reverse complement.
TCTTAAGAAGGAGATGTCATAGAACCCATAGTATTTAATAGCGACGCAATTTCTGTGTTGATTAGTCAATGTGAGGGAGCGAGGGATGCGTTAAAGTAGGAATAGTGCATCCGAAAGGACATAGTCGTATCCCAAAAGAGAATCCTGTTGTTTCCTTAGAAACGTTACTCTCTTAAGATGGAGATGTCATAGAACACATAGTATTTCATAGCGACGCAATTTCTGTGTTAATTCGTCAATGTGTGGGAGCGAGGGATGCGTTAAAGGAGGAATAGTGCATCGGAAAGGACATAGTCGTATCCCAAAAGAGAATCCTGTTGTTTCCTTAGAAACGTTACTCTCTTAAGAAGGAGATGTCATAGAACCCATAGTATTTCATAGTGACGCAATTTCTGTGTTAATTCGTCAATGTGAGGGAGCGAGGGATGCGTTAAAGAAGGAAGTGCATCGGACAGGACAAACTCGTGTCCCAAAAGAATATCCAATCCTTTTCGTAGAAACGTTACTCAATTTAGAAGGAGATGTCATAGAACCCATAGTATTTCATAGCGACGCAATTTCTGTGTTAATTCGTAAATGTGAGGGAGCGAGGAATGCGTTAAAGGAGGAATAGTGCATCGGAAAGGACATAGTCGTATCCCAAAAGAGAATCCTGTTGTTTCCTTAGAATCGTTACTCTCTTAAGAAGGAGATGTCATAGAACCCATAGTGTTTCATAGCGACGCAATATCTGTGTTAATTCGTCAATGTGAGGGAGCGAGGGATGCGTTAAAGGAGGAATAGTGCATCGGAAAGGACATAGTCGTATCCCAAAAGAGAATCCTGTTGTTTCCTTAGAAACGTTACTCTCTTAAGAAGGAGATGTCATAGAACCCATAGTATTTCATAGCGACGCAATTTCTATGTTAATTCGTCAATGTGAGGGAGCGAGGGATGCGTTAAAGGAGGAATAGTGCATCAGAAATGTCATAGTCGTATCCCAAAAGAGGATCCTGTTGTTTCGTTAGAAACGTTACTCTCTTAAGAAGGAGATGTCATAGAACCCATAGTATTTCATAGCGACGCAATTTCTGTGTTAATACGTCAATGTGAGGGAGCGAGGGATGCGTTAAACAAGGAATAGTGCATTGGACAGGAGAAACTCGTGTCCCAAAAGAATATCCAACCGTTTCCTTAGAAACGTTACTCAATTTAGAGGGAGATGTCATAGATCCCATGGTATTTCATAGCGACGCAATTTCTGTGTTAATTCGTAAATGTGAGGGAGCGAGGGATGCGTTAAAGTACGAATAGTGCATCGGAAAGGACATAGTCGTATCCCAAAAGAGAATCCTGTCGTTTCCATAGAAACGTTAGTCTCTTAAGAAGGAGAAGTCATACAACCCATAGCATTTCATAGCGACGCAATTTCTGTGATAATTCGTCATTGTGAGGGAGCGAGGGATGCGTTAAAGTAGGAATAGTGCGTCGGAAAGGAGATACTCCTGCCCCAAAAGAATATCCAATCGTTTCCGTAGAAACGTTACTCAATGTAGCAGGAGATGTCATAGAACCCATAGTATTTCATGGCGACGCAATTTCTGTGTTAATTCGTCAATGTGAGGGAGCGAGGGATGCGTTAAAGGAGGAATACTGCATCGGAAAGGACATAGTCGTATCCCAAAAGATAATCCTTTTCTTTCCTTAGAAACGTTACTCTCTTAAGAAGGAGATGTCATAGAACCCGTAGTATTTCATAGCGACGCAATTTCTGTGTTAATTCGTCAATGTGAGGGATCGAGGGATCCAGTAAAGAAGGAATAGTGCATCGGAAAGGAGATACTCGTATCCCAAAAAAAAATCCTGTCGTTTCCGTAGAAACGTTACTCAATTTAGAAGGAGATGTCATAGAACCCATAGTATTTCATAGCGACGCAATTTCTGTGTTAATTCGTCAATGTGAGGGAGCGAGGGATGCGTTAAAGAAGGAATAGTGCATCGGAAGGAGAAACTCGTGTCCCAAAAGAATATCCAATCGTTTCATTAGAAACGTTACCAATTTGAAAGGAAATGTCATAGAACCCATAATATTTCATAGTGACGAAATTTCTGTGATAATTCGTAAATGTGAGGGAGCGAGGGATGCGTTAAAGGAGGAATAGTGCATCGGAAAGGACATAGTCGTATCCCAAAAGAGAATCATGTTGTTTCCTTAGAATCGTTACTCTCTTAAGAAGGAGATGTCATAGAACCCATAGTATTTCATAGCGACGCAATTTCTGTGTTAATTCGTCAATGTGAGGGAGCGAGGGATGCGTTAAAGGAGGAATAGTGCATCGGAAAGACATAGTCGTATCCCAAAAGAGAATCCTAATGTTTTCATAGAAACGTTACTCTCTTAAGAAGGAGATGTCATAGAACCCATAGTATTTCATAGCGACGCAATTTCTGTGTTAATTCGTCGATGTGAAGGAGCGAGGCATGCGTTAAAGATGCAATAGTGCATCGCACAGGAGAAACTCTTTTCCCAAAAGAATATCCAATCGTTTCCATAGAAGCGTTACTCAATTTAGAAGGAGATGTCATAGAACACATAGTATTTCATGGCGACGCAATTTCTGTGTTAATTAGTCAATGTGAGGGAGCGAGGGATCCAGTAAAGAAGGAATAGTGCATCGGAAAGGAGATACTCGTATCCCAAAAAAAAATCCTGTCGTTTCCATAGAAACGTTACTCAATTTAGAAGAAGATGTCATAGAACCCATAGTATTTCATAGCAACGCAATTTCTGTGTTCAATCGTCAATGTGAGGGAGCGAGGGATGCGTTAAAGGGGGGATAGTGCATCGGAAAGGACATTGTCGTATCCCAGAAGAGAATCCTGTTGTTTCCTTAGAAACGTTACTCTCTTAAGAAGGAGATGTCATAGAACCCATAGTATTTCATAGCGACGCAATTTCTGTGTTAATTCGTCAATGTGAGGTAGCGAGGGATGCGTTAAAGAAGGAATAGTGCATCGGAAAGGACATAGTCGTATCCCGAAAGAGAATCCTATTGTTTCCATAGAAACGTTACTCTCTTAAGAAGGAGATGTCATAGAACCCATAGTTGTTCATAGCGACGCAATTTCTGTGTTAATTCGTCAATGTGAGGGAGCGAGGGATCCAGTAAAGAAGGAATAGTGCATCGGAAAGGAGATACTCGTATCTCAAAAAAAAAATCCTGTCGTTTCCATAGAAACGTTACTCAATTTGGAAGAAGATGTCATAGAACCCATAGTATTTCATAGCGACGCAATTTCTGTGTTCATTCGTCAATGTGAGGGAGCGAGGGATGCGTTAATGGAGGGATAGTGCATCGGAAAGGACATTGTCGTATCCCAGAAGAGAATCCTGTCGTTTCCATAGAGACGTTACTCTATTTAGAAGGAGATGTCATAGAACCCATAGTATTTCATAGCAACGCAATTTCTGTGTTCATTCATCAATGTGAGGGAGCGAGGGATGCGTTAAAGAAGGAATAGTGCATCGGACAGGAAAAACTCGTGTCCCAAAAGAATATCGAATCGTTTCCATAGAAACGTTACCAATTTAGAAGGAAATGTCATAGAACCCATAGTATTTAATAGCGACGCAATTTCTGTGTTAATTCGTCAATGTGAGGGAGCGAGAGATGCGTTAAAGAAGGAATAGTGCATCGGACAGGAGAAACTCGTGTCCCAAAAGAATATCCAATCGTTTCCATAGACGCGTTACTCAATTTAGAAGGAGATATCATAGAACCCATATGCAATTTTTGTGTTAATTCGCCAATGTGAGGGAGCGAGCGATGCAGTAAAGAAGGAATAGTGCATCCCAAAGGACATAGTCGTATCCCAAAAGAGAATCCTGTCGTTTCCATAGAAACTTTACTCTCTTAAGAAGGAGATGTCATAGAACCCATAGTATTTAATAGCGACGCAATTTCTGTGTTGATTAGTCAATGTGAGGGAGCGAGGGATGCGTTAAAGTAGGAATAGTGCATCCGAAAGGACATAGTCGTATCCCAAAAGAGAATCCTGTTGTTTCCTTAGAAACGTTACTCTCTTAAGATGGAGATGTCATAGAACACATAGTATTTCATAGCGACGCAATTTCTGTGTTAATTCGTCAATGTGTGGGAGCGAGGGATGCGTTAAAGGAGGAATAGTGCATCGGAAAGGACATAGTCGTATCCCAAAAGAGAATCCTGTTGTTTCCTTAGAAACGTTACTCTCTTAAGAAGGAGATGTCATAGAACCCATAGTATTTCATAGTGACGCAATTTCTGTGTTAATTCGTCAATGTGAGGGAGCGAGGGATGCGTTAAAGAAGGAAGTGCATCGGACAGGACAAACTCGTGTCCCAAAAGAATATCCAATCCTTTTCGTAGAAACGTTACTCAATTTAGAAGGAGATGTCATAGAACCCATAGTATTTCATAGCGACGCAATTTCTGTGTTAATTCGTAAATGTGAGGGAGCGAGGGATGCGTTAAAGGAGGAATAGTGCATCGGAAAGGACATAGTCGTATCCCAAAAGAGAATCCTGTTGTTTCCTTAGAATCGTTACTCTCTTAAGAAGGAGATGTCATAGAACCCATAGTGTTTCATAGCGACGCAATATCTGTGTTAATTCGTCAATGTGAGGGAGCGAGGGATGCGTTAAAGGAGGAATAGTGCATCGGAAAGGACATAGTCGTATCCCAAAAGAGAATCCTGTTGTTTCCTTAGAAACGTTACTCTCTTAAGAAGGAGATGTCATAGAACCCATAGTATTTCATAGCGACGCAATTTCTATGTTAATTCGTCAATGTGAGGGAGCGAGGGATGCGTTAAAGGAGGAATAGTGCATCAGAAATGTCATAGTCGTATCCCAAAAGAGGATCCTGTTGTTTCGTTAGAAACGTTACTCTCTTAAGAAGGAGATGTCATAGAACCCATAGTATTTCATAGCGACGCAATTTCTGTGTTAATTCGTCAATGTGAGGGAGCGAGGGATGCGTTAAACAAGGAATAGTGCATTGGACAGGAGAAACTCGTGTCCTAAAAGAATATCCAATCGTTTCCATAGGTACGTAACTCAATTTAGAAGGAGATGTCATAGAAAACATAGTATTTCATAGCGAGGCAATTTCTGTGTTAATTCGTCAATGTGAGGGAGCGAGGGATGCAGTAAAGAAGGAATAGTGCATCGGAAAGGAGATACTCGTATCCCAAAAAAAAATCCTGTCGTTTCCATAGAAATGTAACTCAATTTAGAAATAGATGTCATAGAACCCATAGTATTTCATAGCGACGCAATTTCTGTGTTAATTTGTCAATGTGAGGGCGCGAGGGATGCAGTAAAGAAGGAATAGTGCATCGGAAAGGACTTTGTCGTATCCCAAAAGAGAATACAGTCGTTTCCATGGAAACGTTACTCTCTTAAGAAGGAGATGTCATAGAACCCATAGTATTTCATAGCGACGCAATTTCTGTGTTAATTCGTCAATGTGAGGGACCGAGGTATGCGTTAAACAAGGAATAGTGCATCGGACAGGAGTAACTCGTGTCCCAAAGGAATATCCAACCGTTTCCATAGAAACGTTACTCAATTTAGAAGGAGATGTCATAGAACCCATAGTATTTCATAGCGATGCAATTTCTGTGTTAATTCGTCAATGTGAGGGAGCGAGGGATGCAATAAAGAAGGAATAGTGCATCGGAAAGGAGATACTCGTATCCCAAAAAAAAATCCTGTCGTTTCCATAGAAACGTTACTCAATTTAGAAGGAGATGTCATTGAACCCATAGTGTTCCATAGCGTCGCAATTTCTGTGGTAATTCGTCAATGTGAGGGAGCGAGGGATGCAGTAAAGAAGGAATAGTGCATCGCAAAGGAAATAGTCGTATCCCAAAAGAGATTCCTGTCTTTTCCATAGAAACGTTACTCTCTTAAGAAGGTGACGTCATAGAACCCATAGTATTTCATAGCGACGCAATTTCTGTGTTAATTCGTCAATGTGAGGGAGCGAGGGATGCGTTAAAGAAGGAATAGTGCATCGGACTAGAGAAACTCGTTTTCCAAAAGAATATCCAATCGTTTCCGTAGAAACGTTACTCAATTTAGAAGATGTCATAGAACCCATAGTATTTCATAGCGACCCAATTTCTGTGTTAATTCGTCAATGTGAGGGAGCGAGGTATGCGTTAAAGGAGGAATAGTGCATCGGAAAGGACATAGTCGTATCCCAAAAGAGAATCCTGTTCTTTCCATAGAAACGTTACTCTCTTAAGAAGGAGATGTCATACAACCCATAGTATTTCATAGCGACGCAATTTCTGTGTTAATTCGTCAATGTGAGGGAGCGAGGGATGCAGTAAAGAAGGATAAGTGCATCGGAAAGGAGATACTCGTATCCGAAATAAAAATCCTCTCGTTTCCATAGAAACGTTACTCAATTTAGAATGAGCTGTCATAGAACACATAGTATTTCATAGCGACGCAATTTCTGTGTTAATTCGTCAATGTGAGGGAGCGAGGGATGCGTTAATGGTGGAATAGTGCATCGGAAAGGACATAGTCGTATCCCAAAAGAGAATCCTGTTGTTTCCATAGAAACGTTATTCTCTTAAGAAGGAGATGTCATAGAACCCATAGTATTTCATAGCGACGCAATTTCTGTGTTAATTCGTCAATGTGAGGGAGCGAGGGATGCAGTAAAGAAGGAATAGGGCATCGGAAAGGAGATACTCGTATCCCAAAAAAAAAATCCTGTGGTTTCCATAGAAACGTTACTCAATTTAGAAGGAGATGTCATAGAACCCATAGTATTTCGTAGCGACGCAATTTCTGTGTTAATTCGTCAATGTGATGGAGCGAGGGATGCGTTGAAGGAGGAATAGTGCATCGGAAAAGACATAGTCGTATCCCAAAAGAGCATCCTGTTGTTTCCATAGAAACGTTGCTCTCTTAAGAAGGAGATGTCATAGAACCCATAGTATTTCATAGCGACGCAATTGCTGTGTTAATTCGTCAATGTGAGGGAGCAAGGGATGCGTTAAACAAGGAATAGTGCATCGGACAGGAGAAACTCGTGTCCCAAAAGAATATCCAATCGTTTCCATAGAAACGTTACTTAATTTAGAAGGAGATGTCATAGAACCCATTGTATTTCATAGCGACGCAATTTCTGTGTTAACTCGTCAGTGTGAGGGAGCGAGGGATGCAGTAAAGAAGGAATAGTGCATCGGAAAGGAGATACTCGTATCCCAAAAGAAAACCTGTAGTTTCCATAGAAACGTTACTCAATTTAGAAGGAGATGTCATAGAACCCATAGTATTTCATAGCGACGCAATTTCTGTGTTAATTCGTCAATGTGAGGGAGCGAGGGATGCAGTAAAGAAGGAATAGTGCACCGGAAAGGACATAGTCGTATCCCAAAAGAGAATCCTGTTGTTTCCTTAGAAACGTTACTCTCTTAAGAAGGATATCCTAGAACCCATAGTATTTCATAGCGACGCAATTTCTGTGTTAATTCTTTAATGTGAGGGAGCGAGGGATGCGTTAAAGATGGAATAGTGCATCGGACAGGAGAAACTCGGGTCCCAAAAGAATATCCAATCGTTTCCATAGAAACGTTACTCAATTTAGAAGGAGATGTCATAGAACCCATAGTATTTCATAGCGACGCAATTTCTGTGTTAATTCGTCTATGTGAGGGAGCCAGGGATGCAGTACTGAAGGAATAGTGCATCGGAAAGAAGAAACTAGTGTCCCAAAAGAATATCCAGTCGTTTCCGTAGAAACGTTACTCAATTTAGGAGATGTCATAGAACGCATAGTATTTCATAGTGACGCAATTTCTATGTTAATTCGTCATTGTGAGGGATCGAGAGATGCGTTAAAGGAGGAGTAGTGCTTCGGACAGGAGAAACTCGTGTCCCAAATGAATATCCAGTCGTATCCATAGAAACGTTACTCAATTTCGAAGGAGATGTCATAGAACGCATAGTATTTCATAGCGACGCAATTTCTCTGTTAATTCGTCAATGTGAGGGATCGAGAGATGCGTTAAAGAAGGAATAGTGCATCGGACAGGAGAAACTCGTGTCCCAAAAGAATATCCAATCGTTTCCATAGAAACGTTACTCAATTTAGAAGGAGATGTCATTGAACCCATAGTATTTCCTAGCGACGCAATTTCTGTGTTAATTCGTCAATGTGAGGGAGCGAGGGATGCGTTAAAGGAGGATTAGTGCATCGGAAAGGACATAGTCGTATCCCAAAAGAGAATCCTGTTGTTTCCATAGAAACGTTACTCTCTTATGAAGGAGATGTCATAGAACGCATAGTATTTCATAGCGACGCAATTTCTGTGTTAATTCGTCAATGTGAGGGAGCGAGGGATGCGTTAAACAAGGAATAGTGCATCGGACAGGAGAAACTCGTGTCCCAAAAGAATATCCAATCGTTTCCATAGAAACGTTACATAATTTAGAAGGAGATGTTATAGAACCCATTGTATTTCATAGCGACGAAATTTCTGTGTTAATTCGTCAATGTGATGGAGCGAGAGATGCGTTGAAGGAGGAATAGTGCATCGGAAAGGACATAGACGTATCCCAAAAGAGCATCCTTTTGTTTCCATAGAAAAGTTAGCCTCTTAAGAAGGAGATGTCCTAGAACCCATAGCATTTCATAGCGACGCAATTTCTGTGTTAATTCGTCAATGTGAGGGAGCGAGGGATGCGTTAAACATGGAATAGTGCATCGGACAGGAGAAACTCGGGTCCCAAAAGAATATCCAATCGTTTCCATAGAAACGTTACTCAATTTAGAAGGAGATGTCATAGAACCCATAGTATTTCATAGCGACGCAATTTCTGTGCTAATTCGTCAATGTGAGGGAGCGAGGGATGCAGTAAAGAAGGAATAGTACATCGGATGGGAGATACTCGTATCCCAAAAAAAAATCCTGTCGTTTCCATAGAAACGTTACTCAATTTAGAAGGAGATGTCATAGAACCCATAGTATTTCATAGCGACGCAATTTCTGTGTTAATTCGTCAATGTGAGGGAGCGAGGGATGCGTTAAAGGAGGAATAGTGCATCGGAAAGGACATAGTCGTATCCCAAAGGAGAATCCTGTTGTTTGCTTAGAAACGTTACCCTCTAAAGTAGGAGATGCCATAGAACACACAGTATTTCATAGCGACGCAATTTCTGTGTTAATTCGTCAATGTGAGGGAGCGAGGGATGAATTAAAGATGGAATAGTGCATCGGACACGAGAAACTCGTGTCCCAAAAGAATATCCAATCGTTTCGATAGAAACGTTACTCAATTTAGAAGGAGATGTCATAGATCCCATAGTATTTCATAGCGACGCAATTTCTGTGTCATTCGTCAATGTGAGGGAGCGAGGGATGCAGTAAAGAAAGAATAGTGCATCGGAAAGGAGATACTCGTATCCCAAAAAAAAATCCTGTCGTTTCCATAGAAACGTTACTCAATTTAGAAGGAGATGTCACAGAACCCATAGTATTTCATAGCGACGCAATTTCTGTGTTAATTCGTCAATGTGAGGGAACGAGGGATGCGTTAAAGGAGGAATAGTGCATCGGAAAGGACATAGTCGTATCCCCAAAGAGAATCCTGTTGTTTCCATAGAAACGTTACTCTCTTAAGAAGGAGATGTCATAGAACCCATAGCATTTCATAGCGACGCAATTTCCGTGTTAATTCGTCAATGTGAGGGAGCGAGGGATGCAGTAAAGAAGGAATAGTGCATCGGAAAGGAGATACTCGTATCCCAAATAAAAATCCTGTCGTTTCCATAGAAACGTTACTCAATTTAGAAGGAGATGTCATAGAACCTATAGTAATTCATAGCGACGCAATTTCTGTGTTAATTCGTCAATGTGAGGGAGCGAGGGATGCGTTAAAGATGGAATAGTGCATCGGAAAGGACATAGTCGTATCCCAAAAGAGAATCCTGTTGTTTCCATAGAAACGTTACTCTCTTAAGAAGGAGATGTCATAGAACCCATAGTATTTCATAGCGACGCAATTTCTGTGTTAATTCTTCAATGTGAGGGAGCGAGGGATGCAGTAAAGAAGGAATAGTGCATCGGAAAGGAGATACTCGTATCCCAAAAAAAAATCCTGTCGTTTCCATAGAAACGTTACTCAATTTAGAAGGAGATGTCATAGAACCCATAGTATTTCATAGCGACGCAATTTCTGTGTTAATTCGTCAATGTGATGGAGCGAGGGATGCGTTAAAGGAGGAATAGTGCTTCGGAAAGGACATAGTCGTATCCCAAAAGAGCATCCTGTTGATTCCATAGAAACGTTACTCTCTTCAGAAGGAGATGTCATAGAACACATAGTATTTCATAGCGACTCAATTTCTGTGTTAATTCGTCAATGTGAGGGAGCGACGGATGCGTTAAACAAGGAATAGTGCATCGGACAGGAGAAACTCGTGTCCCAAAGGAATATCCAATCGTTTCCATGGAAACGTTACTTAATTTAGAAGGAGATGTCATAGAACCCATTGTATTTCATAGCGACGCAATTTCTGTGTTAATTCGTCAATGTGAGGGACCGAGGGATGCAGTAAAGAAGGAATAGTGCATCGGAAAGGAGATACTCGTATCCCAAAAGAAAACCTGTCGTTTCCATAGAAACGTTACTCAATTTAGAAGGAGATGTCATAGAACCCATAGTATTTCAAAGCGACGCAATTTCTGTGTTAATTCGTCAATGTGAGGGAGCGAGGAATGCGTTAAAGAAGGAATAGTGCATCGGAAAGAGATACTCCTGCCCCAAAAGAATATCCAATCGTTTCCGTAGAAACGTTACTCAATTTAGCAGGAGATGTCATAGAACCCATAGTATTTCATGGCAACGCAATTTCTGTGTTAATTCGTCAATGTGAGGGAGCGAGGGATGCGTTAAAGGAGGAATAATGCATCGGAAAGGACATAGTCGTATCCCAAAATGGAATCCTTTTCTTTCCTTAGAAACGTTACTCTCTTAAGAAGGAGATGTCATAGAACCCATAGTATTTCATAGCGACGCAATTTCTGTGTTAATTCGTCAATGTGAGGGATCGAGGGATGCAGTAAAGAAGGAATAGTGCATCGGAAAGGAGAAACTCGTATCCCAAAAAAAAATCCTGTCGTTTCCATAGAAACGTTACTCAATTTAGAAGGAGATGTCATAGAACCCATAGTATTTCATAGCGACGCAATTTCTGTGTTAATTCGTTAATGTGAGGGAGCGAGTGATGCGTTAAAGAAGGAATAGTGCATCGGACAGGAGAAACTCGTGTCCCAAAAGAGGATCCAATCGTTTCCATAGAAACGTTACCAATTTAGAAGGAAATGTCATAGAACACATAGTATTTCATAGTGACGAAATTTCTGTGTTAATTCGTCAATGTGAGGGAGCGAGGGATGCGTTAAAGGAGGAATAGTGCATCGGAAACGACATAGTCGTATCCCAAAAGAGAATCCTGTTGTTTCCTTAGAAACGTTACTCTCTTAAGAAGGAGATGTCATAGAACCCATAGTATTTCATAGTGAGGCAATTTCTGTGTTAATTCGTCAATGTGAGGGAGCGAGGGATGCGTTGAAGAAGGAATAGTGCATCGGACAGGACAAACTCGTGTCCCAAAAGAATATCCAATCCTTTTCGTAGAAACGTTACTCAATTTAGAAGGAGATGTCATAGAACCCATAGTATTTCATAGCGACGCAATTTCTGTGTTAATTCGTAAATGTGAGGGAGCGAGGGATGCGTTAAAGAAGGAATAGTGCATCGGAAAGGACATAGTCGTATCCCAAAAGAGAATCCTTTTCTTTCCTTAGAAACGTTACTCTCTTAAGAAGGAGATGTCATAGAACCCATAGAATTTCATAGCGACGCAATTTCTGTGTTAATTCGTCAATGTGAGGGAGCGAGGGATGCAGTAAAGAAAGAATAGTGCATCGGAAAGGACGTAGTCGTATCCCAAAGGAGAATCCTGTCGTTTCCTTAGAAACGTTACTCTCTTAAGAAGGAGAAGTCATAGAACCCATAGTATTTCATATCGACGCAATTTCTGTGTTAATTCGTCAATGTGAGGGAGCGAGGGATGCGTTAAAGTAGGAATAATGCATCCGAAAGGACATAGTCGTATCCCAAAAGAGAATCCTGTTGTTTCCTTAGAAACGTTACTCTCTTAAGAAGGAGATGTCATAGAACCCATAGTATTTCATAGCGACGCAATTTCTGTGTTAATTCGTCAATGTGAGGGAGCGAGGGATGCGTTAAAGGAGGAATAATGAATCGGAAAGGACATAGTCATATCCCAAAATGGAATCCTTTTCTTTCCTTAGAAACGTTACTCTCTTAAGAAGGAGATGTCATAGAACCCATAGTATTTCATAGCGACGCAATTTCTGTGTTAATTCGTCAATGTGAGGGATCGAGGGATGCAGTAAAGAAGGAATAGTGCATCGGAAAGGAGATACTCGTATCCCAAAAAAAAATCCTGTCGTTTCCATAGAAACGTTACTCAATTTAGAAGGAGATGTCATAGAACCCATAGTATTTCATTGCGACGCAATTTCTGTGTTAATTCGTCAATGTGAGGGAGCGAGGGATGCGTTAAAGAAGGAATAGTGCATCGGACAGGAGAAACTCGTGTCCCAAAAGAATATCCAATCGTTTCCATAGAAACGTTACCAATTTAGAAGGAAATGTCATAGAACCCATAGTATTTCATAGTGACGAAATTTCTGTGTTAATTCGTCAATGTGAGGGAGCGAGGGATGCGTTAAAGGAGGAATAGTGCATCGGAAACGACATAGTCGTATCCCAAAAGAGAATCCCGTTGTTCCCTTAGAAACGTTACTCTCTTAAGAAGGAGATGTCATAGAACCCATAGTGTTTCATAGTGAGGCAATTTCTGTGTTAATTCGTCAATGTGAGGGAGCGAGGGCTGCGTTAAAGAAGGAATAGTGCATCGGACCGGACAAACTCGTGTCCCAAAAGAATATCCAATCCTTTTCGTAGAAACGTTACTCAATTTAGAAGGAGATGTCATAGAACCCATAGTATTTCATAGCGACGCAATTTCTGTGTTAATTCGTAAATGTGAGGGAGCGAGGGATGCGTTAAAGAAGGAATAGTGCATCGGACAGGACGTAGTCGTATCCCAAAAGAGAATCCTTTTCTTTCCTTAGAAACGTTACTCTCTTAAGAAGGAGATGTCATAGAACCCATAGTATTCCATAGCGACGCAATTTCTGTGTTAATTCGTCAATGTGAGGGATCGAGGGATGCAGTAAAGAAGGAATAGTGCATCGGAAAGGAGATACTCGTATCCCAAAAAAAAAATCCTCTCGTTTCCATAGAAACGTTACTCAATTTAGAAGGAGATATCATAGAACACATAGTATTTCATAGCGACGCAATTTCTGTGTTAATTCGTCAATGTGAGGGAGCGAGGGATGCGTTAAAGAAGGAATAGTGCATCGGACAGGAGAAACTCGTGTCCCAAAAGAATATCCAATCGTTTTCATAGAAACGTTAGCAATTTAGAAGGAGATGTCATAGAACACATAGTATTCCATAGCGACGCAATTTCTGTGTTAATTCGTCAATGTGAGGGAGCGAGGGATGCGTTAAAGAAGGAATAGTGCATCGGAAAGGAGAAACTCCTGCCCCAAAAGAATATCCAATCGTTTCCGTAGAAACGTTACTCAATTTAGAAGGCGATGTCATAGAACCCATACTATTTCATAGCGACGCAATTTCTGTGTTAATTCGTCAATGTGAGGGAGCGAGGGATGCGTTAAAGGAGGAATAGCGCATCGGACAGGACATAGCCGTATTCCAAAAGAGAATCCTTTTGTTTCCTTAGAAACGTTACTCTCATAAGAACGAGATGTCATAGTACCCATAGTATTTCATAGTGACGCAATTTCTGTGTTAATTCGTCAATGTGAGGGAGCGAGGGATGCGTTAAACAAGGAATAGTGCATCGGACAGGAGAAACTCCTGTCCCAAAAGAATATCCAATCGTTTCCGTAGAAACGTACCTCAATGTAGAAGGCAATGTCATAGAACCCATAGTATTTCATAGCGACGCAATTTCTGTGTTAATTCGTCAATGTGAGGGAGCCAGGGATGCGTTAAAGGAGGAATAGTGCATCGGAAAGGACATAGTCGTATCCCAAAACAGAATCCTGTTATTTCCTTAGAAGCGTTACTCTCTTAAGAAGGAGATGTCGTAGAACCCATAGTATTTCATAGCGACGCAATTTCTGTGTTAATTCGTCAATGTGAGGGAGCGAGGGATGCGTTAAAGGAGGAATAGTGCATCGGAAAGGACATTGTCGTATCCCAAAAGAGAATCCTGTTATTTCCTTAGAAACGTTACTCTCTTAGGAAGGAGATGTCATAGAACCCATAGCATTTCATAGCGACGCAATTTCTGTGTTAATTAGTCAATGTGAGGGCGCAAGGGATGCAGTAAAGAAGGAATAGTGCATCGGAAAGGAGAAACTCGTGTCCCAAAAGAAAATCCTGTCGTTTCCTTGGAAACGTTACTCTCTTAAGAAGGAGATGTCATAGAACCCATAGTATTTCATAGCGACGCAATTTCTGTGTTAATTCGTCAATGTGAGGGACCGAGGGATGCGTTAAACAAGGAATAGTGCATCGCACAGGAGTAACTCGTGTCCCAAAGGAATATCCAATCGTTTCCATAGAAACGTTACTCAATTTAGAAGGAGTTGTCATAGAACCCATAGTATTTCATAGCGACGCAATTTCTGTGTTAATTCGTCAATGTGAGGCAGCGAGGGATGCAATAAAGAAGGAATAGTGCATCGGAAAGGAGATACTCGTATCCCAAAAAAAAAATCCTGTCGTTTCCATAGAAACGTTACTCAATTTAGAAAAAGATGTCATAGAACACATACTATTCCATAGCGTCGCAATTTCTGTGTTAATTCGTCAATGTGAGGGAGCGAGGGATGCAGTAAAGAAGTAATAGTGCATCGGAAAGGAAATAGTCGTATCCCAAAAGAGAATCCTGTCTCTTCCATAGAAACGTTACTCTCTTAAGAAGGTGATGTCATAGAACCCATAGTATTTCATAGCGACGCAATTTCTGTGTTAATTCGTCAATGTGAGGGAGCGAGGGATGCGTTAAAGAAGGAATAGTGCATCGGACAGGAGAAACTCGTTTTCCAAAAGAATATCCAATCGTTTCCGTAGAAACGTTCCTCAATTTAGAAGGAGATGTCATAGAACCTATAGTATTTCATAGCGACGCAATTTCTGTGTTAATTCGTCAATGTGAGGGAGCGAGGGATGCAGTAAAGAAGTAATAGTGCATCGGAAAGGAAATAGTCGTATCCCAAAAGAGAATCCTGTCTCTTCCATAGAAACGTTACTCTCTTAAGAAGGTGATGTCATAGAACCCATAGTATTTCATAGCGACGCAATTTCTGTGTTAATTCGTCAATGTGAGGGAGCGAGGGATGCGTTAAAGGAGGAATAGTGCATCGGAAAGGACATAGTCGTATCCCAAAAGAGAATCCTGTTGTTTCCTTAGAAACGTTACTCTCTTAAGAAGGAGATGTCATAGAACACATAGTATTTCATAGTGACGCAATTTCTGTGTTAATTCGTCAATGTGAGGGAGCGAGGGATGCGTTAAAGAAGGAATAGTGCATCGGACAGGACAAACTCGTGTCCCAAAAGACTATCCAGTCCTTTTCGTAGAAACGTTACTCAATTTAGAAGGAGATGTCATAGAACCCATAGTATTTCATAGCGACGCTATTTCTGTGTTAATTCGTAAATGTGAGGGAGCGAGGGATGCGTTAAAGGAGGAATAGTGCATCGGAAAGGACATAGTCGTATCCCAAAGGAGAATCCTGTTGTTTCCTTAGAATCGTTACTCTCTTAAGAAGGAGATGTCATAGAACCCATAGTATTTCATAGCGACGCAATTTCTGTGTTAATTCGTCAATGTGAGGGAGCGAGGGATGCGTTAAAGGAGGAATAGTGCATCGGAAAAGACATAGTCGTATCCCAAAAGAGAATCCTGTTGTTTCCTTAGAAACGTTAGTCTCTTAAGAATGAGATGTCATAGAACCCATAGTATTTCATAGCGACGCAATTTCTATGTTAAATCGTCAATGTGAGGGAGCGAGGGATGCGTTAAAGGAGGAATAGTGCATCGGAAAGGACATGGTCGTATCCCAAAAGAGGATCCTGTTGTTTCGTTAGAAACGTTACTCTCTTAAGAAGGAGATGTCATAGAACCCATAGTATTTCATAGCGACGCAATTTCTGTGTTAATTCGTCAATGTGAGGGTGCGAGGGATGCGTTAAAGAAGAAATAGTGCATCGGAAATGAGAAACTCCTGCCCCAAAAAATATCCAATCGTTTCCGTAGAAACGTTACTCAATTTAGACGGCGATGTCATAGAACACATACTATTTCATAGCGACGCAATTTCTGTGTTAATTCGTCAATGTGAGGGAGAGAGGGATGCGTTAAAGAAGGAATAGTGCATCGGACAGGACATAGTCGTATCCCAAAAGAGAATGCTTTTCTTTCCTTAGGAACGATACTCTCTTAAGAAGGAGATGTCATAGAACCCATAGTATTTCATAGCGACGCAATTTCTGTGTTAATTCGTGAATGTGAGGGATCGAGGGATGCAGTAAAGAAGGAATAGTGCATCGGAAAGGAGATACTCGTATCCCAAAAAAAAAAAATCCTGTCGTTTCCATAGAAACGTTACTCAATTTAGAAGGAGATGTCATAGAACACATAGTATTTCATAATGACGCAATTTCTGTGTTAATTCGTCAATGTGAGGGAGCGAGGGATGCGTTAAAGAAGGAATAGTGCATCGGACAGGAGAAACTCGTGTCCCAAAAGAATATCCAATCGTTTTCATAGAAACGTTACCAATTTAGAAGGAGATGTCATAGAACCCATAGTATTTCATAGCGACGCAATTTCTGTGTTAATTCGTCAATGTGAGGGAGCGAGGGATGCGTTAAAGAACGAATAGTGCATCGGAAAGGAGAAACTCCTACCCCAAAAGAATATCCAATCGTTTCCGTAGAAACGTTACTCAATTTAGAAGGAGATGTCATAGATCATATAGTATTTCAAAGCGACGCAATTTCTGTGATAATTCGTAAATGTCAGGGAGCGAGGGATGCGTTAAAGTAGGAATAGTGCATCCGAAAGGACATAGTCGTATCCCAAAAGAGAATCCTGTCGTTTCCATATAAACGTTACTCTCTTAAGAAGGAGAAGTCATAGAACCCATAGTATTTCATAATGACGCAATTTCTGTGTTAATTCGACAACGTGAGGGAGCGAGGGATGCGTTAAAGTAGGAATAGTGCATCCGAAAGGACATAGTCGTATCCCAAAAGAGAATCCTTATGTTTCCTTAGAAACGTTACTCTCTTAAGAAGGAGATGTCATAGAACCCATAGTATTTCATAGCGACGCAATTTGTGTGTTAATTCGTCAATGTGAGGGAGCGAGGGATGCGTTAAAGGAGGAATAGTGCATCGGAAAGGACATAGTCGTATCCCAACAGAGAATCCTGTTGTTTCCTTAGAACGTTACCCTCTTAAGAAGGAGATGTCATAGAACCCATAGTATTTCAAAGCGACGCAATTTCTGTGTTACTTCGTCCATGTGAGGGAGCGAGGAATGCGTTAAAGAAGGAATAGTGCATCGGAAAGGAGATACTCCTGCCCCAAAAGAATATCCAATCGTTTCCGTAGAAACGTTACTCAATTTAGAAGGAGATGTCATAGAACCCATAGTATTTCATAGCGACGCAATTTCTGTGTTAATTCGTCAATGTGAGGGAGCGAGGGATGTGTTAAAGAAGGAATAGTGCATCGGCCAGGAGAAACTCGTGTCCCAAAAGAATATCCAATCGTTTCCATAGAAACGTTACCAATTTAGAAGGAAATGTCATACAACCCATAGTATTTCATAGTGACGAAATTTCTGTGTTAATTCGTCAACGTGAGGGAGCGAGGGATGCGTTAAAGGAGGAATAGTGCATCGGAAAGGACATAGTCGTATCCCAAAAGAGAATCCTCTTATTTCCTTAGAAACGTTACTCTCTTAAGAAGGAGATGTCATGGAACCCATAGTATTTCTTAGTGAGGCAATTTCTGTGTTAATTCGTCAATGTGAGGGAGCGAGGGATGCATTAAAGAAGGAATAGTGCATCAAACAGGACAAACTCGTGTCCCAAAAGAATATCCAATCCTTTTCGTAGAAACGTTACTCAATTTAGAAGGAGATGTCATAGAACCCATAGTATGTCATAGCGACGCAATTTCTGTGTTAATTCGTAAATGTGAGGGAGCGAGGAATGCGTTAAAGGAGGAATAGTGCATCGGAAAGGACATAGTCGTATCCCAAAAGAGAATCCTGTTGTTTCCTTAGAATCGTTACTCTCTTAAGAAGGAGATGTCATAGAACTCATAGTATTTCATAGCGACGCAATTTCTATGTTAATTCGTCAATGTGAGGGAGCGAGGGATGCGATAAAGGAGGAATAGTGCATCGGAAAGGACATAGTCATATCCCAAAAGAGCATCCTGTTGTTTCGTTAGAAACGTTACTCTCTTAAGAAGGAGATGTCATAGAACCCATAGTATTTCATAGCGACGCAATTTCTGTGTTAATTCGTCAATGTGATTGTGCGAGGGATGCGTTAAAGAAGAAATAGTGCATCGGAAAGGAGAAACTCCTGCCCCAAAAAATATTCAATCGTTTCCGTAGAAACGTTACACAATTTAGACGGCGATGTCATAGAACCCATACTATTTCATAGCGACGCAATTTCTGTGTTAATTCGTCAATGTGAGGGAGAGAGGGATGCGTTAAAGAAGGAATAGTGCATCGGACAGGACATAGTCGTATCCCAAAAGAGAATCCTTTTCTTTCCTTAGAAACGTTACTCTCTTAAGAAGGAGATGTCATACAACCCATAGTATTACATAGCGACGCAATTTCTGTGTTAATTCGTCAATGTGAGGGATCGAGGGATGCAGTAAAGAAGGAATAGTGCATCGGAAAGGAGATACTCGTATCCCAAAAAAAAAATCCTGTCGTTTCCATAGAAACGTTACTCAATTTAGAAGGAGATGTCATAGAACACATAGTATTTCATAGCGACGCAATTTCTGTGTTAATTCGTCAATGTGAGGGAGCGAGGGATGCGTTAAAGAAGGAATAGTGCATCGGACAGGAGAAACTCGTGTCCCAAAAGAATATCCAATCGTTTTCATAGAAACGTTACCAATTTAGAAGGAGATGTCATAGAACCCATAGTATTTCATAGCGACGCAATTTCTGTGTTAATCCGTCAATGTGAGGGAGCGAGGGATGCGTTAAAGAAGGAATAGTGCATCCGAAAGGAGAAACTCCTGCCCCAAAAGAATATCCAATCGTTTCCGTAGAAACGTTACTCAATTTAGAAGGCGATGTCATAGAACCCATACTATTTCATAGCGACGCAATTTCTGTGTTAATTTGTCAATGTGAGGGAGCGAGGGATGCGTTAAAGGAGGAATAGTGCATCGGAAAGGACATAGCCGTATCCCAAAACGGAATCCTTTTGTTTCCTTAGAAACGTTACTGTCTTAAGAACGAGATGTCATAGAACCCATAGTATTTCATAGCGACGCAATTTCTGTGTTAATTCGTCAATGTGAGGGAGCGAGGGATGCGTTAAAGGAGGAATAGTGCATCGGAAAGGACATTGTCGTATCCCAAAAGAGAATCCTGTTATTTCCTTAGAAACGTTACTCTCTTAAGAAGGAGATGTCATAGAACCCATAGTATTTTATAGCGACGCAATTTTTGTGTTAATTCGTCAATGTGAGGGAGCGATGGATGCGTTAAAGAAGGAATAGTGCATCGGACAGGAGAAACTCGTGTCCAAAAAGAATATCCAATCGTTTCCATAGAAACGTTACTCAATTTAGAAGGAGATGTCATAGAACCCATAGTATTTCATAGCGACGCAATTTCTGTGTTAATTCGTCAATGTGAGGGAGCGGGGGATGCAGTAAATAAGGAATAGTGCATCGGAAAGGAGATACTCCTATCCCAAAAAAAAACCCTGTCGGTTCCATAGAAACGTTACTCAATTTAGAAGGGGATGTCATAGAACCCATAGTATTTCATAGCGACGCAATTTAATTCGTCAATTTGAGGGAGCGAGGGATGCGTTAAAGGAGGATCAGTGCATCGGAAAGGACATAGTCGTATCCTAAAAGAGAATCATGTTGTTTCCTTAGAAACGTTACTCTCTTAAGAAGGAGATGTCATAGAACCCATAGTATTTCATAGCGACGCAATTTCTGTGTTAATTCGTCAATGTGAGGGAGCGAGGGATGCGTTAAACAAGTAATAGTGCATCGGACAGGAGAAACTCGTATCCCAAAAGAATATCCAATCGTATCCATAGGAACGTAACTCAATTTAGAAGGAGATGTCAGAGAACACATAGTATTTCATAGCGAGGCAATTTCTGTGTTAATTCGTCAATGTGAGGGAGCGAGGGATGCAGTAAAGAAGGAATAGTGCATCGGAAAGGAGATACTCGTATCCCAAAAAAAAATCCTGTCGTTTCCATAGAAACGTAACTCAATTTAGAAGGAGATGTCATAGAACCCATAGCATTTCATAGCGACGCAATTTCTGTGTTAATTTGTCAATGTGAGGGCGCAAGGGATGCAGTAAAAAAGGAACAGTGCATCGGAAAGGAGAAACTCGTGTCCCAAAAGAAAATCCTGTCGTTTCCATGGAAACGTTACTCTCTTAAGAAGGAGATGTCATAGAACCCATAGTATTTCATAGCGACGCAATTTCTGTGTTAATTCGTCAATGTGAGGGACCGAGGGATGCGTTAAACAAGGAATAGTGCATCGGACAGGAGTAACTCGTGTCCCAAAGGAATATCCAATCGTTTCCATAGAAACGTTACTCAATTTAGAAGGAGTTGTCATAGAACACATAGTATTTCATAGCGACGCAATTTCTGTGTTAATTCGTAAATGTAAGGGAGCGAGGGATGCAATAAAGAAGGAATAGTGCATCGGAAAGGAGATACTCGTATCCCAAAAAAAATCCTGTCGTTTCCATAGAAACGTTACTCAATTTAGAAGGAGATGTCATAGAACACATAGTATTCCATAGCGTCGCAATTTCTGTGTTAATTCGTCAATGTGAGGGAGCGAGGGATGCAGTAAAGAAGTAATAGTGCATCGGAAAGGAAATAGTCGTATCCCAAAAGAGAATCCTGTCTTTTCCATAGAAACGTTACTCTCTTAAGAAGGTGATGTCATAGAACTCATAGTATTTCATAGCAACGCAATTTCTGTGTTAATTCATCAATGTGAGGGAGCGAGGGATGCGTTAAAGAAGGAATAGTGCATCGGACAGGAGAAACTCGTTTTCCAAAAGAATATCCAATCGTTTCCGTAGAAACGTTACTCAATTTAGAAGGAGATGTCATAGAACCCATAGTATTTCATAGCGACGCAATTTCTGTGTTAATTCGTAAATGTGAGCGAGCGAGGGATGCGTTAAAGGAGGAATAGTGCATCGGAAAGGACATAGTCGTATCCCAAAGGAGAATCCTGTTGTTTCCTTAGAATCGTTACTCTCTTAAGAAGGATATGTCATAGAACCCATAGTATTTCATAGCGACGCAATTTCTGTGTTAATTCGTCAATGTGAGGGAGCGAGGGATGCGTTAAAGAAGGAATAGTGCATCGGAAAAGACATAGTCGTATCCCAAAAGAGAATCCTGTTGTTTCCTTAGAAACGTTAGTCTCTTAAGAAGGAGATGTCATAGAACCCATAGTATTTCATAGCGACGCAATTTCTATGTTAATTCGTCAATGTGAGGGAGCGAGGGATGCTTTAAAGGAGGAATAGTGCATCGGAAAGGACATGGTCGTATCCCAAAAGAGGATCCTGTTGTTTCGTTAGAAACGTTACTCTCTTAAGAAGGAGATGTCATAGAACCCATTGTATTTCATAGCGACGCAATTTCTGTGTTAATTCGTCAATTTGAGGGAGAGAGGGATGCGTTAAAGAAGGAATAGTGCATCGGACAGGACATAGTCGTATCCCAAAAGTGAATCCTTTTCTTTCCTTAGAAACGTTACTCTCTTAAGAAGGAGATATCATAGAACCCATAGTATTTCATAGCGACGCAATTTCTGTGTTAATTCGTCAATGTGAGGGATCGAGGGATGCAGTAAAGAAGGAATAGTGCATCGGAAAGGAGATACTCGTATCCCAAAAAAAAATCCTGTCGTTTCCTTAGAAACGTTACTCAATTTAGAAGGAGATGTCATAGAACCCATAGTATTTCATAGCGACGCTATTTCTGTGTTAATTCGTCGATGTGAGGGAGCGAGGGATGTGTTAAAGAAGGAATAGTGCATCGGACAGGAGAAACTCGTGTCCCAAAAGAATATCCAATCGTTTCCATAGAAACGTTACCAATTTAGAAGGAAATGTCATAGAACCCATAGTATTTCATAGTGACGAAATTTCTGTGTTAATTCGTCAATGTGAGGGAGCGAGGGATGCGTTAAAGGAGGAATAGTGCATCGGAAAGGACATAGTCGTATCCCAAAAGAGAATCCTGTTGTTTCCTTAGAAACGTTACTCTCTTAAGAAGGAGATGTCATGGAACCCATAGTATTTCATAGTGAGGCAATTTCTGTGTTAATTCGTCAATGTGAGGGAGCGAGGGATGCGTTAAAGAAGGAATAGTGCATCGGACAGGACAAACTCGTGTCCCAAAAGAATATCCAATCCTTTTCGTAGAAACGTTACTCAATTTAGAAGGAGATGTCATAGAACCCATAGTATGTCATAGCGACGCAATTTCTGTGTTAATTCGTAAATGTGAGGGAGCGAGGAATGCGTTAAAGGAGGAAAAGTGCATCGGAAAGGACATAGTCGTATCCCAAAAGAGAATCCTGTTGTTTCCTTAGAATCGTTACTCTCTTAAGAAGGAGATGTCATAGAACCCATAGTATTTCATAGCGACGCAATTTCTATGTTAATTCGTCAATGTGAGGGAGCGAAAGATGCGATAAAGGAGGAATAGTGCATCGGAAAGGACATAGTCGTATCCCAAAAGAGGATCCTGTTGTTTCGTTAGAAACGTTACTCTCTTAAGAAGGAGATGTCATAGAACCCATAGTATTTCATAGCGACGCAATTTCTGTGTTAATTCGTCAATGTGAGGGTGCGAGGGATGCGTTAAAGAAGAAATAGTGCATCGGAAAGGAGAAACTCCTGCCCCAAAAAATATCCAATCGTTTCCGTAGAAACGTTACTCAATTTAGACGGCGATGTCATAGAACCCATACTATTTCATAGCGACGCAATTTCTGTGTTAATTCGTCAATGTGAGGGAGAGAGGGATGCGTTAAAGAACGAATAGTGCATCGGACAGTACATAGTCGTATCCCAAAAGAGAATCCTTTTCTTTCCTTAGAAACGTTACTCAATTTAGAAGGAGATATCATAGAACACATAGTATTTCATAGCGACGCAATTTCTGTGTTAATTCGTCAATGTGAGGGAGCGAGGGATGCGTTAAAGAAGGAATAGTGCATCGGACAGGAGAAACTCGTGTCCCAAAGAATATCCAATCGTTTTCATAGAAACGTTACCAATTTAGAAGGAGATGTCATAGAACCCATAGTATTTCATAGCGACGCAATTTTTGTGTTAATTCGTCAATGTGAGGGGGCGATGGATGCGTTAAAGAAGGAATAGTGCATCGGACAGGAGAAACTCGTGTCCAAAAAAAATATCCAATCGTTTCCATAGAAACGTTACTCAATTTAGAAGGAGATGTCATAGAACCCATAGTATTTCATAGCGACGCAGTTTCTGTGTTAATTCGTCAATGTGAGGGAGCGGGGGATGCAGTAAATAAGGAATAGTGCATCGGAAAGGAGATACTCCTATCCCAAAAAAAAAAAAAAACCCTGTCGGTTCCACAGAAACGTTACTCAATTTAGAAGGATATGTCATAGAACCCATAGTATTTCATAGCGACGCAAAATCTGTGTTAATTCGTCAATTTGAGGGAGCGAGGGATGCGTTAAAGGAGTAATAGTTTATCGGAAAGGACATAGTCGTATCCTAAAAGAGAATCATGTTGTTTCCTTAGAAACGTTACTCTCTTAAGAAGGAGATGTCATAGAACCCATAGTATTTCATAGCGACGCAATTTCTGTGTTAATTCGTCAATGTGAGGGAGCGAGGGATGCGTTAAACAAGGAATAGTGCATCGGACAGGAGAAACTCGTATCCCAAAAGAATATCCAATCGTATCCATAGGAACGTAACTCAATTTAGAAGAAGATGTCAGAGAACACATAGTATTTCATAGCGAGGCAATTTCTGTGTTAATTCGTCAATGTGAGGGAGCGAGGGATGCAGTAACGAAGGAATAGTGCATCGGAAAGGAGAAACTCGTATCCCAAAAAAAAATCCTGTCGTTTCCATAGAAACGTAACTCAATTTAGAAGGAGATGTCATAGAACCCATAGCATTTCATAGCGACGCAATTTCTGTGTTAATTTGTCAATGTGAGGGCGCAAGGGATGCAGTAAAGAAGGAATACTGCATCGGAAAGGAGAAACTCGTGTCCCAAAAGAAAATCCTGTCGTTTCCATGGAAACGTTACTCTCTTAAGAAGGAGATGTCAGAGATCCCATAGTATTTCATAGCGACGCAATTTCTGTGTTAATTCGTCAATGTGAGGGAGCGAGGGATGCGTTAAAGTAGGAATAGTGCATCCGAAAGGACATAGTCGTATCCCAAAAGAGAATCCTGATGTTTCCTTAGAAACGTTACTCTCTTAAGAAGGAGATGTCATAGAACCCATAGTATTTCATAGCGACGCAATTTCTGTGTTAATTCGTCAATGTGAGGGAGCGAGGGATGCGTTAAAGGAGGAATAGTGCATCGGAAAGGAGATACTCCTGCCCCAAAAGAATATCCAATCGTTTCCGTAGAAACGTTACTCTATTTAGCAGGAGATGTCATAGAACCCATAGTATTTCATGGCGACGCAATTTCTGTGTTAATTCGTCAAAGTGAGGGAGCGAGGGATGCGTTAAAGGAGGAATAATGCATCGGAAAGGACATAGTCGTATCCCAAAATAGAATTCTTTTCTTTCCTTAGAAACGTGACTCTCTTAAGAAGGAGATGTCATAGAACCCATAGTATTTCATAGCGACGCAATTTCTGTGTTAATTCGTCAATTTGAGGGATCGAGGGATGCAGTAAAGGAGGAATAGTGCATCGGAAAGGAGATACTCGTATCCCAAAAAAAAAATCCTGTCGTTTCCATAGAAACGTTACTCAATTTAGAAAGGAGATGTCATAGAACCCATAGTATTTCATAGCGACGCAATTTCTGTGTTAATTCGTCAATGTGAGGGAGCGAGGGATGTGTTAAAGAAGGAATAGTGCATCGGACAGGAGTAACTCGTGTCCTAAAAGAATATCCAATCGTTTCCATAGAAACGTTACCAATTTAGAAAGAAATGTCATAGAACCCATAGTATTTCATAGTGACGAAATTTCTGTGTTAATTCGTCATTGTGAGGGAGCGAGGGATGCGTTAAAGAAGGAATAGTGCATCGGACAGGACAAACTCGTGTCCCAAAAGAATATCCAATCCTTTTCGTAGAAGCGTTACTCAATTTAGAAGGAGATGTCATAGAACCCATAGTATGACATAGCGACGCAATTTCTGTGTTAATTCGTAAATGTGAGGGAGCGAGGAATGCGTTAAAGGAGGAATAGTGCATCGGACAGGACATAGTCGTATCCCAAAAGAGAATCCTTTTCTTTCCTTAGAAACGTTACTCTCTTAAGAAGGAGATGTCATAGAACCCATAGTATTTCATAGCGACGTAATTTCTGTGTTAATTCGTCAATGTGAGGGACCGAGGGATGCGTTAAACAAGGAATAGTGCATCGGACAGGAGTAACTCGTGTCCCAAAGGAATATCCAATCGTTTCCATAGAAACGTTACTCAATTTAGAAGGAGTTGTCATAGAACACATAGTATTTCATAGCGACGCAATTTCTGTGTTAATTCGTAAATGTGAGGGAGCGAGGGATGCAATAAAGTAGGAATAGTGCATCGGAAAGGAGATACTTGTATCCCAAAAAAAAAAAAATCCTGTCGTTTCCATAGAAACGTTACTCAATTTAGAAGG
Source organism: Schistocerca piceifrons (assembly GCF_021461385.2). Taxonomy (NCBI): domain Eukaryota; kingdom Metazoa; phylum Arthropoda; class Insecta; order Orthoptera; family Acrididae; genus Schistocerca; species Schistocerca piceifrons. Next base: position 805,210,389 of record NC_060141.1, on the reverse strand, counting down.
AGATGTCATAGAACACATAGTATTCCATAGCGTCGCAATTTCTGTGTTAATTCGTCAATGTGAGGGAGCGAGGGATGCAGTAAAGAAGCAATAGTGCATCGGAAAGGAAATAGTCGTATCCCAAAAGAGAATCCTGTCTTTTCCATAGAAACGTTACTCTCTTAAGAAGGTGATGTCATAGAACCCATAGTATTTCATAGCGACGCAATTTCTGTGTTAATTTGTCAACGTGAGGGAGCGAGGGATGCGTTAAAGAAGGAATAGTGCATCGGACAGGAGAAACTCGTTTTCCAAAAGAATATCCAATCGTTTCCGTAGAAACGTTACTCAATTTAGAAGGAGATGTCACAGAACCCATAGTATTTCATAGCGACGCAATTTCTGTGTTAATTCGTAAATGTGAGGGAGCGAGGGATGCGTTAAAGGAGGAATAGTGCATCGGAAATGGACATAGTCGTATCCCAAAGGAGAATCCTGTTGTTTCCTTAGAATCGTTACTCTCTTAAGAAGGAGATGTCATAGAACCCATAGTATTTCATAGCGACGCAATTTCTGTGTTAATTCGTCAATGTGAGGGAGCGAGGGATACGTTAAAGGAGGAATAGTGCATCGGAAAGGACATGGTCGTATCCCAAAAGAGGATCCTGTTGTTTCGTTAGAAACGTTACTCTCTTAAGAAGGAGATGTCATAGAACCCATAGTATTTCATAGCGACGCAATTTCTGTGTTAATTCGTCAATGTGAGGGTGCGAGGGATGCGTTAAAGAAGAAATAGTGCATCGGAAATGAGAAACTCCTGCCCCAAAAAATATCCAATCGTTTCCGTAGAAACGTTACTCAATTTAGACGGCGATGTCATAGAACCCATACTATTTCATAGCGACGCAATTTCTGTGTTAATTCGTCAATGTGAGGGAGAGAGGGATGCGTTAAAGAAGGAATAGTGCATCGGACAGTACATAGTCGTATCCCAAAAGAGAATCCTTTTCTTTCCTTAGAAACGTTACTCTCTTAAGAAGGAGATGTCATAGAACCCATAGTATTACATAGCGACGCAATTTCTGTGTTAATTCGTCAATGTGATGGATCGAGGGATGCAGTAAAGAAGGAATAGTGCATCGGAAAGGAGATACTCGTATCCCAAAAAAAAAATCCTGTCGTTTCCATAGAAACGTTACTCAATTTAGAAGGAGATATCATAGAACACATAGTATTTCATAGCGACGCAATTTCTGTGTTAATTCGTCAATGTGAGGGAGCGAGGGATGCGTTAAAGAAGGAATAGTGCATCGGACAGGAGAAACTCGTGTCCCAAAGAATATCCAATCGTTTTCATAGAAACGTTACCAATTTAGAAGGAGATGTCATAGAACCCATAGTATTTCATAGCGACGCAATTTCTGTGTTAATTCGTCAATGTGAGGGAGCGAGGGATGCGTTAAAGAAGGAATAGTGCATCGGAAAGGAGAAACTCCTGCCCCAAAAGAATATCCAATCGTTTCCGTAGAAACGTTACTCAATTTAGAAGGCGATGTCTTAGAACCCATACTATTTCATAGCGACGCAATTTCTGTGTTAATTTGTCAATGTGAGGGAGCGAGGGATGCGTTAAAGGAGGAATAGTGCATCGGAAAGGACATAGCCGTATCCCAAAACGGAATCCTTTTTTTTTCCTTATAAACGTTACTCTCTTAAGAACGAGATGTCATAGAACCCATAGTATTTCATAGCGACGCAATTTCTGTGTTAATTCGTCAATGTGAGGGAGCGAGGGATGCGTTAAACAAGGAATAGTGCATCGGACAGGAAAAACTCCTGTCCCAAAAGAATATCCAATCGTTTCCGTAGAAACGTACCTCAATTTTGAAGGAGATGTCATAGAACCCATAGTATTTCATAGCGACGCAATTTCTGTGTTAATTCGTCAATGTGAGGGAGCCAGGGATGCGTTAAAGGAGGAATAGTGCATCGGAAAGGACATAGTCGTATCCCAAAAGAGAATCCTGTTATATCCTTAGAAACGTTACTCTCTTAAGAAGGAGATGTCGTAGAACCCATAGTATTTCATAGCGACGCAATTTCTGTGTTAATTCGTCAATGTGAGGGAGCGAGGGATGCGTTAAAGGAGGAATATTGCATCGGAAAGGACATTGTCGTATCCCAAAAGAGAATCCTGTTGTTTCCTTAGAAACGTTACTCTCTTAAGAAGGAGATGTCATAGAACCCATAGTATTTCATAGCGACGCAATTTTTGTGTTAATTCGTCAATGTGAGGGGGCGATGGATGCGTTAAAGAAGGAATAGTGCATCGGACAGGAGAAACTCGTGTCCAAAAAAAATATCGAATCGTTTCCATAGAAACGTTACTCAATTTAGAAGGAGATGTCATAGAACCCATAGTATTTCATAGCGACGCAATTTCTGTGTTAATTCGTCAATGTGAGGGAGCGGGGGATGCAGTAAATAAGGAATAGTGCATCGGAAAGGAGATACTCCTATCCCAAAAAAAAAAAACCCTGTCGGTTCCACAGAAACGTTACTCAATTTAGAAGGAAATGTCATAGAACCCATAGTATTTCATAGCGACGCAGTTTCTGTGTTAATTCGTCAATTTGAGGGAGCGAGGGATGCGTTAAAGGAGTAATAGTTTATCGGAAAGGACATAGTCGTATCCTAAAAGAGAATCATGTTGTTTCCTTAGAAACGTTACTCTCTTAAGAAGGAGATGTCATAGAACCCATAGTATTTCATAGCGACGCAATTTCTGTGTTAATTCGTCAATGTGAGGGAGCGAGGGATGCGTTAAACAAGGAATAGTGCATCGGACAGGAGAAACTCGTATCCCAAAAGAATATCCAATCGTATCCATAGGAACGTAACTCAATTTAGAAGGAGATGTCAGAGAACACATAGTATTTCATAACGAGGCAATTTCTGTGTTAATTCGTCAATGTGAGGGAGCGAGGGATGCAGTAACGAAGGAATAGTGCATCGGAAAGGAGATACTCGTATCCCAAAAAAAAAATCCTGTCGTTTCCATAGAAACGTAACTCAATTTAGAAGGAGATGTCATAGAACCCATAGCATTTCATAGCGACGCAATTTCTGTGTTAATTTGTCAATGTGAGGGCGCAAGGGATGCAGTAAAGAAGGAATACTGCATCGGAAAGGAGAAACTCGTGTCCCAAAAGAAAATCCTGTCGTTTCCATGGAAACGTTACTCTCTTAAATAGGAGATGTCATAGAACCCATAGTATTTCATAGCGACGCAATTTCTGTGTTAATTCGTCAATGTGAGGGAGAGAGGGATGCGTTAAAGAAGGAATAGTGCATCGGACAGGACATAGTCGTATCCCAAAAGAGAATCCTTTTCTTTCCTTAGAAACGTTAATCTCTTAAGAAGGAGATGTCATAGAACCCATAGTATTTCATAGCGACGCAATTTCTGTGTTAATTCGTCAATGTGAGGGATCGAGGGATGCAGTAAAGAAGGAATAGTGCATCGGAAAGGAGATACTCGTATCCCAAAAAAAAAAATCCTGTCGTTTCCATAGAAACGTTACTCAATTTAGAAGGAGATGTCATAGAACACATAGTATTTCATAGCGACGCAATTTCTGTGTTAATTCGTCAATGTGAGGGAGCGAGGGATGCGTTAAAGAAGGAATAGTGCATCGGACAGGAGAAACTCGTGTCCCAAAAGAATATCCAATCGTTTTCATAGAAACGTTACCATGTTAGAAGGAGATGTCATAGAACCCATAGTATTTCATAGCGACGCAATTTATGTGTTAATTCGTCAATGTGAGGGAGCGAGGGATGCGTTAAAGAACGAATAGTGCATCGGAAAGGAGAAACTCCTGCCCCAAAAGAATATCCAATCGTTTCCGTAGAAACGTTACTCAATTTAGAAGGAGATGTCATAGATCCCATAGTATTTCACAGCGACGCAATTTCTGCGATAATTCGTAAATGTCAGGGAGCGAGGGATGCGTTAAAGTAGGAATAGTGCATCCGAAAGGACATAGTCGTATCCCAAAAGAGAATCCTGATGTTTCCTTAGAAACGTTACTCTCTTAAGAAGGAGATGTCATAGAACCCATAGTATTTCATAGCGACGCAATTTCTGTGTTAATTCGTCAATGTGAGGGAGTGAGGGATGCGTTAAAGGAGGAATAGTGCATCGGAAAGGAGATACTCCTGCCCCAAAAGAATATCCAATCGTTTCCGTAGAAACGTTACTCTATTTAGCAGGAGATGTCATAGAACCCATAGTATTTCATGGCGACGCAATTTCTGTGTTAATTCGTCAATGTGAGGGAGCGAGGGATGCGTTAAAGGAGGAATAATGCATCGGAAAGGACATAGTCGTATCCCAAAATAGAATTCTTTTCTTTCCTTAGAAACGTTACTCTCTTAAGAAGGAGATGTCATAGAACCCATAGTATTTCATAGCGACGCAATTTCTGTGTTAATTCGTCAATTTGAGGGATCGAGGGATGCAGTAAAGAAGGAATAGTGCATCGGAAAGGAGATACTCGTATCCCAAAAAAAAATCCTGTCGTTTCCATAGAAACGTTACTCAATTTAGAAAGGAGATGTCATAGAACCCATAGTATTTCATAGCGACGCAATTTCTGTGTTAATTCGTCAATGTGAGGGAGCGAGGGATGTGTTAAAGAAGGAATAGTGCATCGGACAGGAGAAACTCGTGTCCTAAAAGAATATCCAATCGTTTCCATAGAAACGTTACCAATTTAGAAGGAAATGTCATAGAACCCATAGTATTTCATAGTGACGAAATTTCTGTGTTAATTCGTCAATGTGAGGGAGCGAGGGATGCGTTAAAGGAGGAATAGTGCATCGGAAAGGACATAGTCGTATCCCAAAAGAGAATCCTGTTGTTTCCTTAGAAACGTTACTCTCTTAAGAAGGAGATGTCATGGAACCCATAGTATTTCATAGTGTGGCAATTTCTGTGTTAATTCGTCAATGTGAGGGAGCGAGGGATGCGTTAAAGGAGGAATAGTGCATCGGAAAGGACATAGTCGTATCCCAAAGGAGGTTCCTGTTGTTTCGTTAGAAACGTTACTCTCTTAAGAAGGAGATGTCATAGAACCCATAGTATTTCATAGCGACGCAATTTCTGTGTTAATTCGTCAATGTGAGGGTGCGAGGGATGCGTTAAAGAAGAAATAGTGCATCGGAAAGGAGACACTCCTGCCCCAAAAAATATCCAATCGTTTCCGTAGAAACGTTACTCAATTTAGACGGCGATGTCATAGAACCCATACTATTTCATAGCGACGCAATTTCTGTGTTAATTCGTCAATGTGAGGGAGAGAGGGATGCGTTAAAGAAGGAATAGTGCATCGGACAGGACATAGTCGTATCCCAAAAGAGAATCCTTTTCTTTCCTTAGAAACGTTACTCTCTTAAGAAGGAGATGTCATAGAACCCATAGTATTACATAGCGACGCAATTTCTGTGTTAATTCGTCAATGTGAGGGAGCGAGGGATCCAGTAAAGAAGGAATAGCGCATCGGAAAGGAGATACTCGTATCCCAAAAAAAAATCCTGTCGTTTCCATAGAAACGTTACTCAATTTAGAAGGAGATGTCATAGAACACATAGTATTTCATAGCGACGCAATTTCTGTGTTAATTCGTCAATGTGAGGGAGCGAGGGATGCATTAAAGAAGGAATAGTGCATCTGACAGGAGAAACTCGTGTCCAAAAAGAATATCCAATCGTTTTCATAGAAAAGTTACCAATTTAGAAGGAGATGTCATAGAACCCATAGTTTTTCATAGCGACGCAATATCTGTGTTAATTCGTCAATGTGAGGGAGCGAGGGATGCGTTAAAGAAGGAATAGTGCATCGGAAAGGAGAAACTCCTGCCCCAAATGAATATCCAATCGTTTCCGTAGAAACGTTACTCAATTTAGAAGGCGCTGTCATAGAACCCATACTATTTCATAGCGACGCAATTTCTGTGTTAATTTGTCAATGTGAGGGAGCGAGGGATGCGTTAAAGGAGGAATAGTGCATCGGAAAGGACATAGCCGTATCCCAAAAGAGAATCCTTTTGCTTCCTTAGAAACGTTACTCTCTTAAGAACGAGATGTCATAGAACCCATAGTATTTCATAGCGACGCAATTTCTGTGTTAATTCGTCAATGTGAGGGAGCGAGGGATGCGTTAAACAAGGAATAGTGCATCGGACAGGAGAAACTCCTGTCCCAAAAGAATATCCAATCGTTTCCGTAGAAACGTACCTCAATTTAGAAGGAGATGTCATAGAACCCATAGTATTTCATAGCGACGCAATTTCTGTGTTAATTCGTCAATGTGAGGGAGCCAGGGATGCGTTAAAGGAGGAATAGTGCATCGGAAAGGACATAGTCATATCCCAAAAGAGAATCCTGTTATTTCCATAGAAACGTTACCAATTTAGAAGGAAATGTCATAGAACCCATTGCATTTCATAGCGACGCAATTTCTGCGTTAATTCGTCAATGTGAGGGAGCGAGGGATGCGTTAAAGGAGGAATAGTGCATCGGAAAGGACATTGTCGTATCCCAAAAGAGATTCCTGTTGTTTCCTTAGAAACGTTACTCTCTTAAGAAGTAGATGTCATAGAACCCATAGTATTTCATAGCGACGCAATTTCTGTGTTAATTCGTCAATGTGAGGGAGCGATGGATGCGTTAAAGAAGGAATAGTGCATCGGACAGGAGAAACTCGTGTCCAAAAAGAATATCCAATCGTTTCCATAGAAACGTTACTCAATTTGGAAGGAGATGTCATAGAACCCATAGTATTTCATAGCGACGCAATTTCTGTGTTAATTCGTCAATGTGAGGGAGCGGGGGATGCAGTAAATAAGGAGTAGTGCATCGGAAAGGAGATACTCCTATCCAAAAAAAAAAAAAACCTGTCGGTTCCACAGAAACGTTACTCAATTTAGAAGGAGATGTCATAGAACCCACAGTATTTCATAGCGACGCAATTTCTGTGTTATTTCGTCAATTTGAGGGAGCGAGGGATGCGTTAAAGGAGGAATAGTGCATCGGAAAGGACATAGTCGTATCCTAAAAGAGAATCATGTTGTTTCATTAGAAACGTTACTCTCTTAAGAAGGAGATGTCATAGAACCCATAGTATTTCATAGTGACGCAATTTCTGTGTTAATTCGTCAATGTGAGGGACCGAGGGATGCGTTAAACAAGGAATAGTGCATCGGACAGGAGTAACTTGTGTCCCAAAGGAATATCCAATTGTTTCCATAGAAACGTTACTCAATTTAGAAGGAGATGTCATAGAACCCATAGTATTTCATAGCGACGCAATTTCTGTGTTAATTCGTCAATGTGAGGGAGCGAGGGATGCAATAAAGAAGGAACAGTGCATCGGAAAGGAGATACTCGTATCCCAAAAAAAAATCCTGTCGTTTCCATAGAAACGTTTCTCAATTTAGAAGGAGATGTCATAGAACACATAGTATTCCATAGCGTCGCAATTTCTGTGTTAATTCGTCAATGTGAGGGAGCGAGGGATGCAGTAAAGAAGGAATAGTGCATCGGAAAGGAAATAGTCGTATCCCAAAAGAGAATCCTGTCTTTTCCATAGAAACGTTACTCTCTTAAGAAGGTGATGTCATAGAACCCATAGTATTTCATAGCGACGCAATTCCTGTGTTAATTCGTCAATGTGAGGGAGCGAGGGATGCGTTAAAGAAGGAATAGTGCATCGGACAGGAGAAACTCGTTTTCCAAAAGAATATCCAATCGTTTCCGTAGAAACGTTACTCAATTTAGAAGGAGATGTCATAGAACCCATAGTATTTCATAGCGACGCAATTTCTGTGTTAATTCGTCAATGTGAGGGAGCGAGGGATGCAATAAAGAAGGAACAGTGCATCGGAAAGGAAATAGTCGTATCCCAAAAGAGAATCCTGTCTTTTCCATAGAAACGTTACTCTCTTAAGAAGGTGATGTCATAGAACCCATAGTATTTCATAGCGACGCAATTTCTGTGTTAATTCGTCAATGTGAGGGAGCGAGGTATGCGTTAGAGGAGGAATAGTGCATCGGAAAGGACATAGTCGTATCCCAAAAGAGAATCCTGTTGTTTCCATAGAAACGTTACTCTCTTAAGATAGACATGTCATACAACCCATAGTATTTCATAGCGACGCAATTTCTGTGTTAATTCGTCAATGTGAGGGAGCGAGGGATGCAGTAAAGAAGGATAAGTCCATCGGAAAGGAGATACTCTTATCCCAAATAAAATTCCTGTCGTTTCCATAGAAACGTTACTTAATTTAGAAGGAGCTGTCATAGAACCCATAGTATTTCATAGCGACGCAATTTCTGTGTTAATTCGTCAATGTGAGGGAGCGAGGGATGCGTTAAAGGAGGAATAGTGCATCGGAAAGGACATAGTCGTATCCCAAAAGAGAATCCTGTTGTTTCCATAGAAACGTTACTCTCTTAAGAAGGAGATGTCATAGAACCCATAGTATTTCATAGCGACGCAATTTCTGTGTTAATTCGTCAATGTGAGGGAGCGAGGGATGCAGCAAAGAAGGAATAGTGCATCGGAAAGGAGATACTCGTATCCCAAAAAAAAACCCTGTCGTTTCCATAGAAACGTTACTCAATTTAGAAGGAGATGTCATAGAACCCATAGTATTTCGTAGCGACGCAATTTCTGTGTTAATTTGTCAATATGATGGAGCGAGGGATGCGTTGAAGGAGGAATAGTGCATCGGAAAAGACATAGTCGTATCCCAAAAGAGCATCCTGTTGTTTCCAGAGAAACGTTACTCTCTTAAGAAGGAGATGTCATAGAACCCATAGTATTTCATAGCGACGCAATTTCTGTGTTAATTCCTCAATGTGAGGGAGCGAGGGATGCGTTAAACAAGGAATAGTGCATCGGACAGGAGAAACTCGTGTCCCAAAAGAATATCCAATCGTTTCCATAGAAACGTTACTTAATTTAGAAGGAGATGTCATAGAACCCATTGTATTTCATAGCGACGCAATTTCTGTGTTAATTCGTCAATGTGAGGGAGCTAGGGATGCAGTATAGAAGGAATAGTGCATCGGAAAGGAGATACTCGTATCCCAAAAGAGAACCTGTCGTTTCCATAGAAACGTTACTCAATTTAGAAGGACATGTCATAGAACCCATACTATTTCATAGCGACGCAATTTCTGTGTTAATTCGTCAATGTGAGGGAGCGAGGGATGCGTTAAAGATGGAATAGTGCATCGGACAGGAGAAACTCGGCTCCCAAAAGAATATCCAATCGTTTCCATAGAAACGTTACTCAATTTAGAAGGAGATGTCATAGAACCCATAGTATTTCATAGCGACGCAATTTCTGTGTTAATTCGTCAATGTGAGGGAGCCAGGGATGCAGTACTGAAGGAATAGTGCATCGGAAAGAAGAAACTAGTGTCCCAAAAGAATATCCAGTCGTTTCCATAGAAACGTTACTCAATTTAGGAGTTGTCATAGAACGCATAGTATTTCATAGTGACGCAATTTCTATGTTAATTCGTCAATGTGAGGGATCGAGAGATGCGTTAAAGGAGGAGTAGTGCATCGGACAGGAGAAACTCGTGTCCCAAAAGAATATCCAGTCGTTTCCATAGAAACGTTACTCAATTTCGAAGGAGATGTCATAGAACGCATAGTATTTCATAGCGACGCAATTTCTGTGTTAATTCGTCAAAGTGAGGGATCGAGAGATGCCTTAAAGAAGGAATAGTGCATCGGACAGAAGAAACTCGTGTCCCAAAAGAGTATCCAATCGTTTCCATAGAAACGTTACTCAATTTTGAAGGAGATGTCATTGAACCCATAGTATTTCATAGCGACGCAATTTCTGTGTTAATTCGTCAATGTGAGGGAGCGAGGGATGCGTTAAAGGAGGAATAGTGCATCGGAAAGGACATAGTCGTATCCCAAAAGAGAATCCTGTGGTTTCCTTAGAAACGTTACTCTCTTAAGCAGGAGATGTCATAGAACCCATAGTATTTCATAGCGACGAAATTTCTGTGTTAATTCGTCAGTGTGAGGGAGCGAGGGATGCGTTAAAGATGGAATAGTGCATCGGACAGTAGAAACTCGTGTCCCAAAAGAATATCCAATTGTTTCCATAGAAACGTTACTCAATTTAGAAGGAGATGTCATAGAACCCGTAGTATTTCATAGCGACGCAATTTCTGTGTCATTCGTCAATGTGAGGGAGCGAGGGATGCAGTAAAGAAGGAATAGTGCATCGGAAAGGAGATACTCGTATCCCAAAAAAAAATCCTGTCATTTCCATAGAAACGTTACTCAATTTAGAAGGAGATGTCATAGAACCCATAGTATTTCATAGCGACGCAATTTCTGTGTTAATTCGTCAATGTGAGGGAGCGAGGGATGCGTTAAAGGAGGAATAGTGCATCGGAAAGGACATAGTCGTATCCCAAAAGAGAATCCTGTTGTTTCCATAGAAACGTTACTCTCTTAAGAAGGAGATATCATAGAACCCATAGCATTTCATAGCGACGCAATTCCTGTGTTAATTCGTCAATGTGAGGGAGCGAGGGATGCGTTAAAGAAGGAATAGTGCATCGGACAGGAGAAACTCGTTTTCCAAAAGAATATCCAATCGTTTCCGTAGAAACGTTACTCAATTTAGAAGGAGATGTCATAGAACCCATAGTATTTCATAGCGACGCAATTTCTGTGTTAATTCGTCAATGTGAGCGAGCGAGGGATGCAATAAAGAAGGAACAGTGCATCGGAAAGGAAATAGTCGTATCCCAAAAGAGAATCCTGTCTTTTCCATAGAAACGTTACTCTCTTAAGAAGGTGACGTCATAGAACCCATAGTATTTCATAGCGACGCAATTTCTGTGTTAATTCGTCAATGTGAGGGAGCGAGGGATGCGTTAAAGGAGGAATAGTGCATCGGAAAGGACATAGTCGTATCCCAAAAGAGAATCCTGTTGTTTCCATAGAAACGTTACTCTCTTAAGAAGGAGATGTCATAGAACCCATAGTATTTCATAGCGACGCAATTTCTGTGTTAATTCGTCAATGTGAGGGAGCGAGGGATGCAGCAAAGAAGGAATAGTGCATCGGAAAGGAGATACTCGTATCCCAAAAAAAATCCTGTCGTTTCCATAGAAACGTTACTCAATTTAGAAGGAGATGTCATAGAACCCATAGTATTTCGTAGCGACGCAATTTCTGTGTTAATTCGTCAATATGATGGAGCGAGGGATGCGTTGAAGGAGGAATAGTGCATCGGAAAAGACATAGTCGTATCCCAAAAGAGCATCCTGTTGTTTCCAGAGAAACGTTACTCTCTTAAGAAGGAGATGTCATAGAACCCATAGTATTTCATAGCGACGCAATTTCTGTGTTAATTCCTCAATGTGAGGGAGCGAGGGATGCGTTAAACAAGGAATAGTGCATCGGACAGGAGAAACTCGTGTCCCAAAAGAATATCCAATCGTTTCCATAGAAACGTTACTTAATTTAGAAGGAGATGTCATAGAACCCATTGTATTTCATAGCGACGCAATTTCTGTGTTAATTCGTCAATGTGAGGGAGCTAGGGATGCAGTATAGAAGGAATAGTGCATCGGAAAGGAGATACTCGTATCCCAAAAGAAAACCTGTCGTTTCCATAGAAACGATACTCAATTTAGAAGGACATGTCATAGAACCCATAGTATTTCATAGCGACGCAATTTCTGTGTTAATTCGTCAATGTGAGGGAGCGAGGGATGCGTTAAAGATGGAATAGTGCATCGGACAGGAGAAACTCGTGTCCCAAAAGAATATCCAATCGTTTCCATAGAAACGTTACTCAATTTAGAAGGAGATGTCATAGAACCCGTAGTATTTCATAGCGACGCAATTTCTGTGTCATTCGTCAATGTGAGGGAGCGAGGGATGCAGTAAAGAAGGAATAGTGCATCGGAAAGGAGATACTCGTATCCCAAAAAAAAATCCTGTCATTTCCATAGAAACGTTACTCAATTTAGAAGGAGATGTCATAGAACCCATAGTATTTCATAGCGACGCAATTTCTGTGTTAATTCGTCAATGTGAGGGAGCGAGGGATGCGTTAAAGGAGGAATAGTGCATCGGAAAGGACATAGTCGTATCCCAAAAGAGAATCCTGTTGTTTCCATAGAAACGTTACTCTCTTAAGAAGGAGATATCATAGAACCCATAGCATTTCATAGCGACGCAATTTCTGTGTTAATTCGTCAATGTGAGGGAGCGAGGGATGCAGTAAAGAAGGAATAATGCATCGGAAAGGAGATACTCGTATCCCAAATAAAAATCCTGTCGTTTCCATAGAAACGTTACTCAATTTAGAAGGGGATGTCATAGAACCTATAGTATGTCATAGCGACGCAATTTCTGTGTTAATTCGTCAATGTGAGGGAGCGAGGGATGCGTTAAAAGAGGAATAGTGCATCGGAAAGGACATAGTCGTATCCCAAAAGAGAATCCTGTTGTTTCCATAGAAACGTTACTCTCTTAAGAAGGTGATGTCATAGAACCCATAGTATTTCATAGCGACGCAATTTCTGTGTTAATTCGTCAATGTGAGGGAGCGAGGGATGCATTAAAGAAGGAATAGTGCATCTGACAGGAGAAACTCGTGTCCAAAAAGAATATCCAATTGTTTTCATATAAACGTTACCAATTTAGAAGGAGATGTCATAGAACCCATAGTTTTTCATAGCGACGCAATTTCTGTGTTAATTCGTCAATGTGAGGGAGCGAGGGATGCGTTAAAGAAGGAATAGTGCATCGGAAAGGAGAAACTCCTGCCCCAAATGAATATCCAATCGTTTCCGTAGGAACGTTACTCAATTTAGAAGGCGATGTCATAGAACCCATACTATTTCATAGCGACGCAATTTCTGTGTTAATTTGTCAATGTGAGGGAGATAGGGATGCGTTAAAGGAGGAATAGTGCATCGGAAAGGACATAGCCGTATCCCAAAAGAGAATCCTTTTGTTTCCTTAGAAACGTTACTCTCTTAAGAACGAGATGTCATAGAACCCATAGTATTTCATAGCGACGCAATTTCTGTGTTAATTCGTCAATGTGAGGGAGCGAGGGATGCGTTAAACAAGGAATAGTGCATCGGACAGGAGAAACTCCTGTCCCAAAAGAATATCCAATCGTTTCCGTAGAAACGTACCTCAATTTAGAAGGAGATGTCATAGAACCCATAGTATTTCATAGCGACGCAATTTCTGTGTTAATTCGTCAATGTGAGGGAGCCAGGGATGCGTTAAAGGAGGAATAGTGCATCGGAAAGGACATAGTCATATCCCAAAAGAGAGTCCTGTTATTTCCATAGAAACGTTACCAATTTAGAAGGAAATGTCATAGAACCCATTGTATTTCATAGCGACGCAATTTCTGTGTTAATTCGTCAATGTGAGGGAGCGAGGGATGCGTTAAAGGAGGAATAGTGCATCGGAAAGGACATTGTCGTATCCCAAAAGAGATTCCTGTTGTTTCCTTAGAAACGTTACTCTCTTAAGAAGGAGATGTCATAGAACCCATAGTATTTCATAGCGACGCAATTTTTGTGTTAATTCGTCAATGTGAGGGAGCGATGGATGCGTTAAAGAAGGAATAGTGCATCGGACAGGAGAAACTCGTGTCCAAAAAGAATATCCAATCGTTTCCATAGAAACGTTACTCAATTTGGAAGGAGATGTCATAGAACCCATAGTATTTCATAGCGACGCAATTTCTGTGTTAATTCGTCAATGTGAGGGAGCGGGGGATGCAGTAAATAAGGAATAGTGCATCGGAAAGGAGATACTCCTATCCCAAAAAAAAAAAACCTGTCGGTTCCACAGAAACGTTACTCAATTTAGAAGGAGATGTCATAGAACCCACAGTATTTCATAGCGACGCAATTTCTGTGTTAATTCGTCAATTTGAGGGAGCGAGGGATGCGTTAAAGGAGGAATAGTGCATCGGAAAGGACATAGTCGTATCCTAAAAGAGAATCATGTTGTTTCATTAGAAACGTTACTCTCTTAAGAAGGAGATGTCATAGAACCCATAGTATTTCATAGTGACGCAATTTCTGTGTTAATTCGTCAATGTGAGGGACCGAGGGATGCGTTAAACAAGGAACAGTGCATCGGACAGGAGTAACTTGTGTCCCAAAGGAATATACAATCGTTTCCATAGAAACGTTACTCAATTTAGAAGGAGATGTCATAGAACCCATAGTATTTCATAGCGACGCAATTTCTGTGTTAATTCGTCAATGTGAGGGAGCGAGGGATGCAATAAAGAAGGAACAGTGCATCGGAAAGCAGATACTCGTATCCCAAAAAAAAATCCTGTCGTTTCCATAGAAACGTTACTCAATTTAGAAGGAGATGTCATAGAACACATAGTATTCCATAGCGTCGCAATTTCTGTGTTAATTCGTCAATGTGAGGGAGCGAGGGATGCAGTAAAGAAGGAATAGTGCATCGGAAAGGAAATAGTCGTATCCCAAAAGAGAATCCTGTCTTTTCCATAGAAACGTTACTCTCTTAAGAAGGTGATGTCATAGAACACATAGTATTTCATAGCGACGCAATTTCTGTGTTAATTCGTCAATGTGAGGGAGCGAGGGATGCGTTAAAGAAGGAATAGTGCATCGGACAGGAGAAACTCGTTTTCCAAAAGAATATAAAATCGTTTCCGTAGAAACGTTACTCAATTTAGAAGGAGATGTCATAGAACCCATAGTATTTCATAGCGACGCAATTTCTGTGTTAATTCGTCAATGTGAGGGAGCGAGGTATGCGTTAGAGGAGGAATAGTGCATCGGAAAGGACATAGTCGTATCCCAAAAGAGAATCCTGTTGTTTCCATAGAAACGTTACTCTCTTAAGATAGACATGTCATAGAACCCATAGTATTTCATAGCGACGCAATTTCTGTGTTAATTCGTCAATGTGAGGGAGCGAGGGATGCAGTAAAGAAGGATAAGTCCATCGGAAAGGAGATACTCTTATCCCAAATAAAAATCCTGTCGTTTCCATAGAAACGTTACTTACTTTAGAAGGAGCTGTCATAGAACCCATAGTATTTCATAGCGACGCAATTTCTGTGTTAATTCGTCAATGTGAGGGAGCGAGGGATTCGTTAAAGGAGGAATAGTGCTTCGGAAAGGACATAGTCGTATCCCAAAAGAGAATCCTGTTGTTTCCATAGAAACGTTACTCTCTTAAGAAGGAGATGTCATAGAACCCATAGTATTTCATAGCGACGCAATTTCTGTGTTAATTCGTCAATGTGAGGGAGCGAGGGATGCAGCAAAGAAGGAATAGTGCATCGGAAAGGAGATACTCGTATCCCAAAAAAAAATCCTGTCGTTTCCATAGAAACGTTACTCAATTTAGAAGGAGATATCATAGAACCCATAGTATTTCGTAGCGACGCAATTTCTGTGTTAATTCGTCAATATGATGGAGCGAGGGATGCGTTGAAGGAGGAATAGTGCATCGGAAAAGACATAGTCGTATCCCAAAAGAGCATCCTGTTGTTTCCATAGAAACGTTACTCTCTTAAGAAGGAGATGTCATAGAACCCATAGTATTTCATAGCGACGCAATTTCTGTGTTAATTCCTCAATGTGAGGGAGCGAGGGATGCGTTAAACAAGGAATAGTGCATCGGACAGGAGAAACTCGTGTCCCAAAAGAATATCCAATCGTTTCCATAGAAACGTTACTTAATTTAGAAGGAGATGTCATAGAACCCATTGTATTTCATAACGACGCAATTTCTGTGTTAATTCGTCAATGTGAGGGAGCGAGGGATGCAGTAAAGAAGGAATAGTGCATCGGAAAGGAGATACTCGTATCCCAAAAGAGAACCTGTCGTTTCCATAGAAACGTTACTCAATTTAGAAGGACATGTCATAGAACCCATAGTATTTCATAGCGACGCAATTTCTGTGTTAATTCGTCAATGTGAGGGAGCGAGGGATGCGTTAAAGATGGAATAGTGCATCGGACAGGAGAAACTCGGCTCCCAAAAGAATATCCAATCGTTTCCATAGAAACGTTACTCAATTTAGAAGGAGATGTCATAGAACCCATAGTATTTCATAGCGACGCAATTTCTGTGTTAATTCGTCAATGCGAGGGAGCCAGGGATGCAGTACTGAAGGAATAGTGCATCGGAAAGAAGAAACTAGTGTCCCAAAAGAATATCCAGTCGTTTCCATAGAAACGTTACTCAATTTAGGAGTTGTCATAGAACGCATAGTATTTCATAGTGACGCAATTTCTATTTTAATTCGTCGAAGTGAGGGATCGAGAGATGCGTTAAAGAAGGAATAGTGCATCGGACAGAAGAAACTCGTGTCCCAAAAGAGTATCCAATCGTTTCCATAGAAACGTTACTCAATTTTGAAGGAGATGTCATTGAACCCATAGTATTTCATAGCGACGCAATTTCTGTGTTAATTCGTCAATGTGAGGGAGTGAGGGATGCGTTAAAGGAGGAATAGTGCATCGGACAGGACATAGTCGTATCCCAAAAGAGAATCCTGTTGTTTCCATAGAAACGTTACTCTCTTAAGAAGGTGATGTCATAGAACCCATAGTATTTCATAGCGACGCAATTTCTGTGTTAATTCGTCAATGTGAGGGAGCGAGGGATGCATTAAAGAAGGAATAGTGCATCTGACAGGAGAAACTCGTGTCCAAAAAGAATATCCAATTGTTTTCATATAAACGTTACCAATTTAGAAGGAGATGTCATAGAACCCATAGTTTTTCATAGCGACGCAATTTCTGTGTTAATTCGTCAATGTGAGGGAGCGAGGGATGCGTTAAAGAAGGAATAGTGCATCGGAAAGGAGAAACTCCTGCCCCAAATGAATATCCAATCGTTTCCGTAGGAACGTTACTCAATTTAGAAGGCGATGTCATAGAACCCATACTATTTCATAGCGACGCAATTTCTGTGTTAATTTGTCAATGTGAGGGAGATAGGGATGCGTTAAAGGAGGAATAGTGCATCGGAAAGGACATAGCCGTATCCCAAAAGAGAATCCTTTTGTTTCCTTAGAAACGTTACTCTCTTAAGAACGAGATGTCATAGAACCCATAGTATTTCATAGCGACGCAATTTCTGTGTTAATTCGTCAATGTGAGGGAGCGAGGGATGCGTTAAACAAGGAATAGTGCATCGGACAGGAGAAACTCCTGTCCCAAAAGAATATCCAATCGTTTCCGTAGAAACGTACCTCAATTTAGAAGGAGATGTCATAGAACCCATAGTATTTCATAGCGACGCAATTTCTGTGTTAATTCGTCAATGTGAGGGAGCCAGGGATGCGTTAAAGGAGGAATAGTGCATCGGAAAGGACATAGTCATATCCCAAAAGAGAGTCCTGTTATTTCCATAGAAACGTTACCAATTTAGAAGGAAATGTCATAGAACCCATTGTATTTCATAGCGACGCAATTTCTGTGTTAATTCGTCAATGTGAGGGAGCGAGGGATGCGTTAAAGGAGGAATAGTGCATCGGAAAGGACATTGTCGTATCCCAAAAGAGATTCCTGTTGTTTCCTTAGAAACGTTACTCTCTTAAGAAGGAGATGTCATAGAACCCATAGTATTTCATAGCGACGCAATTTTTGTGTTAATTCGTCAATGTGAGGGAGCGATGGATGCGTTAAAGAAGGAATAGTGCATCGGACAGGAGAAACTCGTGTCCAAAAAGAATATCCAATCGTTTCCATAGAAACGTTACTCAATTTGGAAGGAGATGTCATAGAACCCATAGTATTTCATAGCGACGCAATTTCTGTGTTAATTCGTCAATGTGAGGGAGCGGGGGATGCAGTAAATAAGGAATAGTGCATCGGAAAGGAGATACTCCTATCCCAAAAAAAAAAAAACCTGTCGGTTCCACAGAAACGTTACTCAATTTAGAAGGAGATGTCATAGAACCCACAGTATTTCATAGCGACGCAATTTCTGTGTTAATTCGTCAATTTGAGGGAGCGAGGGATGCGTTAAAGGAGGAATAGTGCATCGGAAAGGACATAGTCGTATCCTAAAAGAGAATCATGTTGTTTCATTAGAAACGTTACTCTCTTAAGAAGGAGATGTCATAGAACCCATAGTATTTCATAGTGACGCAATTTCTGTGTTAATTCGTCAATGTGAGGGACCGAGGGATGCGTTAAACAAGGAACAGTGCATCGGACAGGAGTAACTTGTGTCCCAAAGGAATATACAATCGTTTCCATAGAAACGTTACTCAATTTAGAAGGAGATGTCATAGAACCCATAGTATTTCATAGCGACGCAATTTCTGTGTTAATTCGTCAATGTGAGGGAGCGAGGGATGCAATAAAGAAGGAACAGTGCATCGGAAAGCAGATACTCGTATCCCAAAAAAAAATCCTGTCGTTTCCATACAAACGTTACTCAATTTAGAAGGAGATGTCATAGAACACATAGTATTCCATAGCGTCGCAATTTCTGTGTTAATTCGTCAATGTGAGGGAGCGAGGGATGCAGTAAAGAAGGAATAGTGCATCGGAAAGGAAATAGTCGTATCCCAAAAGAGAATCCTGTCTTTTCCATAGAAACGTTACTCTCTTAAGAAGGTGATGTCATAGAACACATAGTATTTCATAGCGACGCAATTTCTGTGTTAATTCGTCAATGTGAGGGAGCGAGGGATGCGTTAAAGAAGGAATAGTGCATCGGACAGGAGAAACTCGTTTTCCAAAAGAATATAAAATCGTTTCCGTAGAAACGTTACTCAATTTAGAAGGAGATGTCATAGAACCCATAGTATTTCATAGCGACGCAATTTCTGTGTTAATTCGTCAATGTGAGGGAGCGAGGTATGCGTTAGAGGAGGAATAGTGCATCGGAAAGGACATAGTCGTATCCCAAAAGAGAATCCTGTTGTTTCCATAGAAACGTTACTCTCTTAAGATAGACATGTCATAGAACCCATAGTATTTCATAGCGACGCAATTTCTGTGTTAATTCGTCAATGTGAGGGAGCGAGGGATGCAGTAAAGAAGGATAAGTCCATCGGAAAGGAGATACTCTTATCCCAAATAAAAATCCTGTCGTTTCCATAGAAACGTTACTTACTTTAGAAGGAGCTGTCATAGAACCCATAGTATTTCATAGCGACGCAATTTCTGTGTTAATTCGTCAATGTGAGGGAGCGAGGGATTCGTTAAAGGAGGAATAGTGCTTCGGAAAGGACATAGTCGTATCCCAAAAGAGAATCCTGTTGTTTCCATAGAAACGTTACTCTCTTAAGAAGGAGATGTCATAGAACCCATAGTATTTCATAGCGACGCAATTTCTGTGTTAATTCGTCAATGTGAGGGAGCGAGGGATGCAGCAAAGAAGGAATAGTGCATCGGAAAGGAGATACTCGTATCCCAAAAAAAACTCCTGTCGTTTCCATAGAAACGTTACTCAATTTAGAAGGAGATATCATAGAACCCATAGTATTTCGTAGCGACGCAATTTCTGTGTTAATTCGTCAATATGATGGAGCGAGGGATGCGTTGAAGGAGGAATAGTGCATCGGAAAAGACATAGTCGTATCCCAAAAGAGCATCCTGTTGTTTCCATAGAAACGTTACTCTCTTAAGAAGGAGATGTCATAGAACCCATAGTATTTCATAGCGACGCAATTTCTGTGTTAATTCCTCAATGTGAGGGAGCGAGGGATGCGTTAAACAAGGAATAGTGCATCGGACAGGAGAAACTCGTGTCCCAAAAGAATATCCAATCGTTTCCATAGAAACGTTACTTAATTTAGAAGGAGATGTCATAGAACCCATTGTATTTCATAACGACGCAATTTCTGTGTTAATTCGTCAATGTGAGGGAGCGAGGGATGCAGTAAAGAAGGAATAGTGCATCGGAAAGGAGATACTCGTATCCCAAAAGAGAACCTGTCGTTTCCATAGAAACGTTACTCAATTTAGAAGGACATGTCATAGAACCCATAGTATTTCATAGCGACGCAATTTCTGTGTTAATTCGTCAATGTGAGGGAGCGAGGGATGCGTTAAAGATGGAATAGTGCATCGGACAGGAGAAACTCGGCTCCCAAAAGAATATCCAATCGTTTCCATAGAAACGTTACTCAATTTAGAAGGAGATGTCATAGAACCCATAGTATTTCATAGCGACGCAATTTCTGTGTTAATTCGTCAATGCGAGGGAGCCAGGGATGCAGTACTGAAGGAATAGTGCATCGGAAAGAAGAAACTAGTGTCCCAAAAGAATATCCAGTCGTTTCCATAGAAACGTTACTCAATTTAGGAGTTGTCATAGAACGCATAGTATTTCATAGTGACGCAATTTCTATTTTAATTCGTCGAAGTGAGGGATCGAGAGATGCGTTAAAGAAGGAATAGTGCATCGGACAGAAGAAACTCGTGTCCCAAAAGAGTATCCAATCGTTTCCATAGAAACGTTACTCAATTTTGAAGGAGATGTCATTGAACCCATACTATTTCATAGCGACGCAATTTCTGTGTTAATTCGTCAATGTGAGGGAGTGAGGGATGCGTTAAAGGAGGAATAGTGCATCGGACAGGACATAGTCGTATCCCAAATGAGAATCCTGTTGTTTCCTTAGAAACGTTACTCTCTTAAGAAGGAGATGTCCTAGAACCCATAGCATTTCATAGCGACGCAGTTTCTGTGTTAATTCGTCAATGTGAGGGAGCGAGGGATGCGTTAAAGATGGAATAGTGCATCGGACAGGAGAATCTCGGGTCCCAAAAGAATATCCAAACGTTTCCATAGAAACGTTACTCAATTTAGAAGGAGATGTCATAGATCCCATAGTATTTCATAGCGACGCAATTTCTGTGTTAATTCGTCAATGTGAGGGAGCGAGGGATGCAGTAAAGAAGGAATAGTACATCGGATAGGAGTTACTCGTATCCCAAAAAAAAATCCTGTCGTTTCCATAGAAACGTTACTCAATTTAGAAGGAGATGTCATAGAACCCATAGTATTTCATAGCGACGCAATTTCTGTGTTAATTTGTCAATGTGAGGGAGCGAGGGATGCAGTAAAGAAGGAATAGTGCATCGGAAAGGACATAGTCGTATCCCAAAAGAGAATCCTGTCGTTTCCATAGAAACGTTACTCTCTTAAGAAGGAGATGTCATAGAACCCATAGTATTTCATTGCGACGCAATTTCTGTATTAATTCGTCAATGTGAGGGAGCGAGGGATGCGTTAAAGAAGGAATAGTGCATCGGACAGGAGAAACTCGTGTCCCAAAATAATTTCCAATCGTTTCCATAGAAACGTTACTCAATTTAGAAGGAGATGGCATTGAACCCATAGTATTTCATAGCGACGCAATTTCTGTGTTAATTCGTCAATGTGAGGGAGCGAGGGATGCGTTAAAGGAGGAATAGTGCATCGGAAAGGACATAGTCGTATCCCAAAAGAGAATCCTGTTGTTTCCTTAGAAACGTTACTCTCTTAAGTAGGAGATGTCATAGAACACATAGTATTTCATAGCGACGCAATTTCTGTGTTAATTCGTCAATGTGAGGGAGCGAGGGATGCGTTAAAGATGGAATAGTGCATTGCATTGGACAGGAGAAACTCGTGTCCCAAAAGAATATCCAATCGTTTCCATAGAAACGTTACTCAATTTAGAAGGAGATGTCATAGAACCCATAGTATTTCATAGCGACGCAATTTCTGTGTTATTCGTCAATGTGAGGGAGCGAGGGATGCAGTAAAGAAGGAATAGTGCATCGGAAAGGAGATACTCGTATCCCAAAAAAAAAATCCGTTCGTTTCCATAGAAACGTTACTCAATTTAGAAGGAGATGTCGTAGAATCCATAGTATTTCATAGCGACGCAATTTCTGTGTCAATTCGTCAATGTGAGGGAGCGAGGGATCCGTTAAAGATGGAATAGTGCATCGGACAGGAGAAACTCGTGTCCCAAAAGAATATCCAATCGTTTCCATAGAAACGTTACTCAATTTAGAAGGAGATGTCATAGAACCCATAGTATTTCATAGCGACGCAATTTCTGTGTTAATTCGTCAATGTGAGGGAGCGAGGGATGCGTTAAAGGAGGAATAGTGCATCGGAAAGGACATAGTCGTATCCCAAAAGAGAATCCTGTTGTTTCCATAGAAACGTTACTCTCTTAAGAAGGAGATGTCATAGAACCCATAGCATTTCATAGCGACGCAATTTCTGTGTTAATTCGTCAATGTGAGGGAGCGAGGGATGCTGTAAAGAAGGAATAGTGCATCGGAAAGGAGATACTCGTATCCCAAAAAAAAATCCTGTCGTTTCCATAGAAACGTTACTCAATTTAAAAGGAGATGTCATAGAACACATAGTATTTCATAGCGACGCAATTTCTGTGTTAATTCGTCAATGTGAGGGAGCGAGGGATGCGTTAAAGAAGGAATAGTGCATCGGACAGGAGAAACTCGTGTCCCAAAAGAATTTCCAATCGTTTCCATAGAAACGTTACTCAATTTAGAAGGAGATGTCATAGAACCCTTAGTATTTCATAGCGACGCAATTTCGGTGTTAATTCGTCAATGTGAGGGAGCGAGGGATGCGTTAAAGGAGGAATAGTGCATCGGAAAGGACATAGTCGTATCCCAAAAGAGAATCCTGTTGTTTCCATAGAAACGTTACTCTCTTAAGAAGGAGATGTCATAGAACCCATAGTATTTCATAGCGACGCAATTTCTGTGTTAATTCGTCAATGTGAGGGAGCGAGGGATGCAGTCAAGAAGGAATAGTGCATCGGACAGGAGAAACTCGTGTCCCAAAAGAATATCCAATCGTTTCCATGGAAACGTTACTTAAATTAGAAGGAGACGTCATACAACCCATTGTATTTCATAGCGACGCAATTTCTGTGTTAATTCGTCAATGTGAGGGAGCGAGGGATGCAGTAAAGAAGGAATAGTGCATCGGAAAGGAGATACTCGTATCCCAATAGAAAACCTGTCGTTTCCATAGAAACGTTACTCAATTTAGAAGGAGATGTCATAGAACCCATAGTATTTCATAGCGACGCAATTTCTGTGTTAATTCGTCAATGTGAGGGAGCGAGGGATGCAGTAAAGAAGGAATAGTGCATCGGAAAGGACATAGTCGAATCCCAAAAGAGAATCCTGTCTTTTCCATAGAAACGTTACTCTCTTAAGAAGGAGATGTCATAGAACCCATAGTATTTCATAGCGACGCAATTTCTGTGTTAATTCGTCAATGTGAGGGAGCGAGGGATGCTTTAAAGAAGGAATAGTGCATCGGACAGGAGAAACTCGTGTCCCAAAAGAATATCCAATCGTTTCCGTAGAAACGTTACTCAATTTAGATGGAGATGTCATTGAACCCATAGTATTTCATAGCGACGCAATTTCTGTGTTAATTCGTCAATGTGAGGGAGCGAGGGATGCGTTAAAGGAGGAATAGTGCATCGGAAAGGACATAGTCGTATCCCAAAAGAAAATCCTGTTGTTTCCATAGAAACGTTACTCTCTTAAGAAGGAGATGTCATATAACCCATAGTATTTCATAGCGACGCAATTTCTATGTTAATTCGTCAATGTGAGGGAGCGAGGGATGCGTTAAAGGAGGAGTAGTGCATCGGAAAGGACATAGTCGTATCCCAAAAGAGGATCCTGTTGTTTCGTTAGAAACGTTACTCTCTTAAGAAGGAGATGTCATAGAACCCATTGTATTTCATAGCGACGCAATTTCTGTGTTAATTCGTCAATGTGAGGGTGCGAGGGATGCGTTAAAGAAGAAATAGTGCATCGGACAGGAGAAACTCGTGTCCCAAAAGAATATCCAATCGTTTCCATAGAAACGTTACTCAATTTAGAAGGAGATGTCATAGAACCCATAGTATTTCATAAGGACGCAATTTCTGTGTCATTCGTCAATGTGAGGGAGCGATGGATGCAGTAAAGAAGGAATAGTGCATCGGAAAGGAGATACTCGTATACCACAAAAAAAATCCTGTCGTTTCCATAGAAACGTTACTCAATTTAGAAGGAGATGTCATAGAACCCATAGTATTTCATAGCGACGCAATTTCTGTGTTAATTCGTCAATGTGAGGGAGCGAGGGATGCGTTAAAGGAGGAATAGTGCATCGGAAAGGACATAGTCGTATCCCAAAAGAGAATCCTGTTGTTTCCATAGAAACGTTACTCTCTTAAGAAGGAGATATCATAGAACCCATAGTATTTCATAGCGACGCAATTTCTGTGTTAATTCGTCAATGTGAGGGAGCGAGGGATGCAGTAAAGAAGGAATAATGCATCGGAAAGGAGATACTCGTATCCCAAATAAAAATCCTGTCGTTTCCATAGAAACGTTACTCAATTTAGAAGGGGATGTCATAGAACCTATAGTATGTCATAGCGACGCAATTTCTGTGTTAATTCGTCAATGTGAGGGAGCGAGGGATGCGTTAAAAGAGGAATAGTGCATCGGAAAGGACATAGTCGTATCCCAAAAGAGAATCCTGTTGTTTCCATAGAAACGTTACTCTCTTAAGAAGGTGATGTCATAGAACCCATAGTATTTCATAGCGACGCAATTTCTGTGTTAATTCGTCAATGTGAGGGAGCGAGGGATGCGTTAAACAAGGAATAGTGCATCGGACAGGAAAAACTCGTGTCCCAAAAGAATATCCAATCGTTTCCATAGAAACGTTACATAATTTGGAAAGAGATGTTATAGAACTCATTGTATTTCATAGCGACGCAATTTCTGTGTTAATTCGTCAATGTGATGGAGCGAGGGATGCGTTGAAGGAGGAATAGTGCAACGGAAAGTACATAGTCGTATCCCAAAAGAGCATCCTTTTGTTTCCATAGAAACGTTACTCTCTTAAGAAGGAGATGTCATAGAACCCATAGTATTTCATAGCGACGCAATTTCTGTGTTAATTCGTCAATGTGAGGGAGCGAGGGATGCGTTAAACAAGGAATAGTGCATCGGACAGGAGAAACTCGTGTCCCAAAAGAATATTCAATCGTTTCCGTAGAAACGTTACTTAATGTAGAAGGAGATGTCATAGAACCCATTGCATTTCATAGCGACGCAATTTCTGTGTTAATTCGTCAATGTGAGGGAGCGAGGGATGCAGTAAAGAAGGAATAGTGCATCGGAAAGGAGATACTCGTATCCCAAAAGAAAACCTGTCGTTTCCATAGAAACGTTACTCAATTTAGAAGGAGATGTCATAGAACCCATAGTATTTCATAGCGACGCAATTTCTGTGTTAATTCGTCAATATGAGGGAGCGAGGGATGCAGTAAAGAAGGAATAGTGCATCGGAAAGGACATAGTCGTATCCAGAAAGAGAATCCTGTCTTTTCCATAGAAACGTTACTCTCTTAAGAAGGAGATGTCATAGAACCCATAGTATTTCATAGCGACGCAATTTCTGTGTTAATTCGTCAATGTGAGGGAGCGAGGGATGCGTTAAAGAAGGAATAGTGCATTGGACAGGAGAAACTCGTGTCCCAAAAGAATATCCAATCGTTTCCGTAGAAACGTTACTCAATTTAGAAGGAGATGTTATAGAACACATAGTATTTCATAGCGACGCAATTTCTGTGTTAATTCGTCAATGTGAGGGAGTGAGGGATGCGTTAAAGGAGGAATAGTGCATCGGACAGGACATAGTCGTATCCCAAATGAGAATCCTGTTGTTTCCTTAGAAACGTTACTCTCTTAAGAAGGAGATGTGCTAGAACATATAGCATTTCATAGCGACGCAATTTCTGTGTTAATTCGTCAATGTGAGGGAGCGAGGGATGCGTTAAAGATGGAATAGTGCATCGGACAGGAGAATCTCGGGTCCCAAAAGAATATCCAATCGTTTCCATAGAAACGTTACTCAATTTAGAAGGAGATGTCATAGAACCCATAGTATTTCATAGCGACGCAATTTCTGTGTTAATTCGTCAATGTGAGGGAGCGAGGGATGCAGTAAAGAAGGAATAGTACATCGGATAGGAGTTACTCGTATCCCAAAAAAAAATCCTGTCGTTTCCATAGAAACGTTACTCAATTTAGAAGGAGATGTCATAGAACCCATAGTATTTCATAGCAACGCAATTTCTGTGTTAATTTGTCAATGTGAGGGAGCGAGGGATGCAGTAAAGAAGGAATAGTGCATCGGAAAGGACATAGTCGTATCCGAAAAGAGAATCCTGTCGTTTCCATAGAAACGTTACTCTCTTAAGAAGGAGATGTCACAGAACCCATAGTATTTCATAGCGACGCAATTTCTGTGTTAATTCGTCAATGTGAGGGAGCGAGGGATGCGTTAAAGAAGGAATAGTGCATCGGACAGGAGAAACTCGTGTCCCAAAAGAATTTCCAATCGTTTCCATAGAAACGTTACTCAATTTAGAAGGAGATGTCATAGTACCCTTAGTATTTCATAGCGACGCAATTTCTGTGTTAATTCGTCAATGTGAGGGAGCGAGGGATGCGTTAAAGGAGGAATAGTGCATCGGAAAGGACATAGTCGTATCCCAAAAGAGAATCCTGTTGTTTCCATAGAAACGTTACTCTCTTAAGAAGGAGATGTCATAGAACCCATAGTATTTCATAGCGACGCAATTTCTGTGTTAATTCGTCAATGTGAGGGAGCGAGGGATGCAGTCAAGAAGGAATAGTGCATCGGACAGGAGAAACTCGTGTCCCAAAAGAATATCCAATCGTTTCCATGGAAACATTACTTAATTTAGAAGGAGACGTCATACAACCCATTGTATTTCATAGCGACGCAATTTCTGTGTTAATTCATCAATGTGAGGGAGCGAGGGATGCAGTAAAGAAGGAATAGTGCATCGGAAAGGAGATACTCGTATCCCAAAAGAAAACCTGTCGTTTCCATAGAAACGTTACTCAATTTAGAAGGAGATGTCATAGAACCCATAGTATTTCATAGCGACGCAATTTCTGTGTTAATTCGTCAATGTGAGGGAGCGAGGGATGCAGTAAAGAAGGAATAGTGCATCGGAAAGGACATAGTCGAATCCCAAAAGAGAATCCTGTCTTTTCCATAGAAACGTTACTCTCTTAAGAAGGAGATGTCATAGAACCCATAGTATTTCATAGCGACGCAATTTCTGTGTTAATTCGTCAATGTGAGGGAGCGAGGGATGCTTTAAAGAAGGAATAGTGCATCGGACAGGAGAAACTCGTGTCCCAAAAGAATATCCAATCGTTTCCGTAGAAACGTTACTCAATTTAGAAGGAGATGTCATTGAACCCATAGTATTTCATAGCGACGCAATTTCTGTGTTAATTCGTCAATGTGAGGGAGCGAGGGATGCGTTAAAGGAGGAATAGTGCATCGGAAAGGACATAGTCGTATCCCAAAAGAAAATCCTGTTGTTTCCATAGAAACGTTACTTTCTTAAGAAGGAGATGTCATATAACCCATAGTATTTCATAGCGACGCAATTTCTATGTTAATTCGTCAATGTGAGGGAGCGAGGGATGCGTTAAAGGAGGAGTAGTGCATCGGAAAGGACATAGTCGTATCCCAAAAGAGGATCCTGTTGTTTCGTTAGAAACGTTACTCTCTTAAGAAGGAGATGTCATAGAACCCATTGTATTTCATAGCGACGCAATTTCTGTGTTAATTCGTCAATGTGAGGGTGCGAGGGATGCGTTAAAGAAGAAATAGTGCATCGGACAGGAGAAACTCGTGTCCCAAAAGAATATCCAATCGTTTCCATAGAAACGTTACTCAATTTAGAAGGAGATGTCATAGAACCCATAGTATTTCATAGCGACGCAATTTCTGTGTCATTCGTCAATGTGAGGGAGCGATGGATGCAGTAAAGAAGGAATAGTGCATCGGAAAGGAGATACTCGTATACCACAAAAAAAATCCTGTCGTTTCCATAGAAACGTTACTCAATTTAGAAGGAGATGTCATAGAACCCATAGTATTTCATAGCGACGCAATTTCTGTGTTAATTCGTCAATGTGAGGGAGCGAGGGATGCGTTAAAGGAGGAATAGTGCATCGGAAAGGACATAGTCGTATCCCAAAAGAGAATCCTGTTGTTTCCATAGAAACGTTACTCTCTTAAGAAGGAGATATCATAGAACCCATAGTATTTCATAGCGACGCAATTTCTGTGTTAATTCGTCAATGTGAGGGAGCGAGGGATGCAGTAAAGAAGGAATAATGCATCGGAAAGGAGATACTCGTATCCCAAATAAAAATCCTGTCGTTTCCATAGAAACGTTACTCAATTTAGAAGGGGATGTCATAGAACCTATAGTATGTCATAGCGACGCAATTTCTGTGTTAATTCGTCAATGTGAGGGAGCGAGGGATGCGTTAAAAGAGGAATAGTGCATCGGAAAGGACATAGTCGTATCCCAAAAGAGAATCCTGTTGTTTCCATAGAAACGTTACTCTCTTAAGAAGGTGATGTCATAGAACCCATAGTATTTCATAGCGACGCAATTTCTGTGTTAATTCGTCAATGTGAGGGAGCGAGGGATGCGTTAAACAAGGAATAGTGCATCGGACAGGAGAAACTCGTGTCCCAAAAGAATATCCAATCGTTTCCATAGAAACGTTACATAATTTGGAAAGAGATGTTATAGAACTCATTGTATTTCATAGCGACGCAATTTCTGTGTTAATTCGTCAATGTGATGGAGCGAGGGATGCGTTGAAGGAGGAATAGTGCAACGGAAAGAACATAGTCGTATCCCAAAAGAGCATCCTTTTGTTTCCATAGAAACGTTACTCTCTTAAGAAGGAGATGTCATAGAACCCATAGTATTTCATAGCGACGCAATTTCTGTGTTAATTCGTCAATGTGAGGGAGCGAGGGATGCGTTAAACAAGGAATAGTGCATCGGACAGGAGAAACTCGTGTCCCAAAAGAATATTCAATCGTTTCCGTAGAAACGTTACTTAATGTAGAAGGAGATGTCATAGAACCCATTGCATTTCATAGCGACGCAATTTCTGTGTTAATTCGTCAATGTGAGGGAGCGAGGGATGCAGTAAAGAAGGAATAGTGCATCGGAAAGGAGATACTCGTATCCCAAAAGAAAACCTGTCGTTTCCATAGAAACGTTACTCAATTTAGAAGGAGATGTCATAGAACCCATAGTATTTCATAGCGACGCAATTTCTGTGTTAATTCGTCAATATGAGGGAGCGAGGGATGCAGTAAAGAAGGAATAGTGCATCGGAAAGGACATAGTCGTATCCAGAAAGAGAATCCTGTCTTTTCCATAGAAACGTTACTCTCTTAAGAAGGAGATGTCATAGAACCCATAGTATTTCATAGCGACGCAATTTCTGTGTTAATTCGTCAATGTGAGGGAGCGAGGGATGCGTTAAAGAAGGAATAGTGCATTGGACAGGAGAAACTCGTGTCCCAAAAGAATATCCAATCGTTTCCGTAGAAACGTTACTCAATTTAGAAGGAGATGTTATAGAACACATAGTATTTCATAGCGACGCAATTTCTGTGTTAATTCGTCAATGTGAGGGAGTGAGGGATGCGTTAAAGGAGGAATAGTGCATCGGACAGGACATAGTCGTATCCCAAATGAGAATCCTGTTGTTTCCTTAGAAACGTTACTCTCTTAAGAAGGAGATGTGCTAGAACATATAGCATTTCATAGCGACGCAATTTCTGTGTTAATTCGTCAATGTGAGGGAGCGAGGGATGCGTTAAAGATGGAATAGTGCATCGGACAGGAGAATCTCGGGTCCCAAAAGAATATCCAATCGTTTCCATAGAAACGTTACTCAATTTAGAAGGAGATGTCATAGAACCCATAGTATTTCATAGCGACGCAATTTCTGTGTTAATTCGTCAATGTGAGGGAGCGAGGGATGCAGTAAAGAAGGAATAGTACATCGGATAGGAGTTACTCGTATCCCAAAAAAAAAATCCTGTCGTTTCCATAGAAACGTTACTCAATTTAGAAGGAGATGTCATAGAACCCTTAGTATTTCATAGCGACGCAATTTCTGTGTTAATTTGTCAATGTGAGGGAGCGAGGGATGCAGTAAAGAAGGAATAGTGCATCGGAAAGGACATAGTCGTATCCCAAAAGAGAATCCTGTCGTTTCTAAAGAAACGTTACTCTCTTAAGAAGGAGATGTCATAGAACCCATAGTATTTCATAGCGACGCAATTTCTGTGTTAATTCGTCAATGTGAGGGAGCGAGGGATGCGTTAAAGAAGGAATAGTGCATCGGACAGGAGAAACTCGTGTCCCAAAATAATTTCCAATCGTTTCCATAGAAACGTTGCTCAATTTAGAAGGAGATGTCATTGAACCCATAGTATTTCAATGCGACGCAATTTCTGTGTTAATTCGTCAAGTGAGGGAGCGAGGGATGCGTTAAAGGAGGAATAGTGCATCGGAAAGGACATAGTCGTATCCCAAAGAAAATCCTGTTGTTTCCTTAGAAACGTTACTCTCTTAAGTAGGACATGTCATAGAACACATAGTATTTCATAGCGACGCAATTTCTGTGTTAATTCGTCAATGTGAGGGAGCGAGTTATGCGTTAAAGATGGAATAGTGCATTGGACAGGAGAAACTCGTGTCCCAAAAGAATATCCAATCGTTTCCATAGAAACGTTACTCAATTTAGAAGGAGATGTCATAGAACACATAGTATTTCATAGCGACGCAATTTCTGTGTTATTCGTCAATGTGAGGGAGCGAGGGATGCAGTAAAGAAGGAATAGTGCATCGGAAAGGAGATACTCGTATCCCAAAAAAAAATCCTTTCGTTTCCATAGAAACGTTACTCAATTTAGAAGGAGATGTCATAGAACCCATAGTATTTCATAGCGACGTAATTTCTGTGTTAATTCGACAATGTGAGGGAGCGAGGGATGCGTTAAAGGAGGAATAGTGCATCGGAAAGGACATAGTCGTATCCCAAAAGAGAATCCTGTTGTTTCCATAGAAACGTTACTCTCTTAAGAAGGAGATGTCATAGAACCCATAGCATTTCATAGCGACGCAATTTCTGTGTTAATTCGTCAATGTGAGGGATCGAGGGATGCAGTAAAGAAGGAATAGTGCATCGGAAAGGAGATACATGTATCCCAAATAAAAATCCTGTCGTTTCCATAGAAACGTTACTCAATTTAGAAGGAGATGTCATAGAACCTATAGTATTTCATAGCGACGCAATTTCTGTGTTAATTCGTCAATGTGAGGGAGCGAGGGATGCGTTAAAGGAGGAATAGTGCATCGGAAAGGACATAGTCGTATCCCAAAAGAGAATCCTGTTGTTTCCATAGAAACGTTACTCTCTTAAGAAGGAGATGTCATTGAACCCATAGTATTTCATAGCGACGCAATTTCTGTGTTAATTCTTCAATGTGAGGGAGCGAGGGATGCAGTATAGAAGGAATAGTGTATCGGAAAGGAGATACTCGTATCCCAAAAAAAAATCCTGTCGTTTCCATAGAAACGTTACTCAATTTAGAAGGAGATGTCATAGAACCCATAGTATTTCATAGCGACGCAATTTCTGTATTAATTCGTCAATGTGATGGAGTGAGGGATGCGTTAAAGGAGGAATAGTGCATCGGAAGGGACATAGTCGTATCCCAAAAGAGCATCCTGTTGATTCCATAGAAACGTTACTATCTTAAGAAGGAGATGTCATAGAACCCATAGTATTTCATAGCGACGCAATTTCTGTGTTAATTCGTCAATGTGAGGGAGCGACGGATGCGTTAAACAAGGAACAGTGCATCGGACAGGAGAAACTCGTGTCCCAAAAGAATATCCAATCGTTTCCATGGAAACGTTACTTAATTTAGAAGGAGATGTTATAGAACCCATTGTATTTCATAGCGACGCAATTTCGGTGTTAATTCGTCAATGTGAGGGAGCGAGGGATGCAGTAAAGAAGGAATAGTGCATCGGAAAGGAGATACTCGTATCCCAAAAGAAAACCTGTCGTTTCCATAGAAACGTTACTCAATTTAGAAGGAGATGTCATAGAACCCATAGTATTTCGTAGCGACGCAATTTCTGTGTTAATTCGTCAATGTGAAGGAGCGAGGGATGCGTTAAAGGAGGAATAGTGCATCGGAAAGGACATACTCGTATCCCAAAGGAGAATCCTGTTGTTTCCTTAGAAACGTTACTCTCTTAAGAAGGAGATGTCATAGAACCCGTAGTGTTTCATAGCGACGCAATTTCTGTGTTAATTCGTCAATGTGAGGGAGCGAGGGATGCGTTAAAGATGGAATAGTGCATCGGACAGGAGAAACACGGGTCTTAAAAGAATATCCAATCGTTTCCATAGAAACGTTACTCAATTTAGAAGGAGATGTCATAGAACCCATAGTATTTCATAGCGACGCAATTTCTGTGTTAATTCGTCAATGTGAGGGAGCGAGGGATGCAGTAAAGAAGGAATAGTACATCGGATAGGAGTTACTCGTATCCCAAAAAAAAATCCTGTCGTTTCCATAGAAACGTTACTCAATTTAGAAGGAGATGTCATAGAACCCATAGTATTTCATAGCGACGCAATTTCTGTGTTAATTTGTCAATGTGAGGGAGCGAGGGATGCAGTAAAGAAGGAATAGTGCATCGGAAAGGACATAGTCGTATCCCAAAAGAGAATCCTGTCGTTTCTAAAGAAACGTTACTCTCTTAAGAAGGAGATGTCATAGAACCCATAGTATTTCATAGCGACGCAATTTCTGTGTTAATTCGTCAATGTGAGGGAGCGAGGGATGCGTTAAAGAAGGAATAGTGCATCGGACAGGAGAAACTCGTGTCCCAAAATAATTTCCAATCGTTTCCATAGAAACGTTGCTCAATTTAGAAGGAGATGTCATTGAACCCATAGTATTTCAATGCGACGCAATTTCTGTGTTAATTCGTCAAGTGAGGGAGCGAGGGATGCGTTAAAGGAGGAATAGTGCATCGGAAAGGACATAGTCGTATCCCAAAGAAAATCCTGTTGTTTCCTTAGAAACGTTACTCTCTTAAGTAGGAGATGTCATAGAACACATAGTATTTCATAGCGACGCAATTTCTGTGTTAATTCGTCAATGTGAGGGAGCGAGTTATGCGTTAAAGATGGAATAGTGCATTGGACAGGAGAAACTCGTGTCCCAAAAGAATATCCAATCGTTTCCATAGAAACGTTACTCAATTTAGAAGGAGATGTCATAGAACACATAGTATTTCATAGCGACGCAATTTCTGTGTTATTCGTCAATGTGAGGGAGCGAGGGATGCAGTAAAGAAGGAATAGTGCATCGGAAAGGAGATACTCGTATCCCAAAAAAAAATCCTTTCGTTTCCATAGAAACGTTACTCAATTTAGAAGGAGATGTCATAGAACCCATAGTATTTCATAGCGACGTAATTTCTGTGTTTATTCGACAATGTGAGGGAGCGAGGGATGCGTTAAAGGAGGAATAGTGCATCGGAAAGGACATAGTCGTATCCCAAAAGAGAATCCTGTTGTTTCCATAGAAACGTTACTCTCTTAAGAAGGAGATGTCATAGAACCCATAGCATTTCATAGCGACGCAATTTCTGTGTTAATTCGTCAATGTGAGGGATCGAGGGATGCAGTAAAGAAGGAATAGTGCATCGGAAAGGAGATACATGTATCCCAAATAAAAATCCTGTCGTTTCCATAGAAACGTTACTCAATTTAGAAGGAGATGTCATAGAACCTATAGTATTTCATAGCGACGCAATTTCTGTGTTAATTCGTCAATGTGAGGGAGCGAGGGATGCGTTAAAGGAGGAATAGTGCATCGGAAAGGACATAGTCGTATCCCAAAAGAGAATCCTGTTGTTTCCATAGAAACGTTACTCTCTTAAGAAGGAGATGTCATAGAACCCATAGTATTTCATAGCGACGCAATTTCTGTGTTAATTCTTCAATGTGAGGGAGCGAGGGATGCAGTATAGAAGGAATAGTGTATCGGAAAGGAGATACTCGTATCCCAAAAAAAAATCCTGTCGTTTCCATAGAAACGTTACTCAATTTAGAAGGAGATGTCATAGAACCCATAGTATTTCATAGCGACGCAATTTCTGTATTAATTCGTCAATGTGATGGAGTGAGGGATGCGTTAAAGGAGGAATAGTGCATCGGAAGGGACATAGTCGTATCCCAAAAGAGCATCCTGTTGATTCCATAGAAACGTTACTATCTTAAGAAGGAGATGTCATAGAACCCATAGTATTTCATAGCGACGCAATTTCTGTGTTAATTCGTCAATGTGAGGGAGCGACGGATGCGTTAAACAAGGAATAGTGCATCGGACAGGAGAAACTCGTGTCCCAAAAGAATATCCAATCGTTTCCATGGAAACGTTACTTAATTTAGAAGGAGATGTTATAGAACCCATTGTATTTCATAGCGACGCAATTTCGGTGTTAATTCGTCAATGTGAGGGAGCGAGGGATGCAGTAAAGAAGGAATAGTGCATCGGAAAGGAGATACTCGTATCCCAAAAGAAAACCTGTCGTTTCCATAGAAACGTTACTCAATTTAGAAGGAGATGTCATAGAACCCATAGTATTTCATAGCGACGCAATTTCTGTGTTAATTCGTCAATGTGAAGGAGCGAGGGATGCGTTAAAGGAGGAATAGTGCATCGGAAAGGACATACTCGTATCCCAAAGGAGAATCCTGTTGTTTCCTTAGAAACGTTACTCTCTTAAGAAGGAGATGTCATAGAACCCGTAGTGTTTCATAGCGACGCAATTTCTGTGTTAATTCGTCAATGTGAGGGAGCGAGGGATGCGTTAAAGATGGAATAGTGCATCGGACAGGAGAAACACGGGTCTTAAAAGAATATCCAATCGTTTCCATAGAAACGTTACTCAATTTAGAAGGAGATGTCATAGAACCCATAGTATTTCATAGCGACGCAATTTCTGTGTTAATTCGTCAATGTGAGGGAGCGAGGGATGCAGTAAAGAAGGAATAGTACATCGGATAGGAGATACTAGTATCCCAAAAAAAAATCCTGTCGTTTCCATAGAAACGTTACTCAATTTAAAAGGAGATGTCATAGAACACATAGTATTTCATAGCGACGCAATTTCTGTGTTAATTTGTCAATGTGAGGGAGCGAGGGATGCAGTAAAGAAGGAATAGTGCATCGGAAAGGAGATACTCGTATCCCAAAAGAAAACCTGTCGTTTCCATAGAAACGTTACTCAATTTAGAAGGAGATGTCATAGAACCCATAGTATTTCATAGCGACGCAATTTCTGTGTTAATTCGTCAATATGAGGGAGCGAGGGATGCAGTAAAGAAGGAATAGTGCATCGGAAAGGACATAGTCGTATCCCAAAAGAGAATCCTGTCTTTTCCATAGAAACGTTACTCTCTTAAGAAGGAGATGTCATAGAACCCATAGTATTTCATAGCGACGCAATTTCTGTGTTAATTCGTCAATGTGAGGGAGCGAGGGATGCGTTAAAGAAGGAATAGTGCATTGGACAGGAGAAACTCGTGTCCCAAAACAATATCCAATCGTTTCCGTAGAAACGTTACTCAATTTAGAAGGAGATGTTATAGAACACATAGTATTTCATAGCGACGCAATTTCTGTGTTAATTCGTCAATGTGAGGGAGTGAGGGATGCGTTAAAGGAGGAATAGTGCATCGGACAGCACATAGTCGTATCCCAAATGAGAATCCTGTTGTTTCCTTAGAAACGTTACTCTCTTAAGAAGGAGATGTGCTAGAACCCATAGCATTTCATAGCGACGCAATTTCTGTGTTAATTCGTCAATGTGAGGGAGCGAGGGATGCGTTAAAGATGGAATAGTGCATCGGACAGGAGAATCTCGGGTCCCAAAAGAATATCCAATCGTTTCCATAGAAACGTTACTCAATTTAGAAGGAGATGTCATAGAACCCATAGTATTTCATAGCGACGCAATTTCTGTGTTAATTTGTCAATGTGAGGGAGCGAGGGCTGCAGTAAAGAAGGAATAGTGCATCGGAAAGGACATAGTCGTATCCCAAAAGAGAATCCTGTCGTTTCCATAGAAACGTTACTCTCTTAAGAAGGAGATGTCATAGAACCCATAGTATTTCATAGCGACGCAATTTCTGTGTTAATTCGTCAATGTGAGGGAACGAGGGATGCGTTAAAGAAGGAATAGTGCATCGGACAGGAGAAACTCGTGTCCCAAAATAATTTCCAATCGTTTCCATAGAAACGTTACTCAATTTAGAAGGAGATGTCATTGAACCCATAGTATTTCATAGCGACGCAATTTCTGTGTTAATTCGTCAATGTGAGGGAGCGAGGGATGCGTTAAAGGAGGAATAGTGCATCGGAAAGGACATAGTCGTATCCCAAAGAAAATCCTGTTGTTTCCTTAGAAACGTTACTCTCTTAAGTAGGAGGATGTCATAGAACACATAGTATTTCATAGCGACGCAATTTCTGGTGTTAATTCGTCAATGTGAGGGAGCGAGTTATGCGTTAAAGATGGAATAGTGCATTGGACAGGAGAAACTCGTGTCCCAAAAGAATATCCAATCGTTTCCATAGAAACGTTACTCAATTTAGAAGGAGATGTCATAGAACACATAGTATTTCATAGCGACGCAATTTCTGTGTTATTCGTCAATGTGAGGGAGCGAGGGATGCAGTAAAGAAGGAATAGTGCATCGGAAAGGAGATACTCGTATCCCAAAAAAAAATCCTTTCGTTTCCATAGAAACGTTACTCAATTTAGAAGGAGATGTCATAGAACCCATAGTATTTCATAGCGACGTAATTTCTGTGTTAATTCGACAATGTGAGGGAGCGAGGGATGCGTTAAAGGAGGAATAGTGCATCGGAAAGGACATAGTCGTATCCCAAAAGAGAATCCTGTTGTTTCCATAGAAATGTTACTCTCTTAAGAAGGAGATGTCATAGAACCCATAGCATTTCATAGCGACGCAATTTCTGTGTTAATTCGTCAATGTGAGGGAGCGAGGGATGCAGTAAAGAAGGAATAGTGCATCGGAAAGGAGATACATGTATCCCAAATAAAAATCCTGTCGTTTCCATAGAAACGTTACTCAATTTAGAAGGAGATGTCATAGAACCTATAGTATTTCATAGCGACGCAATTTCTGTGTTAATTCGTCAATGTGTGGGAGCGAGGGATGCGTTAAATGAGGAATAGTGCATCGGAAAGGACATAGTCGTATCCCAAACGAGAATCCTGTTGTTTCCATAGAAACGTTACTCTCTTAAGAAGGAGATGTCATAGAACCCATAGTATTTCATAGCGACGCAATTTCTGTGTTAATTCTTCAATGTGAGGGAGCGAGGGATGCAGTAAAGAAGGAATAGTGTATCGGAAACGAGATACTCGTATCCCAAAAAAAAATCCTGTCGTTTCCATAGAAACGTTACTCAATTTAGAAGGAGATGTCATAGAACCCATAGTATTTCATAGCGACGCAATTTCTGTATTAATTCGTCAATGTGATGGAGCGAGGGATGCGTTAAAAGGAGGAATAGTGCATCGGAAGGGACATAGTCGTATCCCAAAAGAGCATCCTGTTGATTCCATAGAAACGTTACTCTCTTAAGAAGGAGATGTCATAGAACCCATAGTATTTCATAGCGACGCAATTTCTGTGTTAATTCGTCAATGTGAGGGAGCGACGGATGCGTTAAACAAGGAATAGTGCATCGGACAGGAGAAACTCGTGTCCCAAAAGAATATCCAATCGTTTCCATGGAAACGTTACTTAATTTAGAAGGAGATGTCATAGAACCCATTGTATTTCATAGCGACGCAATTTCTGTGTTAATTCGTCAATGTGAGGGAGCGAGGGATGCAGTAAAGAAGGAATAGTGCATCGGAAAGGAGATACTCGTATCCCAAAAGAAAACCTGTCGTTTCCATAGAAACGTTACTCAATTTAGAAGGAGATGTCATAGAACCCATAGTATTTCATAGCGACGCAATTTCTGTGTTAATTCGTCAATGTGAGGGAGCGAGGGATGCGTTAAAGATGGAATAGTGCATCGGACAGGAGAAACACGGGTCTTAAAAGAATATCCAATCGTTTCCATAGAAACGTTACTCAATTTAGAAGGAGATGTCATAGAACCCATAGTATTTCATAGCGACGCAATTTCTGTGTTAATTCGTCAATGTGAGGGAGCGAGGATGCAGTAAAGAAGGAATAGTACATCGGATAGGAGATACTCGTATCCCAAAAAAAAAATCCTGTCGTTTCCATAGAAACGTTACTCAATTTAAAAGGAGATGTCATAGAACACATAGTATTTCATAGCGACGCAGTTTCTGTGTTAATTTGTCAATGTGAGGGAGCGAGGGATGCAGTAAAGAAGGAATAGTGCATCGGAAAGGAGATACTCGTATCCCAAAAGAAAACCTGTCATTTCCATAGAAACGTTACTCAATTTAGAAGGAGATGTCATAGAACCCATAGTATTTCATAGCGACGCAATTTCTGTGGTTAATTCGTCAATATGAGGGAGCGAGGGATGCAGTAAAGAAGGAATAGTGCATCGGAAAGGACATAGTCGTATCCCAAAAGAGAATCCTGTCTTTTCCATAGAAACGTTACTCTCTTAAGAAGGAGATGTCATAGAACCCATAGTATTTCATAGCGACGCAATTTCTGTGTTAATTCGTCAATGTGAGGGAGCGAGGGATGCGTTAAAGAAGGAATAGTGCATTGGACAGGAGAAACTCGTGTCCCAAAAGAATATCCAATCGTTTCCGTAGAAACGTTACTCAATTTAGAAGGAGATGTTATAGAACACATAGTATTTCATAGCGACGCAATTTCTGTGTTAATTCGTCAATGTGAGGGAGTGAGGGATGCGTTAAAGGAGGAATAGTGCATCGGACAGGACATAGTCGTATCCCAAAAGAGAATCCTGTCGTTTCCATAGAAACGTTACTCTCTTAAGAAGGAGATGTCATAGAACCCATAGTGTTTCATAGCGACGCAATTTCTGTGTTAATTCGTCAATGTGAGGGAGCGAGGGATGCGTTAAAGAAGGAATAGTGCATCGGAAAGGAGAAACTCGTGTCCCAAAATAATTTCCAATCGTTTCCATAGAAACGTTACTCAATTTAGAAGGAGATGTCATTGAACCCATAGTATTTCATAGCGACGCAATTTCTGTGTTAATTCGTCAATGTGAGGGAGCGAGGGATGCGTTAAAGGAGGAATAGTGCATCGGAAAGGACATAGTCGTATCCCAAAGAAAGTCCTGTTGTTTCCTTAGAAACGTTACTCTCTTAAGTAGGAGATGTCATAGAACACATAGTATTTCATAGCGACGCAATTTCTGTGTTAATTCGTCAATGTGAGGGGAGCGAGTTATGCGTTAAAGATGGAATAGTGCATTGGACAGGAGAAACTCGTGTCCCAAAAGAATATCCAATCGTTTCCATAGAAACGTTACTCAATTTAGAAGGAGATGTCATAGAACACATAGTATTTCATAGCGACGCAATTTCTGTGTTATTCGTCAAGTGAGGGAGCGAGGGATGCAGTAAAGAAGGAATAGTGCATCGGAAAGGAGATACTCGTCTCCCAAAAAAAAATCCTTTCGTTTCCA
The DNA here is from genome assembly GCF_021461385.2 of Schistocerca piceifrons. NCBI lineage: Eukaryota > Metazoa > Arthropoda > Insecta > Orthoptera > Acrididae > Schistocerca > Schistocerca piceifrons. Next base: position 805,170,653 of record NC_060141.1, on the reverse strand, counting down.
TAGAAACGTTACTCAATTTAGAAGGAGATGTCATAGAACCCATAGTATTTCATAGCGACGTAATTTCTGTGTTAATTCGACAATGTGAGGGAGCGAGGGATGCGTTAAAGGAGGAATAGTGCATCGGAAAGGACATAGTCGTATCCCAAAAGAGTATCCTGTTGTTTCCATAGAAACGTTACTCTCTTAAGAAGGAGATGTCATAGAACCCATAGCATTTCATAGCGACGCAATTTCTGTGTTAATTCGTCAATGTGAGGGAGCGAGGGATGCAGTAAAGAAGGAATAGTGCATCGGAAAGGAGATACATGTATCCCAAATAAAAATCCTGTCGTTTCCATAGAAACGTTACTCAATTTAGAAGGAGATGTCATAGAACCTATAGTGTTTCATAGCGACGCAATTTTCTGTGTTAATTCGTCAATGTGAGGGAGCGAGGGATGCGTTAAAGGAGGAATAGTGCATCGGAAAGGACATAGTCGTATCCCAAAAGAGAATCCTGTTGTTTCCATAGAAACGTTACTCTCTTAAGGAGGAGATGTCATAGAACCCATAGTATTTCATAGCGACGCAATTTCTGTGTTAATTCTTCAATGTGAGGGAGCGAGGGATGCAGTAAAGAAGGAATAGTGTATCGGAAAGGAGATACTCGTATCCCAAAAAAAAATCCTGTCGTTTCCATAGAAACGTTACTCAATTTAGAAGGAGATGTCATAGAACCCATAGTATTTCATAGCGACGCAATTTCTGTATTAATTCGTCAATGTGATGGAGCGAGGGATGCGTTAAAGGAGGAATAGTGCATCGGAAGGGACATAGTCGTATCCCAAAAGAGCATCCTGTTGATTCCATAGAAACGTTACTCTCTTAAGAAGGAGATGTCATAGAACCCATAGTATTTCATAGCGACGCAATTTCTGTGTTAATTCGTCAATGTGAGGGAGCGACGGATGCGTTAAACAAGGAATAGTGCATCGGACAGGAGAAACTCGTGTCCCAAAAGAATATCCAATCGTTTCCATGGAAACGTTACTTAATTTAGAAGGAGATGTCATAGAACCCATTGTATTTCATAGCGACGCAATTTCTGTGTTAATTCGTCAATGTGAGGGAGCGAGGGATGCAGTAAAGAAGGAATAGTGCATCGGAAAGGAGATACTCGTATCCCAAAAGAAAACCTGTCGTTTCCATAGAAACGTTACTCAATTTAGAAGGAGATGTCATAGAACCCATAGTATTTCATAGCGACGCAATTTCTGTGTTAATTCGTCAATGTGAAGGAGCGAGGGATGCGTTAAAGGAGGAATAGTGAATCGGAAAGGACATAGTCGTATCCCAAAGGAGAATCCTGTTGTTTCCTTAGAAACGTTACTCTCTTAAGAAGGAGATGTCATAGAACCCGTAGTGTTCCATAGCGACGCAATTTCTGTGTTAATTCGTCAATGTGAGGGAGCGAGGGATGCGTTAAAGATGGAATAGTGCATCGGACAGGAGAAACACGGGTCCCAAAAGAATATCCAATCGTTTCCATAGAAACGTTACTCAATTTAGAAGGAGATGTCATAGAACCCATAGTATTTCATAGCGACGCAATTTCTGTGTTAATTCGTCAATGTGAGGGAGCGAGGGATGCAGTAAAGAAGGAATAGTACATCGGATAGGAGATACTCGTATCCCAAAAAAAAATCCTGTCGTTTCCATAGAAACGTTACTCAATTTAAAAGGAGATGTCATAGAACACATAGTATTTCATAGCGACGCAATTTCTGTGTTAATTTGTCAATGTGAGGGAGCGAGGGATGCAGTAAAGAAGGAATAGTGCATCGGAAAGGACATAGTCGTATCCCAAAAGAGAATCCTGTCGTTTCCATAGAAACGTTACTCTCTTAAGAAGGAGATGTCATAGAACCCATAGTATTTCATAGCGACGCAATTTCTGTGTTAATTCGTCAATGTGAGGGAGCGAGGGATGCGTTAAAGAAGGAATAGTGCATCGGACAGGAGAAACTCGTGTCCCAAAAGAATTTCCAATCGTTTCCATAGAAACGTTACTCAATTTAGAAGGAGATGTCATTGAACCCATAGTATTTCATAGCGACGCAATTACTGTGTTAATTCGTCAATGTGAGGGAGCGAGGGATGCGTTAAAGGAGCAATAGTGCATCAGAAAGGACATAGTCGTATCCCAAAAGAAAATCCTGTTGTTTCCTTAGAAACGTTACTCTCTTCAGTAGGAGATGTCATGGAACACATAGTATTTCATAGCGACGCAATTTCTGTGTCAATTCGTCAATGTGAGGGAGCGAGGGATCCGTTAAAGATGGAATAGTGCATCGGACAGGAGATACTCGTATCCCAAAAAAAAATCATGTCGTTTCCATAGAAACGTTACTCAATTTAGAAGGAGATGTCATAGAACCCATAGTATTTCATAGCGACGAAATTTCTGTGTTAATTCGTCAATGTGAGGGAGCGAGGGATGCGTTAAAGGAGGAATAGTGCATCGGAAAGGACATAGTCGTATCCCAAAAGAGAATCCTGTTGTTTCCATAGAAACGTTACTCTCTTAAGAAGGAGATGTCATAGAACCCATAGCATTTCATAGCGACGCCATTTCTGTGTTAATTCGACAATATGAGGGAGCGAGGGATGCTGTAAAGAAGGAATAGTGCATCGGAAAGGAGATACTCGTATCCCAAATAAAAATCCTGTCGTTTCCATAGAAACGTTACTCAATTTAGAAGGAGATGTCATTGAACCTATAGTATTTCATAGCGACGCAATTTCTGTGTTAATTCGTCAATGTGAGGGAGCGAGGGATGCAGTAAAGAAGGAATAGTACATCGGATAGGAGATACTCGTATCCCAAAAAAAAATCCTGTCGTTTCCATAGAAACGTTACTCAATTTAAAAGGAGATGTCATAGAACACATAGTATTTCATAGCGACGCAATTTCTGTGTTAATTTGTCAATGTGAGGGAGCGAGGGATGCAGTAAAGAAGGAATAGTGCATCGGAAAGGACATAGTCGTATCCCAAAAGAGAATCCTGTCGTTTCCATAGAAACGTTACTCTCTTAAGAAGGAGATGTCATAGAACCCATAGTATTTCATAGCGACGCAATTTCTGTGTTAATTCGTCAATGTGAGGGAGCGAGGGATGCGTTAAAGAAGGAATAGTGCATCGGACAGGAGAAACTCGTGTCCCAAAAGAATTTCCAATCGTTTCCATAGAAACGTTACTCAATTTAGAAGGAGATGTATTGAACCCATAGTATTTCATAGCGACGCAATTTCTGTGTTAATTCGTCAATGTGAGGGAGCGAGGGATGCGTTAAAGGAGGAATAGTGCATCAGAAAGGACATAGTCGTATCCCAAAAGAAAATCCTGTTGTTTCCTTAGAAACGTTACTCTCTTAAGTAGGAGATGTCATGGAACACATAGTATTTCATAGCGACGCAATTTCTGTGTCAATTCGTCAATGTGAGGGAGCGAGGGATCCGTTAAAGATGGAATAGTGCATCGGACAGGAGATACTCGTATCCCAAAAAAAAATCCTGTCGTTTCCATAGAAACGTTACTCAATTTAGAAGGAGATGTCATAGAACCCATAGTATTTCATAGCGACGAAATTTCTGTGTTAATTCGTCAATGTGAGGGAGCGAGGGATGCGTTAAAGGAGGAATAGTGCATCGGAAAGGACATAGTCGTATCCCAAAAGAGAATCCTGTTGTTTCCATAGAAACGTTACTCTCTTAAGAAGGAGATGTCATAGAACCCATAGCATTTCATAGCGACGCAATTTCTGTGTTAATTCGACAATATGAGGGAGCGAGGGATGCTGTAAAGAAGGAATAGTGCATCGGAAAGGAGATACTCGTATCCCAAATAAAAATCCTGTCGTTTCCATAGAAACGTTACTCAATTTAGAAGGAGATGTCATTGAACCTATAGTATTTCATAGCGACGCAATTTCTGTGTTAATTCGTCAATGTGAGGGAGCGAGGGATGCGTTAAAGGAGGAATAGTGCATCGGAAAGGACATAGTCGTATCCCAAAAGAGAATCCTGTTGTTTCCATAGAAACGTTACTCTCTTAAGAAGGAGATGTCATAGAACCCATAGTATTTCATAGCGACGCAATTTCTGTGTTAATTCGTCAATGTGAGGGAGCGAGGGATGCAGTCAAGAAGGAATAGTGCATCGGACAGGAGAAACTCGTGTCCCAAAAGAATATCCAATCGTTTCCATGGAAACGTTACTTAATTTAGAAGGAGATGTCATAGAACCCATTGTATTTCATAGCGACGCAATTTCTGTGTTAATTCGTCAATGTGAGGGAGCGAGGGATGCAGTAAAGAAGGAATAGTGCATTGGAAAGGAGATACTCGTATCCCAAAAGAAAACCTGTCGTTTCCATAGAAACGATACTCAATTTAGATGGAGATGTCATAGAATCCATAGTATTTCATAGCAACGCAATTGCTGTGTTAATTCGTCAATGTGAGGGAGCGAGGGATGCAGTAAAGAAGGAATAGTGCATCGGAAAGGACATAGTCGAATCCCAAAAGAGAATCCTGTCTTTTCCATAGAAACGTTACTCTCTTAAGAAGGAGATGTCATAGAACCCATAGTATTTCATAGCGACGCAATTTCTGTGTTAATTCGTCAATGTGAGGGAGCGAGGGATGCTTTAAAGAAGGAATAGTGCATCGGACAGGAGAAACTCGTGTCCCAAAAGAATATCCAATCGTTTCCGTAGAAACGTTACTCAATTTAGAAGGAGATGTCATTGAACCCATAGTATTTCATAGCGACGCAATTTCTGTGTTAATTCGTCAATGTGAGGGAGCGAGGGATGCGTTAAAGGAGGAATAGTGCATCGGAAAGGACATAGTCGTATCCCAAAAGAAAATCCTGTTGTTTCCATAGAAACGTTACTCTCTTAAGAAGGAGATGTCATATAACCCATAGTATTTCATAGCGACGCAATTTCTATATTAATTCGTCAATGTGAGGGAGCGAGGGATGCGTTAAAGGAGGAGTAGTGCATCGGAAAGGACATAGTCGTATCCCAAAAGAGGATCCTGTTGTTTCGTTAGAAACGTTACTCTCTTAAGAAGGAGATGTCATAGAACCCATAGTATTTCATAGCGACGCAATTTCTGTGTTAATTCGTCAATGTGAGGGTGCGAGGGATGCGTTAAAGAAGAAATAGGGCATCGGAAAGGAGAAACTCCTGCCCCAAAAAATATCCAATCGTTTCCGTAGAAACGTTACTCAATTTAGACGGCGATGTCATAGAACCCATACTATTTCATAGCGACGCAATTTGTGTGTTAATTCGTCAATGTGAGGGAGAGAGCAATGCGTTAAAGAAGGAATAGTGCATCGGACAGGACATAGTCGTATCCCAAAAGAGAATCCTTTTCTTTCCTTAGAAACGTTACTCTCTTAAGAAGGAGATGTCATAGAACCCATAGTATCTCATAGCGACGCAATTTCTGTGTTAATTCGTCAATGTGAGGGATCGAGGGATGCAGTAAAGAAGGAATACTACATCGGAAAGGACATAGTCGTATCCCAAAAGAAAATCCTGTTGTTCCCTTAGAAACGTTACTCTCTTAAGTAGGAGATGTCATAGAACACATAGTATTTCATAGCGACGCAATTTCTGTGTCAATTCGTCAATGTGAGGGAGCGAGGGATCCGTTAAAGATGGAATAGTGCATCGGACAGGAGAAACTCGTGTCCCAAAAGAATATCCAATCGTTTCCATAGAAACGTTACTCAATTTAGAAGGAGATGTCATAGAACCCATAGTATTTCATAGCGACGCAATTTCTGTGTTATCCGTCAATGTGAGGGAGCGAGGGATGCAGTAAAAAAGGAATAGTGCATCGGAAAGGTGATACTCGTATCCCAAAAAAAAATCCTGTCGTTTCCATAGAAACGTTACTCAATTTAGAAGGAGATGTCATAGAACCTATAGTATTTCATAGCGACGCAATTTCTGTGTTAATTCGTCAATGTGAGGGAGCGAGGGATGCGTTAAAGGCGGAATAGTGCATCGGAAAGGACATAGTCGTATCCCAAAAGAGAATCCTGTTGTTTCCATAGAAACGTTACTCTCTTAAGAAGGAGATGTCATAGAACCCATAGCATTTCATAGCGACGCAATTTCTGTGTTAATTCGTCAATGTGAGGGAGCGAGGGATGCTGTAAAGAAGGAATAGTGCATCGGAAAGGAGATACTCGTATCCCAAATAAAAATCCTGTCGTTTCCATAGAAACGTTACTCAATTTAGAAGGAGATGTCATAGAACCTATAGTATTTCATAGCGACGCAATTTCTGTGTTAATTCGTCAATGTGAGGGAGCGAGGGATGCGTTAAAGGAGGAATAGTGCATCGGAAAGGACATAGTCGTATCCCAAAAGAGAATCCTGTTGTTTCCATAGAAACGTTACTCTCTTAAGAAGGAGATGTCATAGAACCCATAGTATTTCATAGGGACGCAATTTCTGTGTTAATTCGTCAATGTGAGGGAGCGAGGGATGCAGTAAAGAAGGAATAGTGCATCAGAAAGGAGATACTCGTATCCCAAAAGAAAACCTGTCGTTTCCATAGAAACGTTACTCAATTTAGAAGGAGATGTCATAGAACCCATAGTATTTCATAGCGACGCAATTTCTGTGTTAATTCGTCAATGTGAGGGAGCGAGGGATGCAGTAAAGAAGGAATAGTGCATCGGAAAGGACATAGTCGAATCCCAAAAGAGAATCCTGTCTTTTCCATAGAAACGTTACTCTCTTAAGAAGGAGATGTCATAGAACCCATAGTATTTCATAGCGACGCAATTTCTGTGTTAATTCGTCAATGTGAGGGAGCGAGGGATGCTTTAAAGAAGGAATAGTGCATCGGACAGGAGAAACTCGTGTCCCAAAAGAATATCCAATCGTTTCCGTAGAAAACGTTACTCAATTTAGAAGGAGATGTCATTGAACCCATAGTATTTCATAGCGACCCAATTTCTGTGTTAATTCGTCAATGTGAGGGAGCGAGGGATGCGTTAAAGGAGGAATAGTGCATCGGAAAGGACATAGTCGTATCCCAAAAGAAAATCCTGTTGTTTCCATAGAAACGTTACTCTCTTAAGAAGGAGATGTCATATAACCCATAGTATTTCATAGCGACGCAATTTCTATGTTAATTCGTCAATGTGAGGGAGCGAGGGATGCGTTAAAGGAGGAGTAGTGCTTCGGAAAGGACATAGTCGTATCCCAAAAGAGGATCCTGTTGTTTCGTTAGACACGTTACTCTCTTAAGAAGGAGATGTCACAGAACCCATAGTATTTCATAGCGACGCAATTTCTGTGTTAATTCGTCAATGTGAGGGTGCGAGGGATGCGTTAAAGAAGAAATAGTGCATCGGAAAGGAGAAACTCCTGCCCCAAAAAATATCCAATCGTTTCCGTAGAAACGTTACTCAATTTAGACGGCGATGTCATAGAACCCATACTATTTCATAGCGACGCTATTTCTGTGTTAATTCGTCAATGTGAGGGAGAGAGGGATGCGTTAAAGAAGGAATAGTGCATCGGACAGGACATAGTCGTATCCCAAAAGAGAATCCTTTTCTTCCCTTAGAAACGTTACTCTCTTAAGAAGGAGATGTCATAGAACCCATAGTATCTCATAGCGACGCAATTTCTGTGTTAATTCGTCAATGTGAGGGATCGAGGGATGCAGTAAAGAAGGAATACTGCATCGGAAAGAAGATACTCGTATCCCAAAAAAAAAATCCTGTCGTTTCCATAGATACGTTACTCAATTTAGAAGGAGATGTCATAGAACACATAGTATTTCATAGCGACGCAATTTCTGTGTTAATTCGTCAATGTGAGGGAGCGAGGGATGCGTTAAAGGAGGAATAGTGCATCGGACAGGAGAACCTCGTGTCCCAAAAGAATATCCAATCGTTTTCATAGAAACGTTACCAATTTAGAAGGAGATGTCATAGAACCCATAGTATTTCATAGCGACACAATTTCTGTGTTAATTCGTCAATGTGAGGGAGCGAGGGATGTGTTGAAGAAGGAATAGTGCATCGGAAAGGAGAAACTCCTGCCCCAAAAGAATATCCAATCGTTTCCGTAGAAACGTTACTCAATTTAGAAGGCGATGTCATAGAACCCATACTATTTCATAGCGACGCAATTTCTGTGTTAATTCGTCAATGTGAGGGAGCGAGGGATGCGTTAAAGGAAGAATAGTGCATCGGAAAGGACATAGCCGTATTCCAAAAGAGAATCCTTTTGTTTCCTTAGAAACGTTACTCTCTTAAGAACGAGATGTCATAGAACCCATAGTACTTCATAGCGACGCTATTTCTGAGTTAATTCGTCAATGTGAGGGGCGAGGGATGCATTAAACAAGGAATAGTGCATCGGACAGGAGAAACTCGTGTTACAAAAGAATATCCAATCGTTTCCGTAGAAACGTACCTCAATTTAGAAGGAGATGTCATAGAACACATAGTATTTCATAGCGACGCAATTTCTGTGTCAATTCGTCAATGTGAGAGAGCGAGGGATGCGTTAAAGGAGGAATAGTGCATCGGAAAGGACATAGTCGTATCCCAAAAGAGAATCCTGTTATTTCCTTAGAAACGTCACTCTCTTAAGAAGGAGATGTCATAGAACCCATAGTATTTCATAGCGACGCAATTTCTGTGTTAATTCGTCAATGTGAGGGAGAGAGGGATGCGTTAAAGGAGGAATAGTGCGTCGGAAAGGACATTGTCGTATCCCAAAAGAGAATCCTGTTGTTTCCTTAGAAACGTTACTCTCTTAAGAAGGTGATGTCATAGAACCCATAGTATTTCATAGCGACGCAATTTTTGTGTTAATTCGTCAATGTGAGGGAGCGATGGATGCGTTAAAGAAGGAATAGTGCATCGGACAGGAGAAACTCGTGTCCAAAAAGAATATCCAATCGTTTCCATAGAAACGTTACTCAATTTAGAAGGAGATGTCATAGAACCCATAGTATTTCATAGCGACGCAATTTCTGTATTAATTCGTCAATGTGAGGGAGCGGGGGATGCAGTAAATAAGGAATAGTGCATCGGAAAGGAGATACTCCTATCCCAAAAAAAAATCCTGTCGGTTCCATAGAAACGTTACTCAATTTAGATGGAGAAGTCATAGAACCCATAGTATTTCATAGCGACGCAATTTCTGTGTTAATTCGTCAATGTGAGGGAGCGAGGGATGCTTTAAAGAAGGAATAGTGCATCGGACAGGAGAAAGTCGTGTCCCAAAGAATATCCAATCGTTTCCGTAGAAACGTTACTCAATTTAGAGGGAGATGTCATTGAACCCATAGTATTTCATAGCGACGCAATTTCTGTGTTAATTCGTCAATGTGAGGGGGCGAGGGATGCAGTAAAGAAGGAATAGTGCATCGGAAAGGAGATACTCGTATCCCAAATGAAAACCTGTTGTTTCCATAGAAACGTTACTCAATTTAGAAGGAGATGTCATAGAACCCATAGTATTTCATAGCGACGCAATTTCTGTGTTAATTCGTCAATGTGAGGGAGCGAGGGATGCGTTAAAGAAGGAATAGTGCATCGGACAGGAGAAACTCGTGTCCCAAAAGTATTTCCAATCGTTTCCATAGAAACGTTACTCAATTTAGAAGCAGATGTCATTGAACGCATAGTATTTCATAGCGACGCAATTTCTGTGTTAATTTGTCAATGTGAGGGAGCGAGGGATGCAGTAAAGAAGGAATAGTGCATCGGAAAGGACATAGTCGTATCCCAAAAGAGAATCCTGTCGTTTCCATAGAAACATTACTCTCTTAAGAAGGAGATGTCATAGAACCCATTGTATTTCATAGCGACGCAATTTCTGTGTTAATTCGTCAATGTGAGGGAGCGAGGGATGCAGTAAAGAAGGAATAGTGCATCGGAAAGGAGATACTCGTATCCCAAAAGAATACCTGTCGTTTCCATAGAAACGTTACTCAATTTAGAAGGAGATGTCATAGAACCCATAGTATTTCATAGCGACGCAATTTCTGTGTTAATTCGTCAATGTGAGGGAGCGAGGGATGCAGTAAAGAAGGAATAGTGCATCGGAAAGGAGATACTCGTATCCCAAAAGAAAACCTGTCGTTTCCATAGAAACGTTACTCAATTTAGAAGGAGATGTCATAGAACCCATAGTATTTCATAGCGACGCAATTTCTGTGTTAATTCGTCAATGTGAGGGAGCGAGGGATGCTTTAAAGAAGGAATAGTGCATCGGACAGGAGAAACTCTTGTCCCAAAAGAATATCCAATCGTTTCCGTAGAAACGTTACTCAATTTAGAAGGAGATGTTATTGAACCCATAGTATTTCATAGCGACGCAATTTCTGTGTTAATTCGTCAATGTGAGGGAGCGAGGGATGCGTTAAAGGAGGAATAGTGCATCGGAAAGGACATAGTCGTATCCCAAAGGAGAATCCCGTTGTTTCCTTAGAAACGTTACTCTCTTAAGAAGGAGATGTCATAGAACCCATAGTGTTTCATAGCGACGCAATTTCTGTGTTAATTCGTCAATGTGAGGGAGCGAGGGATGCGTTAAAGATGGAATAGTGCATCGGACAGGAGAAACTCGGGTCCCAAAAGAATATCCAATCGTTTCCATAGAAACGTTACTCAATTTAGAAGGAGATGTCATAGAACCCATAGTATTTCATAGCGACGCAATTTCTGTGTTACTTCGTCAATGTGAGGGGGCGAGGGGTGCAGTAAAGAAGGAATAGTACATCGGATAGGAGATACTCGTATCCCAAAAAAAAATCCTGTCGTTTCCATAGAAACGTTACTCAATTTAGAAGGAGATGTCATAGAACCTATAGTATTTCATAGCGACGCAATTTCTGTGTTAATTTGTCAATGTGAGGTAGCGAGGGATGCAGTAAAGAAGGAATAGTGCATCGGAAAGGACATAGTCGTATCCCAAAAGAGAATCCTGTCGTTTCCATAGAAACGTTACTCTCTTAAGAAGGAGATGTCATAGAACCCATAGTATTTCATAGCGACGCAATTTCTGTGTTAATTCGTCAATGTGAGGGAGCGAATGATGCGTTAAAGAAGGAATAGTGCATCGGACAGGAGAAACTCGTGTCCCAAAAGAATTTCCAATCGTTTCCATAGAAACGTTACTCAATTTAGAAGCAGATGTCATTGAACCCATAGTATTTCATAGCGACGCAATTTCTGTGTTAATTCGTCCATGTGAGGGAGCGAGGGATGCGTTAAAGGAGGAATAGTGCATCGGAAAGGACATAGTCGTATCCCAAAATAAAATCCTGTTGTTTCCTTAGAAACGTTACTCTCTTAAGTAGGAGATGTCATAGAACACATAGTATTTCATAGCGACGCAATTTCTGTGTTAATTCGTCAATGTGAGGGAGCGAGGGATGCGTTAAAGATGGAATAGTGCATCGGACAGGAGAAACACGTGTCCCAAAAGAATATCCAATCGTTTCCATAGAAACGTTACTCAATTTAGAAGGAGATGTCATAGAACCCATTGTAATTTATAGCGACGCAATTTCTGTGTTAATTCGTCAATGTGAGGGAGCGAGGGATGCAGTAAAGAAGGAATAGTGCATCGGAAAGGAGGTACTCGTATCCCAAAAGAAAACCTGTCGTTTCCATAGAAACGTTACTGAATTTAGAAGGAGATGCCATAGAACCCATAGTATTTCATAGCGACGCAATTTCTGTGTTAATTCGTCAATGTGAGGGAGCGAGGGATGCAGTAAAGAAGGAATAGTGCATCGGAAAGGAGATACTCGTATCCCAAAAGAAAACCTGTCGTTTCCATAGAAACGTTACTCAATTTAGAAGGAGATGTCATAGAACCCATAGCATTTCATAGCGACGCAATTTCTGTGTTAATTCGTCAATGTGAGGGAGCGAGGGATGCAGTAAAGAAGGAATAGTACATCGGATAGGAGAAACACGTGTCCCAAAAGAATATCCAATCGTTTCCATAGAAACGTTACTCAATTTGGAAGGAGATGTCATTGAACCCATAGTATTTCATAGCGACGCAATTTCTGTGTTAATTCGTCAATGTGAGGGAGCGAGGGATGCGTTAAAGGAGGAATAGTGCATCGGAAAGGACATAGTCGTATCCCAAAAGAAAATCCTGTTGTTTCCTTAGAAACGTTACTCTCTTAAGTAGGAGATGTCATAGAACACATAGTATTTCATAGCGACGCAATTTCTGTGTCAATTCGTCAATGTAAGGGAGCGAGGGATCCGTTAAAGATGGAATAGTGCATCGGACAGGAGAAACTCGTGTCCCAAAAGAATATCCAATCGTTTCCATAGAAACGTTACTCAATTTAGAAGGAGATGTCGTAGAACCCATAGTATTTCATAGCGACGCAATTTCTGTGTTATTCGTCAATGTGAGGGAGCGAGGGATGCAGTAAAGAAGGAATAGTGCATCGGAAAGGAGATACTCGTATCCCAAAAAAAAAATCCTGTCGTTTCCATAGAAACGTTACTCAATTTAGAAGGAGATGTCATAGAACCCATAGTATTTCATAGCGACGCAATTTCTGTGTTAATTCGTCAATGTGAGGGAGCGAGGGATGCGTTAAAGGAGGAATAGTGCATCGGAAAGGGCATAGTCGTATCCCAAAAGAGAATCCTGTTGTTTCCATAGAAACGTTACTCTCTTAAGAAGGAGATGTCATAGAACCCATAGCATTTCATAGCGACGCAATTTCTGTGTTAATTCGTCAATGTGAGGGAGCGAGGGATGCTGTAAAGAAGGAATAGTGCATCGGAAAGGAGATACTCGTATCCCAAAAGAAAACCTGTCGTTTCCATAGAAACGTTACTCAATTTAGAAGGAGATGTCATAGAACCCATAGTATTTCATAGCGACGCAATTTCTGTGTTAATTCGTCAATGTGAGGGAGCGAGGGATGCAGTAAAGAAGGAATAGTGCATCGGAAAGGACATTTCGAATCCCAAAAGAGAATCCTGTCTTTTCCATAGAAACGTTACTCTCTTAAGAAGGAGATGTCACATAACCCATAGTATTTCATAGCGACGCAATTTCTATGTTAATTCGTCAATGTGAGGGAGCGAGGGATGCGTTAAAGGAGGAGTAGTGCATCGGAAAGGACTTAGTCGTATCCCAAAAGAAAACCCTGTTGTTTCCATAGAAACGTTACTCTCTTAAGAAGGAGATGTCATATAACCCATAGTATCCCATAGCGACGCAATTTCTGCGTTAATTCGTCAATGTGAGGGATCGAGGGATGCAGTAAAGAAGGAATACTGCATCGGAAAGAAGATACTCGTATCCCAAAAAAAAAATCCTGTCGTTTCCATAGATACGTTACTCAATTTAGAAGGAGATGTCATAGAACACATAGTATTTCATAGCGACGCAATTTCTGTGTTAATTCGTCAATGTGAGGGAGCGAGAGATGCGTTAAAGGAAGAATAGTGCATCGGAAAGGACATAGCCGTATTCCAAAAGAGAATCCTTTTGTTTCCTTAGAAACGTTACTCTCTTAAGAACGAGATGTCATAGAACCCATAGTACTTCATAGCGACGCTATTTCTGAGTTAATTCGTCAATGTGAGGGGCGAGGGATGCGTTAAACAAGGAATAGTGCATCGGACAGGAGAAACTCGTGTTACAAAATAATATCCAATCGTTTCCGTAGAAACGTACCTCAATTTAGAAGGAGATGTCATAGAACCCATAGTATTTCATAGCGACGCAATTTCTGTGTCAATTCGTCAATGTGAGGGAGCGAGGGATGCGTTAAAGGAGGAATAGTGCATCGGAAAGGACATAGTCGTATCCCAAAAGAGAATCCTGTTATTTCCTTAGAAACGTTACTCTCTTAAGAAGGAGATGTCATAGAACACATAGTATTTCATAGCGACGCACTTTCTGTGTTAATTCGTCAATGTGAGGGAGCGAGGGATGCGTTAAAGGAGGAATAGTGCATCGGAAAGGACATAGTCGTATCCCAAAAGAAAATCCTGTTGTTTCCTTAGAAACGTTACTCTCTTAAGTAGGAGATGTCATAGAACACATAGTATTTCATAGCGACGCAATTTCTGTGTTAATTCGTCAATGTGAGGGAGCGAGGGATGCGTTAAAGATGGAATAGTGCATCGGACAGGAGAAACACGTGTCCCAAAAGAATATCCAATCGTTTCCATAGAAACGTTACTCAATTTAGAAGGAGATGTCATAGAACCCACTGTATTTCATAGCGACGCAATTTCTGTGTTAATTCGTCAATGTGAGGGAGCGAGTTATGCAGTAAAGAAGGAATAGTGCATCGGAAAGGAGATACTCGTATCCCAAAAGAAAACCTGTCGTTTCCATAGAAACGTTACTCAATTTAGAAGGAGATGTCATAGAACCCATAGTATTTCATAGCGACGCAATTTCTGTGTTAATTCGTCAATGTGAGGGAGCGAGGGATGCAGTAAAGAAGGAATAGTGCATCGGAAAGGAGATACTCGTATCCCAAAAGAAAACCTGTCGTTTCCATAGAAACGTTACTCAATTTAGAAGGAGATGTCATAGAACCCATAGTATTTCATAGCGACGCAATTTCTGTGTTAATTCGTCAATGTGAGGGAGCGAGGGATGCAGTAAAGAAGGAATATTGCATCGGAAAGGAGATACTCGTATCCCAAAAGAAAACCTGTCGTTTCCATAGAAACGTTACTTAATTTAGAAGGAGATGTCATAGAACCCATTGTATTTCATAGCGACGCAATTTCTGTGTTAATTCGTCAATGTGAGGGAGCGAGGAATGCGTTAAAGGAGGAATAGTGCATCGGAAAGGACATAGTCGTATCCCAAAAGAGAATCCTGTTGTTTCCATTGAAACGTTACTCTCTTAAGAAGGAGATGTCATAGAACCCATAGCATTTCATAGCGACACAATTTCTGTGTTAATTCGTCAATGTGAGGGAGCGAGGGATGCAGTAAAGAAAGAATAGTGCATCGGAAAGGAGATACTCGTATCCCAAATAAAAATCCTATCGTTTCCATAGAAACGTTACTCAATTTAGAAGGAGATGTCATAGAACCTATAGTATTTCATAGCGACGCAATTTCTGTGTTAATTCGTCAATGTGAGGGAGCGAGGGATGCGTTACAGGAGGAATAGTGCATCGGAAAGGACATAGTCGTATCCCAAAAGAGAATCCTGTTGTTTCCATAGAAACGTTACTCTCTTAAGAAGGAGATGTCATAGAACCCATAGTATTTCATAGCGACGCAATTTCTGTGTTAATTCGTCAATGTGAGGGAGCGAGGGATGCAGTAAAGAAGGAATAGTGCATCGGACAGGAGAAACTCGTGTCCCAAAAGAATATCCAATCGCTTCCATGGAAACGTTACTAAATTTAGAAGGAGATGTCATAGAACCCATTGTATTTCATAGCGACGCAATTTCTGTGTTAATTCGTCAATGTGAGGGAGCGAGGGATGCAGTAAAGAAGGAATAGTGCATCATAAAGGAGATACTCGTATCCCAAAAGAAAACCTGTCGTTTCCATAGAAACGTTACTCAATTTAGAAGGAGATGTCATAGAACCCATAGTATTTCATAGCGACGCAATTTCTGTGTTAATTCGTCAATGTGAGGGAGCGAGGGATGCAGTAAAGAAGGAATAGTGCATCGGAAAGGACATAGTCCAATCCCAAAAGAGAATCCTGTCTTTTCCATAGATACGTTACTCTCTTAAGAAGGAGATGTCATAGAACCCATAATATTTCATAGCGACGCAATTTCTGTGTTAATTCGTCAATGTGAGGGAGCGAGGGATGCTTTAAAGAAGGAATAGTGCATCGGACAGGAGAAACTCGTGTCCCAAAAGAATATCCAATCGTTTCCGTAGAAACGTTACTCAATTTAGAAGGAGATGTCATTGAACCCATAGTATTTCATAGCGACGCAATTTCTGTGTTAATTCGTCAATGTGAGGGAGCGAGGGATGCGTTAAAGGAGGAATAGTGCATCGGAAAGGGCATAGTCGTATCCAAAAAGAAAGTCCTGTTGTTTCCATAGAAACGTTACTCTCTTAGGAAGGAGATGTCATAGAACCCATAGTATTTCATAGCGACGCAATTTCTATGTTAATTCGTCAATGTGAGGGAGCGAGGGATGCGTTAAAGGAGGAGTAGTGCATCGGAAAGGACATAGTCGTATCCCAAAAGAGGATCCTGTTGTTTCGTTAGAAACGTTACTCTCTTAAGAAGGAGATGTCATAGAACCCATAGTATTTCATAGCGACGCAATTTCTGTGTTAATTCGTCAATGTGAGGGTGCGAGGGATGCATCAAAGAAGAAATAGTGCATCGGAAACGAGAAACTCCTGCCCCAAAAAATATCCAATCGTTTCCATAGAAACGTTACTCAATTTAGACGGCGATGTCATAGAACCCATACTATTTCATAGCGACGCAATTTCTGTGTTAATCCGTCAATGTGAGGGAGAGAGGGATGCGTTAAAGAAGGAATAGTGCATCGGACAGGACATAGTCGTATCCCAAAAGAGAATCCTTTACTTTCCTTAGAAACGTTACACTCTTAAGAAGGAGATGTCATAGAACACATAGTATTTCATAGCGACGCAATTTCTGTGTTAATTCGTCAATGTGAGGGATCGAGGGATGCAGTAAAGAAGGAATACTGTATCGGAAAGGAGATACTCGTATCCCAAAAAAAAAATCCTTTCGTTTCCATAGAAACGTTACTCAATTTAGAAGGAGATGTCATAGGACACATAGTATTTCATAGCGACGCAATTTCTGTGTTAATTCGTCAATGTGAGGGAGCGAGGTATGCGTTAAAGAAGGAATAGTGCATCGGACAGGAGAAACTCCTGCCCCAAAAGAATATCCAACCGTTTCCGTAGAAACGTTACTCAATTTAGAAGGCGATGTCATAGAACCCATACTATTTCATAGCGACGCAATTTCTGTGTTAATTCGTCAATGTGAGCGAGCGAGGGATGCGTTAAAGGAGGAATAGTGCATCGGAAAGGACATAGACGTATCCCAAAAGAGAATCCTTTTGTTTCCTTAGAAACGTTACTCTCTTAAGAACGAGATGTCATAGAACCCATAGCATTTCATAGTGACGCAATTTCTGTGTTAATTCGTCAATGTGAGGGGCGAGGGATGCGTTAAACAAGGAATAGTGCATCGGACAGGAGAAACTCGTGTCCCAAAAGAATTTCCAATCGTTTCCATAGAAACGTTACTCAATTTAGAAGCAGATGTCATTGAACCCATAGTATTTCATAGCGACGCAATTTCTGTGTTAATTCGTCCATGTGAGGGAGCGAGGGATGCGTTAAAGGAGGAATAGTGCATCGGAAAGGACATAGTCGTATCCCAAAAGAAAATCCTGTTGTTTCCTTAGAAACGTTACTCTCTTAAGTAGGAGATGTCATAGAACACATAGTATTTCATAGCGACGCAATTTCTGTGTTAATTCGTCAATGTGAGGGAGCGAGGGATGCGTTAAAGATGGAATAGTGCATCGGACAGAAGAAACACGTGTCCCAAAAGAATATCCAATCGTTTCCATAGAAACGTTACTCAATTTAGAAGGAGATGTCATAGAACCCATTGTAATTCATAGCGACGCAATTTCTGTGTTAATTCGTCAATGTGAGGGAGCGAGGGATGCAGTAAAGAAGGAATAGTGCATCGGAAAGGAGATACTCGTATCCCAAAAGAAAACCTGTCGTTTCCATAGAACCGTTACTCAATTTAGAAGGAGATGTCATAGAACCCATAGTATTTCATAGCGACGCAATTTCTGTGTTAATTCGTCAATGTGAGGGAGCGAGGGATGCAGTAAAGAAGGAATAGTGCATCGGAAAGGAGATACTCGTATCCCAAAAGAAAACCTGTCGTTTCCATAGAAACGTTACTCAATTTAGAAGGAGATGTCATAGAACCCATAGTATTTCATAGCGACGCAATTTCTGTGTTAATTCGTCAATGTGAGGGAGCGAGGGATGCAGTAAAGAAGGAATATTGCATCGGAAAGGAGATACTCGTATCCCAAAAGAAAACCTGTCGTTTCCATAGAAACGTTACTTAATTTAGAAGGAGATGTCATAGAACCCATTGTATTTCATAGCGACGCAATTTCTGTGTTAATTCGTCAATGTGAGGGAGCGAGGGATCCGTTAAAGGAGGAATAGTGCATCGGAAAGAACATAGTCGTATCCCAAAAGAGAATCCTGTTGTTTCCATTGAAACGTTACTCTCTTAAGAAGGAGATGTCATAGAACCCATAGCATTTCATAGCGACACAATTTCTGTGTTAATTCGCCAATGTGAGGGAGCGAGGTATGCGTTAAAGAAGGAATAGTGCATCGGACAGGAGAAACTCGTGTCCCAAAAGAATATCCAATCGTTTTCATAGAAACGTTACCAATTTAGAAGGAGATGTCATAGAACCCATAGTATATCATAGCGACACAATTTCTGTGTTAATTCGTCAATGTGAGGGAGCGAGGGATGCGTTAAAGAAGGAATAGTGCATCGGAAAGGAGAAACTCCTGCCCCAAAAGAATATCCAACGGTTTCCGTAGAAACGTTACTCAATTTAGAAGGCGATGTCATAGAACCCATACTATTTCATAGCGACGCAATTTCTGTGTTAATTCGTCAATGTGAGGGAGCGAGGGATGCGTTAAAGGAGGAATAGTGCATCGGAAAGGACATAGCCGTATCCCAAAAGAGAATCCTTTTGTTTCCTTAGAAACGTTACTCTCTTAAGAACGAGATGTCATAGAAAACCATAGCATTTCATAGTGACGCAATTTCTGTGTTAATTCGTCAATGTGAGGGGCGAGGGATGCGTTAAACAAGGAATAGTGCATCGGACAGGAGAAACTCGTGTCCCAAAAGAATTTCCAATCGTTTCCATAGAAACGTTACTCAATTTAGAAGCAGATGTCATTGAACCCATAGTATTTCATAGCGACGCAATTTCTGTGTTAATTCGTCCATGTGAGGGAGCGAGGGATGCGTTAAAGGAGGAATAGTGCATCGGAAAGGACATAGTCGTATCCCAAAAGAAAATCCTGTTGTTTCCTTAGAAACGTTACTCTCTTAAGTAGGAGATGTCATAGAACACATGGTATTTCATAGCGACGCAATTTCTGTGTTAATTCGTCAATGTGAGGGAGCGAGGGATGCGTTAAAGATGGAATAGTGCATCGGACAGGAGAAACACGTGTCCCAAAAGAATATCCAATCGTTTCCATAGAAACGTTACTCAATTTAGAAGGAGATGTCATAGAACCCATTGTATTTCATAGCGACGCAATTTCTGTGTTAATTCGTCAATGTGAGGGAGCGAGGGATGCAGTAAAGAAGGAATAGTGCATCGGAAAGGAGATACTCGTATCCCAAAAGAAAACCTGTTGTTTCCATAGAAACGTTACTCAATTTAGAAGGAGATGTCATAGAACACATAGTATTTCATAGCGACGCAATTTCTGTGTTAATTCGTCTATGTGAGGGAGCGAGGGATGCAGTAAAGAAGGAATATTGCATCGGAAAGGAGATACTCGTATCCCAAAAGAAAACATGTCGTTTCCATAGAAACGTTACTTAATTTAGAAGGAGATGTCATAGAACCCATTGTATTTCATAGCGACGCAATTTCTGTGTTAATTCGTCAATGTGAGGGAGCGAGGGATGCGTTAAAGGAGGAATAGTGCATCGGAAAGGACATAGTCGTATCCCAAAAGAGAATCCTGTTGTTTCCATTGAAACGTTACTCTCTTAAGAAGGAGATGTCATAGAACCCATAGCATTTCATAGCGACACAATTTCTGTGTTAATTCGTCAATGTGAGGGAGCGAGGGATGCAGTAAAGAAGGAATAGTGCTTCGGAAAGGAGATACTCGTATCCCAAATAAAAATCCTGTCGTTTCCATAGAAACGTTACTCAATTTAGAAGGAGATGTCATAGAACCTATAGTATTTCATAGCGACGCAATTTCTGTGTTAATTCGTCAATGTGAGGGAGCGAGGGATGCGTTACAGGAGGAATAGTGCATCGGAAAGGACATAGTCATATCCCAAAAGAGAATCCTGTTGTTTCCATAGAAACGTTACTCTCTTAAGAAGGAGATGTCATAGAACCCATAGTATTTCATAGCGACGCAATTTCTGTGTTAATTCGTCAATGTGAGGGAGCGAGGGATGCAGTAAAGAAGGAATAGTGCATCGGACAGGAGAAACTCGTGTCCCAAAAGAATATCCAATCGTTTCCATGGAAACGTTACTTAATTTAGAAGGAGATGTCATAGAACCCATTGTATTTCATAGCGACGCAATTTCTGTGTTAATTCGTCAATGTGAGGGAGCGAGGGATGCAGTAAAGAAGGAATAGTGCATCGGAAAGGAGATACTCGTATCCCAAAAGAAAACCTGTCGTTTCCATAGAAACGTTACTCAATTTAGAAGGAGATGTCATAGAACCCATAGTATTTCATAGCGACGCAATTTCTGTGTTAATTCGTCAATGTGAGGGAGCGAGGGATGCAGTAAAGAAGGAATAGTGCATCGGAAAGGACATAGTCGAATCCCAAAAGAGAATCCTGTCTTTTCCATAGATACGTTACTCTCTTAAGAAGGAGATGTCATAGAACCCATAGTATTTCATAGCGACTCAATTTCTGTGTTAATTCGTCAATGTGAGGGAGCGAGGGATGCTTTAAAGAAGGAATAGTGCATCGGACAGGAGAAACTCGTGTCCCAAAAGAATATCCAATCGTTTCCGTAGAAACGTTACTCAATTTAGAAGGAGATGTCATTGAACCCATAGTATTTCATAGCGACGCAATTTCTGTGTTAATTCGTCAATGTGAGGGAGCGAGGGATGCGTTAAAGGAGGAATAGTGCATCGGAAAGGACATAGTCGTATCCAAAAAGAAAATCCTGTTGCTTCCATAGAAACGTTACTCTCTTAGGAAGGAGATGTCATAGAACCCATAGTATTTCATAGCGACGCAATTTCTATGTTAATTCGTCAATGTGAGGGAGCGAGGGATGCGTTAAAGGAGGAGTAGTGCATCGGAAAGGACATAGTCGTATCCCAAAAAGGATCCTGTTGTTTCGTTAGAAACGTTACTCTCTTAAGAAGGAGATGTCATAGAACCCATAGTATTTCATAGCGACGCAATTTCTGTGTTAATTCGTCAATGTAAGGGAGCGAGGGATGCAGTAAAGAAGGAATAGTGCATCGGACAGGAGAAACTCGTGTCCCAAAAGAATATCCAATCGTTTCCATGGAAACGTTACTTAATTTAGAAGGAGATGTCATAGAACCCATTGTACTTCATAGCGACGCAATTTCTGTGTTAATTCGTCCATGTGAGGGAGCGAGGGATGCAGTAAAGAAGGAATAGTGCATCGGAAAGGAGATACTCGTATCCCAAAAGAAAACCTGTCGTTTCCATAGAAACGTTACTCAATTTAGAAGGAGATGTCATAGAACCCATGGTATTTCATAGCGACGCAATTTCTGTGTTAATTCGTCAATGTGAGGGAGCGAGGGATGCAGTAAAGAAGGAATAGTGCATCGGAAAGGACATAGTCGAATCCCAAAAGAGAATCCTGTCTTTTCCATAGAAACGTTACTCTCTTAAGAAGGAGATGTCATAGAACCCATAGTATTTCATAGCGACGCAATTTCTGTGTTAATTCGTCAATGTGAGGGAGCGAGGGATGCTTTAAAGAAGGAATAGTGCATCGGACAGGAGAAACTCGTGTCCCAAAAGAATATCCAATCGTTTCCGTAGAAACGTTACTCAATTTAGAAGGAGATGTCATTGAACCCATAGTATTTCATAGCGACGCAATTTCTGTGTTAATTCGTCAATGTGAGGGAGCGAGGGATGCGTTAAAGGAGGAATAGTGCATCGGAAAGGACATAGTCGTATCCCAAAGGAGAGTCCCGTTGTTTCCTTAGAAACGTTACTCTCTTAAGAAGGAGATGTCATAGAACCCATAGTATTTCATAGCGACGCAATTTCTGTGTTAATTCGTCAATGTGAGGGAGCGAGGGATGCGTTAAAGATGGAATAGTGCATCGGACAGGAGAAACTCGGGTCCCAAAATAATATCCAATCGTTTCCATAGAAACGTTACTCAATTTAGAAGGAGATGTCATAGAACCCATAGTATTTCATAGCGACGCAATTTCTGTGTTAATTCGTCAATGTGAGGGGGCGAGGGATGCAGTAAAGAAGGAATAGTACATCGGATAGGAGATACTCGTATCCCAAAAAAAAATCCTGTCGTTTCTGTAGTGACGTAACAAGACTGTTACGCCACACGGTAGTAGCCAAAAGAAAGGCACGCTAGACTAATGCGGTAGCCGATAGTGCACGGCATACAGCAGACGGGCGTGAAGTCTGGAACATGAGAACTTATAAATGAATACGAAGAAAAGTATGTAGATGCTTTTTACTTAACTTTTATTTATTCCTTGGAATACATCTCTCTTGAATACTCGTAAGCTATAGGCACTGATACAAATGGCTCCTTGCTAGTTCGTAGCCATTAACTTCTGATGGCTATTCTGTCTCTCGGCTAATGAGAGAGAAAGGCTTCGTACAACTGGGCGATAGCTAGGTTCGCGTACAACTGGGCGGTAGCTTGGTTCTCGTACAACTGGGGTCGAGTCCACTCTCGTATCACGAGACCTGCCTTGGTGGTCGCTAGGTCTGCGATCACAGTGGCGACACGCGGGTCCGACATGTACTACATGGACCGCGGCCGATTTAAACTACCACCTAGCAAGTGTGGTGTCTGGCGGTGACACCACATTCCATCCCCGCAAATCGGCGAACGGTCGTGTAATAAGGCTTCCGCCCGCCGTGGGGAGGACCACATGTTGACGTATGCGATGAGGTGGGGAGCCTAACAACAGGCGAGGCTGTGCCACCCGCACCCGGCCATCCGGTCCGAGGGGAGCTAGGAAACGCCTGCAAAACTAGTCCAGGGTGCACGTCAACATGCGGTGTAGGCGCCCGTAAAGAAACATGAGGGGCCGAAGTGTCGACCTCCATTGCGTCGGGGTAGCCGACGCGCGATGACGTCACGTGGGCCGGAGCGGGCGGGAGTTCCATGGCGGCGGACAGCTGGTCACGGGAAGCGATCGGCGGCGCGTGACCCTGGGAGGCGCCTGGCGGCTGCAACGAAGCGTCGAATGCGGTCGGCGGCGGCGGCGGCTGCTGCTGCTGCTGCTGCTGCTGCTGCGGCGGCGGCGGCGCGTCGCCATGGGGCAAAATGGAAGGCATCGTCGGTAACACCTGGGGATGAGGCGAGCCAGTAGATGGGTCCCCAGGGCGCTGACCGGACGGCACCGTCGCTGAAAGCAGACGGGGAGCGGCAGAACCCGAGCGACGACAGAGGCGCAGCTGATTGAGATGCCGACGCACCTCACCAGAGGCCCCCAAAACCAAATACATCGCGCGGCCGAGGCAGCGAAGAATGCGCCCTGCGAGCCAACGCCGTGAACCTCGATAGTTGCGATAAAATACAACGTCGCCTGGAGCAAAAGCAGGAGTCTGCCGCTGCGCAGGAACCTGATGCGGCGGATGCAGCAAAGACATCAAGGTGCGATGAGGACGACCGTGGAGCAACTCAGCCGGCGAGCGACCATCTCGGGGCTGAGAGCGATACGAAGACAAAAAGAGCAACAATGCGTCCTCCCGAGAATGCGACTCTTTCAATTTCAACATCTGTGACTTGAAAGTCCGGACCAATCGTTCAGCGGCACCGTTGGACTGAGGCGAAAACGGCGCGGATGTCAGATGTTGAATACCATTGGCCTGGCAGAAAGACTGGAATTCTGCGGACATGAATTGTGGGCCATTGTCGGAAACAATAGTCTGCGGAAGACCTTCAATGCAAAAGATAGCAGACAACGCTTGGATGGTGGCGGAGGACGTCGTGGAAGACATCCGGACAACAAAAGGAAAATTGCTGAAGGCGTCGACCAGAACCAACCATCGAGCATTCCAGAATGGACCAGCAAAATCAATGTGCAAGCGTTGCCAAGGGGAAGTGGCTTTTGGCCACGCAAAGACTTTCCGCGGCGGTGCGGATTGTTGTTCGGCACACGCCGGGCACGAAGAACACATATTCGTAATCGCAGCATCGATTCCGAACCAAGTACAGTGCTGACGAGCAAGTTGTTTCGTTCGCACTATACCCCAATGTCCTTTATGAAGAAGCCGTAAAACAGAGGACTGTAACGAACGTGGGACCACGACTCTGGACTGATCATTATCAGAACGCAACAACAAAACACCACGTCGAACAAAAAGTCTCTCCTTGTGAGCAAAAAATCGGCGAACCAACGGATCCTCGATCCGAGACTTTGACAAAGGCCATTGCGTAGCAACAAAACGTAAAACAGTAGCAAGGACAGGGTCAGCAGCTGTGGCTGTAGCAACACGACGAAAATCAATCGGAAACGATTCGACCACTTCATCGGTTTCCGAATCAATGAACATGCAAGCAAGTTCGGAAGAATCGAATGCTTTATCCTCAGCAACAGGCAAACGGGACAACGCATCGGCGTTTCCGTGCTTAGCAGTGGACCGATACAAGATATCGTAGCGGTACTGCGAGAGGAAAATAGACCAGCGAATGAATTTCTGCGCTGTACGTGGAGGTACAGGCTTGGTCGGATGAAAAAGCGACGTCAAAGGTTTGTGGTCTGTGATGATGGTAAAGTGACGACCATACAAGAAATCATGGAACTTAGTAACACCAAACACGAGAGCCAAAGCTTCTTTCTCTATCTGTGAATAATTTCTTTGCGCAGACGAGAGCAATTTGGACGCAAAGGCAATAGGGCGATCATGGGAGCCAACTTTGTGCGCAAGCACAGCACCGATCCCGAAATCCGATGCATCTACCATCAACAAAAGGGGTTTCTGGGGATCGAATGGCGTAAGGCAAGTATTAGAAAGCAACGCCGATTTCAACTGGCGAAAGGCGCGTTCACATTCCGTCGTCCAGACGAACGGAACACCTGTACGGCGTAAGCGATGAAGCGGAGCTGAAAGGGAAGAGGCATTGCGCACATATTTATGATAATAGTTAATTTTACCCAACACACTCTGTAGCTGTTTCAGATTTTGAGGGGAAGGCAAATCTTGTATGGCACGGAGGTGCTCTGGACTTGGATGTATGCCTTGGGCATTAATGACATGTCCCAGGTATGGTAAGTCACGAGCAAAAAACACACATTTGTCCTTCCTCAAGCGAAGACCATTTTGCCGCAAGACCTGAAATAATGTTCGTAAATTCGCAAGATGAT
This sequence comes from Schistocerca piceifrons, assembly GCF_021461385.2. Lineage (NCBI taxonomy): Eukaryota > Metazoa > Arthropoda > Insecta > Orthoptera > Acrididae > Schistocerca > Schistocerca piceifrons. Next base: position 805,145,212 of record NC_060141.1, on the reverse strand, counting down.
CTTCTTCTGTCTGTCCGGAGATCACTATATCGTCCAGATAGTTTGCTGCAGTAGGGACCGACGCACAAATAGTTTGTAAATATTGCTGAAACAAGGCAGGGGCGGATGCACACCCGAATGGCAGTCTTTTGAAGCGGTACAACCCAAGATGCGTGTTAACCACCAATACGCGCTGGGATTCGTCGTCCACCGGAATTTGCAAGTACGCATCGGCTAGGTCCAACTTTGAAAAAGATTTTCCCGGGCACAGTTTAGCAAAAAGATCTTCCGGGCGGGGCAAAGGAAAAGTAGCAGTCACTAGCTGTGGATTCACTGTGGCCTTGAAGTCCACGCAAAGTCTCAATTTTCCGGAAGGTTTTGGCAAAATTACGAAGGGTGAGGCCCAGAGAGAAGCTTGCACACGTTCAATTACACCCTGTGCTTCGAGATCGTGTAACGTTCTGGCGACCTCATCACGCAATGCGTGGGGAACATTGCGCGCCCTGAAAAATTTCGGTTGCGCGTTTACCTTCAGTTCTAAATGTGCTTCATAGTTTTTAGCGCAACCTAAGCCCGGTGCAAAAATGTCTGCAAATTCGTCACACAGCCGAGAAACACTGTCTGTAGGCACAGTCTGCTTCACTGTTAGGACCTGATTTACAATAGACATGTTAAACAACTTAAACAAATCTAGACCAAACAAATTCACTGCAGAAGCAGAACGAAGAACGTAAAATGACACAAGTTTTGTTTGTCCCTTGAATGTTGCAAGAAGGCTGCACTGTCCTAACACAGGAATTTTCTGTCCGGAATATGTAGTTAGCTTAACATTTGCGGCACGCAACGGAGGTGCGCCCAGTTGTTTGTATGTGTCGTGATTGAGCAATGAAACTGCAGCTCCGGTATCGAGCTGGAATGGTATCACTTTGCCTTCAAAGTCTAAGTCCACAAAAAGTTTATTGTCCTGCTGACGACAAGAGCGACTGTTTTGTGCAATTGGAACAGACACTGGTACAGAATCACTGGCTAATGGACGTGATTTCCGGCGACTTCGACGCACAGTTTTTGTGAGACGAACACAGTTACTGTTAGAGAAAGTGTCACTGGACGAAGCGGAATTAACGACATGAATGTCCATAGGCGAAGGTCCACGAGCCTGAGTGTCCTTGGTTCGATTCCGGCGCGAAGCAAAGGGCCTGGAATGATTGTGATTGTCTGATCTGAGCTTTTTCTGGCAAACACTTTGAACATGTCCTTTCTTATTGCAGAAAAAGCAAATAGCTTGGCGTGACGGGCAATGTTCACGCGAATGTCTAGTAGCACACCGCGGGCATGATTTCACCGCATTTGTGGGCTGGCGCGGCACACCTGGCTTAGCACGCGGCGGTCGCTGTGTGTCCGTGCGCGAGGCCCGGTTACCGGGCCGCGCGGCGCGTCCAGCGGGCCGGTTAATGTTACACACGGCTGGCGAAGTTTCAAAAGATTCCTGAGCACAGTCAAGTGTGTCCTGTCTATCCAATATGTCTATCACTTGTTGAAGGGAGGGATTAACTAGTTTCAAAATTTGCTCCCGTATGCGAACATCAGAAACGTTCTGTGCAATTGCATCACGCACCATTGTATCTGAATAAGAAAGACCACAGTCACATTCAAAGGCACAGTCCCTAGTAAGTCCTTGCAATGTTGCTACCCACTCCCTATTAGTTTGACCGGCCGTACGTTTTGTACGAAAAAACGTATACCGTTTTGCAACCACATTAACTGTTTCTTTGAAATAGGCATCTAATGCAGACAAAATTTCCTCGTATGACAAAGTTGCTACGTCGCGGCGGGGAAACAATTTCACTATCACACGGTATGTGGACACACCGACACAAGAAAGCAAAAACGGCTGCCGCTCATTACCTTGAATTCTGTAGGCAGCCATGTGAAAGGCGAACTGGCGAGACCACTCGTGCCAGGTCTCATCGGCTGCCACGTATGGTCGAAAGGGAGGTGCAACAGCGTTCAGTGGCAGCGGTAGCGAAGAAGCGGCGGCGGCCGCATCGGTGTGCATGGTACGTTGACCCTGGACGAGCTGTCCAAGGGCATCCAGGAACGCCTGCGTCTGCTGATTCTGCAAGCGATAAAATTCGGACAGTACATCTGGAGAATGTGGCGAAGCCATGACACAATGAAATGTAAGCAATCAGAACACTTTAAAGCGGCGCCAACGTGGCAAATGAATTAATACAAACTCGTTTTCTCGTCGCCAATCTGTAGTGACGTAACAAGACTGTTACGCCACACGGTAGTAGCCAAAAGAAAGGCACGCTAGACTAATGCGGTAGCCGATAGTGCACGGCATACAGCAGACGGGCGTGAAGTCTGGAACATGAGAACTTATAAATGAATACGAAGAAAAGTATGTAGATGCTTTTTACTTAACTTTTATTTATTCCTTGGAATACATCTCTCTTGAATACTCGTAAGCTATAGGCACTGATACAAATGGCTCCTTGCTAGTTCGTAGCCATTAACTTCTGATGGCTATTCTGTCTCTCGGCTAATGAGAGAGAAAGGCTTCGTACAACTGGGCGATAGCTAGGTTCGCGTACAACTGGGCGGTAGCTTGGTTCTCGTACAACTGGGGTCGAGTCCACTCTCGTATCACGAGACCTGCCTTGGTGGTCGCTAGGTCTGCGATCACAGTGGCGACACGCGGGTCCGACATGTACTACATGGACCGCGGCCGATTTAAACTACCACCTAGCAAGTGTGGTGTCTGGCGGTGACACCACAGTTTCTATAGAAACGTTACTCAATTTAGAAGGAGATGTCATAGAACCTATAGTATTTCATAGCGACGCAATTTCTGTGTTAATTTGTCAATGTGAGGTAGCGAGGGATGCAGTAAAGAAGGAATAGTGCATCGGAAAGGACATAGTCGTATCCCAAAAGAGAATCCTGTCGTTTCCATAGAAACGTTACTCTCTTAAGAAGGAGATGTCATAGAACCCATAGTATTTCATAGCGACGCAATTTCTGTGTTAATTCGTCAATGTGAGGGAGCGAGGGATGCGTTAAAGAAGGAATAGTGCATCGGACAGGAGAATCTCGTGTCCCAAAAGAATTTCCAATCGTTTCCATAGAAACGTTACTCAATTTAGAAGCAGATGTCATTGAACCCATAGTATTTCATAGCGACGCAATTTCTGTGTTAATTCGTCCATGTGAGGGAGCGAGGGATGCGTTAAAGGAGGAATAGTGCATCGGAAAGGACATAGTCGTATCCCAAAAGAAAATCCCGTTGTTTCCTTAGAAACGTTACTCTCTTAAGTAGGAGATGTCATAGAACACATAGTATTTCATAGCGACGCAATTTCTGTGTTAATTCGTCAATGTGAGGGAGCGAGGGATGCGTTAAAGATGGAATAGTACATCGGACAGGAGAAACACGTGTCCCAAAAGAATATCCAATCGTTTCCATAGAAACGTTACTCAATTTAGAAGGAGATGTCATAGAACCCATTGTATTTCATAGCGACGCAAATTCTGTGTTAATTCGTCAATGTGAGGGAGCGAGGGATGCAGTAAAGAAGGAATAGTGCATCGGAAAGGAGATACTCGTATCCCAAAAGAAAACCTGTCGTTTCCATAGAAACGTTACTCAATTTAGAAGGAGATGTCATAGAACCCATAGTATTTCATAGCGACGCAATTTCTGTGTTAATTCGTCAATGTGAGGGAGCGAGGGATGCAGTAAAGAAGGAATAGTGCATCGGAAAGGAGATACTCGTATCCCAAAAGAAAACCTGTCGTTTCCATAGAAACGTTACTCAATTTAGAAGGAGATGTCATAGAACCCATAGTATTTCATAGCGACGCAATTTCTGTGTTAATTCGTCAATGTGAGGGAGCGAGGGATGCAGTAAAGAAGGAATATTGCATCGGAAAGGAGATACTCGTATCCCAAAAGAAAACCTGTCGTTTCCATAGAAACGTTACTTAATTTAGAAGGAGATGTCATAGAACCCATTGTATTTCATAGCGACGCAATTTCTGTGTTAATTCGTCAATGTGAGGGAGCGAGGGATGCGTTAAAGGAGGAATAGTGCATCGGAAAGGACATAGTCGTATCCCAAAAGAGAATCCTGTTGTTTCCATTGAAACGTTACTCTCTTAAGAAGGAGATGTCATAGAACCCATAGCATTTCATAGCGACACAATTTCTGTGTTAATTCGTCAATGTGAGGGAGCGAGGGATGCAGTAAAGAAGGAATAGTGCATCGGAAAGGAGATACTCGTATCCCAAATAAAAATCCTGTCGTTTCCATAGAAACGTTACTCAATTTAGAAGGAGATGTCATAGAACCTATAGTATTTCATAGCGACGCAATTTCTGTGTTAATTCGTCAATGTGAGGGAGCGAGGGATGCGTTACAGGAGGAATAGTGCATCGGAAAGGACATAGTCGTATCCCAAAAGAGAATCCTGTTGTTTCCATAGAAACGTTACTCTCTTAAGAAGGAGATGTCATAGAACCCATAGTATTTCATAGCGACGCAATTTCTGTGTTAATTCGTCAATGTGAGGGAGCGAGGGATGCAGTAAAGAAGGAATAGTGCATCGGACAGGAGAAACTCGTGTCCCAAATGAATATCCAATCGTTTCCATGGAAACGTTACTTAATTTAGAAGGAGATGTCATAGAACCCATTGTATTTCATAGCGACGCAATTTCTGTGTTAATTCGTCAATGTGAGGGAGCGAGGGATGCAGTAAAGAAGGAATAGTGCATCATAAAGGAGATACTCGTATCCCAAAAGAAAACCTGTTGTTTCCATAGAAACGTTACTCAATTTAGAAGGAGATGTCGTACAACCCATAGTATTTCATAGCGACGCAATTTCTGTGTTAATTCGTCAATGTGAGGGAGCGAGGGATGCAGTAAAGAAGGAATAGTGCATCGGAAAGGACATAGTCGAATCCCAAAAGAGAATCCTGTCTTTTCCATAGATACGTTACTCTCTTAAGAAGGAGATGTCATAGAACCCATAGTATTTCATAGCGACGCAATTTCTGTGTTAATTCGTCAATGTGAGGGAGCGAGGGATGCTTTAAAGAAGGAATAGTGCATCGGACAGGAGAAACTCGTGTCCCAAAAGAATATCCAATCGTTTCCGTAGAAACGTTACTCAATTTAGAAGGAGATGTCATTGAACCCATAGTATTTCATAGCGACGCAATTTCTGTGGTAATTCGTCAATGTGAGGGAGCGAGGGATGCGTTAAAGGAGGAATAGTGCATCGGAAAGGACATAGTCGTATCCAAAAAGAAAATCCTGTTGTTTCCATAGAAACGTTACTCTCTTAGGAAGGAGATGTCATAGAACCCATAGTATTTCATAGCGACGCAATTTCTATGTTAATTCGTCAATGTGAGTTAGCGAGGGATGCGTTAAAGGAGGAGTAGTGCATCGGAAAGGACATAGTCGTATCCCAAAAGAGGATCCTGTTGTTTCGTTAGAAACGTTACTCTCTTAAGAAGGAGATGTCATTGAACCCATAATATTTCATAGCGACGCAATTTCTGTGTTAATTCGTCAATGTGAGGGATCGAGGGATGCAGTAAAGAAGGAATACTGCATCGGAAAGGAGATACTCGTATCCCAAAAAAAAAATCCTTTCGTTTCCATAGAAACGTTACTCAATTTAGAAGGAGATGTCATAGAACACATAGTATTTCATAGCGACGCAATTTCTGTGTTAATTCGTCAATGTGAGGGAGCGAGGTATGCGTTAAAGAAGGAATAGTGCATCGGACAGGAGAAACTCGTGTCCCAAAAGAATATCCAATCGTTTTCATAGAAACGTTACCAATTTAGAAGGAGATGTCATAGAACCCATAGTATATCATAGCGACACAATTTCTGTGTTAATTCGTCAATGTGAGGGAGCGAGGGATGCGTTAAAGAAGGAATAGTGCATCGGAAAGGAGAAACTCCTGCCCCAAAAGAATATCCAACCGTTTCCGTAGAAACGTTTCTCAATTTAGAAGGCGATGTCATAGAACCCATACTATTTCATAGCGACGCAATTTCTGTGTTAATTCGTCAATGTGAGGGAGCGAGGGATGCGTTAAAGGAGGAATAGTGCATCGGAAAGGACATAGCCGTATCCCAAAAGAGAATCCTTTTGTTTAATTAGAAACGTTACTCTCTTAAGAACGAGATGTCATAGAACCCATAGCATTTCATAGTGACGCAATTTCTGTGTTAATTCGTCAATGTGATGGGCGAGGGATGCGTTAAACAAGGAATAGTGCATCGGACAGGAGAAACTCGTGTCCCAAAAGAATTTCCAATCGTTTCCATAGAAACGTTACTCAATTTAGAAGCAGATGTCATTGAACCCATAGTATTTCATAGCGACGCAATTTCTGTGTTAATTCGTCCATGTGAGGGAGCGAGGGATGCGTTAAAGGAGGAATAGTGCATCGGAAAGGACATAGTCGTATCCCAAAAGAAAATCCTGTTGTTTCCTTAGAAACGTTACTCTCTGAAGTAGGAGATGTCATAGAACACATAGTATTTCATAGCGACGCAATTTCTGTGTTAATTCGTCAATGTGAGGGAGCGAGGGATGCGTTAAAGATGGAATAGTGCATCGGACAGGAGAAACACGTGTCCCAAAAGAATATCCAATCGTTTCCATAGAAACGTTACTCAATTTAGAAGGAGATGTCATAGAACCCATTGTATTTCATAGTGACGCAATTTCTGTGTTAATTCGTCAATGTGAGGGAGCGAGGAATGCAGTAAAGAAAGAATAGTGCATCGGAAAGGAGACACTCGTATCCCAAAAGAAAACAAGTCGTTTCCATAGAAACGTTACTCAATTTAGAAGAAGATGTCATAGAACCCATAGTATTTCATAGCGACGCAATTTCTGTGTTAATTCGTCAATGTGAGGGAGCGAGGGATGCAGTAAAGAAGGAATAGTGCATCGGAAAGGAGATACTCGTATCCCAAAAGAAAACCTGTCGTTTCCATAGAAACGTTACTCAATTTAGAAGGAGATGTCATAGAACCCATAGTATTTCATAGCGACGCAATTTCTGTGTTAATTCGTCAATGTGAGGGAGCGAGGGATGCAGTAAAGAAGGAATATTGCATCGGAAAGGAGATACTCGTATCCCAAAAGAAAACCTGTCGTTTCCATAGAAACGTTACTTAATTTAGAAGGAGATGTCATAGAACCCATTGTATTTCATAGCGACGCAATTTCTGTGTTAATTCGTCAATGTGAGGGAGCGAGGGATGCGTTAAAGGAGGAATAGTGCATCGGAAAGGACATAGTCGTATCCCAAAAGAGAATCCTGTTGTTTCCATTGAAACGTTACTCTCTTAAGAAGGAGATGTCATAGAACCCATAGCATTTCATAGCGACACAATTTCTGTGTTAATTCGTCAATGTGAGGGAGCGAGGGATGCAGTAAAGAAGGAATAGTGCATCGGAAAGGAGATACTCGTATCCCAAAAAAAATCCTGTCGTTTCCATAGAAACGTTACTCAATTTAGAAGGAGATGTCATAGAAGCTATCGTATTTCATAGCGACGCAATTTCTGTGTTAATTCGTCAACGTGAGGGAGCGAGGGATGCGTTACAGGAGGAATAGTGCATCGGAAATTACATAGTCGTATCCCAAAAGAGAATCCTGTTGTTTCCATAGAAACGTTACTCTCTTAAGAAGGAGATGTCATAGAACCCATAGTATTTCATAGCGACGCAATTTCTGTGTTAATTCGTCAATGTGAGGGAGCGAGGGATGCAGTAAAGAAGGAATAGTGCATCGGACAGGAGAAACTCGTGTCCCAAAAGAATATCCAATCGTTTCCATGGAAACGTTACTTAATTTAGAAGGAGATGTCATTGAACCCATAGTATTTCATAGCGACGCAATTTCTGTGTTAATTCGTCAATGTGAGGGAGCGAGGGATGCGTTAAAGGAGGAATAGTGCATCGGAAAGGACATAGTCGTATCCAAAAAGAAAATCCTGTTGTTTCCATAGAAACGTTACTCTCTTAGGAAGGAGATGTCATAGAACCCATAGTATTTCATAGCGACGCAATTTCTATGTTAATTCGTCAATGTGAGGGAGCGAGGGATGCGTTAAAGGAGGAGTAGTGCATCGGAAAGGACATAGTCGTATCCCAAAAGAGGATCCTGTTGTTTCGTTAGAAACGTTACTCTCTTAAGAAGGAGATGTCATAGAACCCATAGTGTTTCATAGCGACGCAATTTCTGTGTTAATTCGTCAATGTGAGGGTGCGAGGGATGCGTCAAAGAAGAAATAGTGCATCGGAAAGGAGAAACTCCTGCCCCAAAAAATATCCAATCGTTTCCGTAGAAACGTTACTCAATTTAGACGGCGATGTCATAGAACCCATACTATTTCATAGCGACGCAATTTCTGTGTTAATTCGTCAATGTGAGGGAGCGAGGGATGCAGTAAAGAAGGAATAGTGCATCGGACAGGAGAAACTCGTGTCCCAAAAGAATATCCAATCGTTTCCATGGAAACGTTACTTAATTTAGAAGGAGATGTCATTGAACCCATAGTATTTCATAGCGACGCAATTTCTGTGTTAATTCGTCAATGTGAGGGAGCGAGGGATGCGTTAAAGGAGGAATAGTGCATCGGAAAGGACATAGTCGTATCCAAAAAGAAAATCCTGTTGTTTCCATAGAAACGTTACTCTCTTAGGAAGGAGATGTCATAGAACCCATAGTATTTCATAGCGACGCAATTTCTATGTTAATTCGTCAATGTGAGGGAGCGAGGGATGCGTTAAAGGAGGAGTAGTGCATCGGAAAGGACATAGTCGTATCCCAAAAGAGGATCCTGTTGTTTCGTTAGAAACGTTACTCTCTTAAGAAGGAGATGTCATAGAACCCATAGTGTTTCATAGCGACGCAATTTCTGTGTTAATTCGTCAATGTGAGGGTGCGAGGGATGCGTCAAAGAAGAAATAGTGCATCGGAAAGGAGAAACTCCTGCCCCAAAAAATATCCAATCGTTTCCGTAGAAACGTTACTCAATTTAGACGGCGATGTCATAGAACACATACTATTTCATAGCGACGCAATTTCTGTGTTAATTCGTCAATGTGAGGGAGAGAGGGATGCGTTAAAGAAGGAATAGTGCATCGGACAGGACATAGTCGTATCCCAAAAGAGAATCCTTTACTTTCCTTAGAAACGTTACTCTCTTAAGAAGGAGATGTCATAGAACCCATAGTATTTCATAGCGACGCAATTTCTGAGTTAATTCGTCAATGTGAGGGATCGAGGGATGCAGTAAAGAAGGAATACTGCATCGGAAAGGAGATACTCGTATCCCAAAAAAAAAAATCCTTTCGTTTCCATAGAAACGTTACTCAATTTAGAAGGAGATGTCATAGAACACATAGTATTTCATAGCGACGCAATTTCTGTGTTAATTCGTCAATGTGAGGGAGCGAGGTATGCGTTAAAGAAGGAATAGTGCATCGGACAGTAGAAACTCGTGTCCCAAAAGAATATCCAATCGTTTTCATAGAAACGTTACCAAATTAGAAGGAGATGTCATAGAACCCATAGTATATCATAGCGACACAATTTCTGTGTTAATTCGTCAATGTGAGGGAGCGAGGGATGCGTTAAAGAAGGAATAGTGCATCGGAAAGGAGAAACTCCTGCCCCAAAAGAATATCCAACCGTTTCCGTAGAAACGTTACTCAATTTAGAAGGCGATGTCATAGAACCCATACTATTTCATAGCGACGCAATTTCTGTGTTAATTCGTCAATGTGAGGGAGCGAGGGATGCGTTAAAGGAGGAATAGTGCATCGGAAAGGACATAGCCGTATCCCAAAAGAGAATCCTTTTGTTTCCTTAGAAACGTTACTCTCTTAAGAACGAGATGTCATAGAACCCATAGCATTTCATAGTGACGCAATTTCTGTGTTAATTCGTCAATGTGAGGGGCGAGGGATGCGTTAAACAAGGAATAGTGCATCGGACAGGAGAAACTCGTGTTACAAAAGAATATCCAATCGTTTCCGTAGAAACGTACCTCAATTTAGAAGGAGATGTCATAGAACCCATAGTATATCATAGCGACGGAATTTCTGTGTTAATTCGTCAATGTGAGGGAGCGAGGGATGCGTTAAAGGAGGAATAGTGCATCGGAAAGGACATAGTCGTATCCCAAAAGAGAATCCTGTTATTTCCTTAGAAACGTTACTCTCTTAAGAAGGAGATGTCATAGAACCCATAGTATTTCATAGCGACGCAATTTCTGTGTTAATTCGTCAATGTGAGGGAGCGAGGGATGCGTTAAAGAAGGAATAGTGCATCGGAAAGGAGAAACTCCTGCCCCAAAAGAATATCCAATCGTTTCCATAGAAACATTACTTAATTTAGAAGGAGAAGTCATAGAACCCATTGTATTTCATAGCGACGCAATTTCTGTGTTAATTCGTCAATGTGAGGGAGCGAGGGATGCAGTAAAGAAGGAATAGTGCATCGGAAAGGAGATACTCGTATCCCAAAAGAAAACCTGTCGTTTCCATAGAAACGTTACTTAATTTAGAAGGAGCTGTCATAGAACCCATAGTATTTCATAGCGACGCAATTTCTGTGTTAATTCGTCAATGTGAGGGAGCGAGGGATGCGTTAAAGGAGGAATAGTGCATCGGAAAGGACATAGTCGTATCCCAAAAGAGAATCCGGTTGTTTCCATAGAAACGTTACTCTCTTAAGAAGGAGATGTCATAGAACTAATAGTATTTCATAGCGACGCAATTTCTGTGTTAATTCGTCAATGTGAGGGAGCGAAAGATGCAGTAAAGAAGGATAAGTGCATCGGAAAGGAGATACTCTTATCCCAAATAAAAATCCTGTCGTTTCCATAGAAACGTTACTTAATTTAGAAGGAGCTGTCATAGAACCCATAGTATTTCATAGCGACGCAATTTCTGTGTTAATTCGTCAATGTGAGGGAGCGAGGGATGCGTTAAAGGAGGAATAGTGCATCGGAAAGACATAGTCGTATCCCAAAAGAGAATCCTGTTGTTTCCATAGAAACGTTACTCTCTTAAGAAGGAGATGTCATAGAACCCATAGTATTTCATAGCGACGCAATTTCTGTGTTAATTCGTCAATGTGAGGGTGCGAGGGATGCAGTAAAGGAGGAATAGTGCATCGGAAAGGAGATACTCGTATCCCAAAAAAAAATCCTGTCGTTTCCATAGAAACGTTACTCAATTTAGAAGGAGATGTCATAGAACCCATAGTATTTCGTAGCGACGCAATTTCTGTGTTAATTCGTCAATATGATGGAGCAAGGGATGCGTTGAAGGAGGAATAGTGCATCGGAAAAGACATAGTCGTATCCCAAAAGAGCATCCTGTTGTTTCCATAGAAACGTTACTCTCTTAAGAAGGAGATGTCATAGAACCCATAGTATTTCATAGCGACGCAATTTCTGTGTTAATTCGTCAATGTGAGGGAGCGAGTAATGCGTTAAACAAGGAATAGTGCATCGGACAGGAGAAACTCGTGTCCCAAAAGAATATCCAATCGTTTCCATAGAAACATTACTTAATTTAGAAGGAGAAGTCATAGAACCCATTGTATTTCATAGCGACGCAATTTCTGTGTTAATTCGTCAATGTGAGGGAGCGAGGGATGCGTTAAAGAAGGAATAGTGCATCGGAAAGGAGAAACTCCTGCCCCAAAAGAATATCCAATCGTTTCCATAGAAACATTACTTAATTTAGAAGGAGAAGTCATAGAACCCATTGTATTTCATAGCGACGCAATTTCTGTGTTAATTCGTCAATGTGAGGGAGCGAGGGATGCAGTAAAGAAGGAATAGTGCATCGGAAAGGAGATACTCGTATCCCAAAAGAAAACCTGTCGTTTCCATAGAAACGTTACTTAATTTAGAAGGAGCTGTCATAGAACCCATAGTATTTCATAGCGACGCAATTTCTGTGTTAATTCGTCAATGTGAGGGAGCGAGGGATGCGTTAAAGGAGGAATAGTGCATCGGAAAGGACATAGTCGTATCCCAAAAGAGGATCCGGTTGTTTCCATAGAAACGTTACTCTCTTAAGAAGGAGATGTCATAGAACTAATAGTATTTCATAGCGACGCAATTTCTGTGTTAATTCGTCAATGTGAGGGAGCGAAAGATGCAGTAAAGAAGGATAAGTGCATCGGAAAGGAGATACTCTTATCCCAAATAAAAATCCTGTCGTTTCCATAGAAACGTTACTTAATTTAGAAGGAGCTGTCATAGAACCCATAGTATTTCATAGCGACGCAATTTCTGTGTTAATTCGTCAATGTGAGGGAGCGAGGGATGCGTTAAAGGAGGAATAGTGCATCGGAAAGACATAGTCGTATCCCAAAAGAGAATCCTGTTGTTTCCATAGAAACGTTACTCTCTTAAGAAGGAGATGTCATAGAACCCATAGTATTTCATAGCGACGCAATTTCTGTGTTAATTCGTCAATGTGAGGGTGCGAGGGATGCAGTAAAGGAGGAATAGTGCATCGGAAAGGAGATACTCGTATCCCAAAAAAAAATCCTGTCGTTTCCATAGAAACGTTACTCAATTTAGAAGGAGATGTCATAGAACCCATAGTATTTCGTAGCGACGCAATTTCTGTGTTAATTCGTCAATATGATGGAGCGAGGGATGCGTTGAAGGAGGAATAGTGCATCGGAAAAGACATAGTCGTATCCCAAAAGAGCATCCTGTTGTTTCCATAGAAACGTTACTCTCTTAAGAAGGAGATGTCATAGAACCCATAGTATTTCATAGCGACGCAATTTCTGTGTTAATTCGTCAATGTGAGGGAGCGAGTAATGCGTTAAACAAGGAATAGTGCATCGGACAGGAGAAACTCGTGTCCCAAAAGAATATCCAATCGTTTCCATAGAAACATTACTTAATTTAGAAGGAGAAGTCATAGAACCCATTGTATTTCATAGCGACGCAATTTCTGTGTTAATTCGTCAATGTGAGGGAGCGAGGGATGCAGTAAAGAAGGAATAGTGCATCGGAAAGGAGATACTCGTATCCCAAAAGAAAACCTGTCGTTTCCATAGAAACGTTACTCAATTTAGAAGGACATGTCATAGAACCCATAGTATTTCATAGCGACGCAATTTCTGTGTTAATTCGTCAATGTGAGGGATCGAGGGATGCAGTAAAGAAGGAATACTGCATCGGAAAGGAGATACTCGTATCCCAAAAAAAAAATCCTGTCGTTTCCATAGAAACGTTACTCAATTTAGAAGGAGATGTCATAGAACACATAGTATCTCATAGCGACGCAATTTCTGTGTTAATTCGTCAATGTGAGGGAGCGAGGGATGCGTTAAAGAAGGAATAGTGCATCGGACAGGAAAAACTCGTGTCCCAAAAGAATATCCAATCGTTTTCATAGAAACGTTACCAATTTAGAAGGAGATGTCATAGAACCAATAGTATTTCATAGCGACACAATTTCTGTGTTAATTCGTCAATGTGAGGGAGCGAGGGATGCGTTAAAGAAGGAATAGTGAATCGGAAAGGAGAAACTCCTGCCCCAAAAGAATATCCAATCGTTTCCGTAGAAACGTTACTCAATTTAGAAGGCGATGTCATAGAACCCATACTATTTCATAGCGACGATATTTCTGTGTTAATTCGTCAATGTGAGGGAGCGAAGGATGCGTTAAAGGAGGAATAGTACATTGGAAAGGACATACCCATATCGCAAAAGAGAATCCTTTTGTTTCCTTAGAAACGTTACTCTCTTAAGAACGAGATGTCATAGAACCCATAGTATTTCATAGCGACGCAATTTCTGTGTTAATTCGTCAATGTGAGGGGCGAGGGATGCGTTAAAACAGGAATAGTGCATCGGACAGGAGAAACTCGTGTTACAAAAGAATATCCAATCGTTTCCGTAGAAACGTACCTCAATTTAGAAGGAGATGTCATAGAACCCATAGTATTTCATAGCGACGCAATTTCTGTGTTAATTCGTCAATTTGAGGGAGCGAGGGATGCGTTAAAGGAGGAATAGTGCATCGGAAAGGACATAGTCGTATCCTAAAAGAGAATCATGTTGATTCCTTAGAAACGTTACTCTCTTAAGAAGGAGATGTCATAGAACCCATAGTATTTCATAGCGACGCAATTTCTGTGTTAATTCGTCAATGTGAGGGCGCGAGGGATGCAGTAAAGAAGGAATAGTGCATCGGAAAGGACATTGTCGTATCCCAAAAGAGAATCCTGTCGTTTCCATGGAAACGTTACTCTCTTAAGAAGGAGATGTCATGGAACCCATAGTATTTCATAGCGACGCAATTGCTGTGTTAATTCGTCAATGTGAGGGACCGAGGGATGCGTTAAACAAGGAATAGTGCATCGGACAGGATTAACTCGTGTCCCAACGGAATATCCAATCGTTTCCATAGAAAAGTTACTCAATTTAGAAGGAGATGTCATAGAACCCATTGTATTTCATAGCGACGCAATTTCTGTGTTAATTCGTCAATGTGAGGGAGCGAGGGATGCAATAAAGAACGAATAGTGCATCGGAAAGGAGATACTCGTATCCCAAAAAAAAATCCTGTCGTTTCCATAGAAACGTTACTCAATTTAGAAGGAGATGTCATAGAACACATAGTATTCCATAGCGTCGCAATTTCTGTGTTAATTCGTCAATGTGAGGGAGCGAGGGATGCAGTAAAGAAGGATAAGTGCATCGGAAAGGAGATACTCTTATCCCAAACAAAAATCCTGTCGTTTCCATAGAAACGTTACTTAATTTAGAAGGAGCTGTCATAGAACCCATAGTATTTCATAGCGACGCAATTTCTGTGTTAATTCGTCAATGTGAGGGAGCGAGAGATGCGTTAAAGGAGTAATAGTGCATCGGAAAAGACATAGTCGTATCCCAAAAGAGCATCCCGTTGTTTCCATAGAAACGTTACTCTCTTAAGAAGGAGATGTCATAGAACCCATAGTATTTCATAGCGACGCAATTTCTGTGTTAATTCGTCAATGTGAGGGTGCGAGGGATGCAGTAAAGGAGGAATAGTGCATCGGAACGGAGATACTCGTATCCCAAAAAAAAATCCTGTCGTTTCCATAGAAACGTTACTCAATTTAGAAGGAGATGTCATAGAACCCATAGATTTTCGTAGCGACGCAATTTCTGTGTTAATTCGTCAATATGATGGAGCGAGGGATGCGTTGAAGGAGGAATAGTGCATCGGAAAAGACATAGTCGTATCCCAAAAGAGCATCCCGTTGTTTCCATAGAAACGTTACTCTCTTAAGAAGGAGATGTCACATAACCCATAGTATTTCATAGCGACGCAATTTCTGTGTTAATTCGTCAATGTGAGGGAGCGAGGGATGCAGTAAAAAAGGAATAGTGCATCGGAAAGGACATAGTCGTATCCCAAAAGAGAATCCTGTCTTTTCCATAGAAACGTTACTCTCTTAAGAAGGAGATGACATAGAACCCATAGTATTTCATAGCGATGCAATTTCTGTGTTAATTCGTCAATGTGAGGGAGCGAGGGATGCGTTAAAGAAGGAATACTGCATCGGACAGGAGAAACTCGTGTCCCAAAAGAATATCCAATCGTTTCCATTGAAACGTTACTTAATTTAGAAGGAGAAGTCATAGAACCCATTGTATTTCATAGCGACGCAATTTCTGTGTTAATTCGTCAATGTGAGGGAGCGAGGGAGGCAGTAAAGAAGGAATAGTGCATCGGAAAGGAGATACTCGTATCCCAAATGAAAACCTGTCTTTTCCATAGAAACGTTATTCTATTTAGAAGGACATGTCATAGAACCCATAGTATTTCATAGCGACGCAATTTCTGTGTTAATTCGTCAATGTGAGGGAGCGAGGGATGCGTTAAACAAGGAATAGTGCATCGGACAGGAGAAACTCGTGTCCCAAAAGAATATCCAATCGTTTCCATAGAAACGTTACATAATTTAGAAGGAGATGTTATAGAACCCATCGTATTTCATAGCGACGCAATTTCTGTGTTAATTCGTCAATGTGAGGGAGCGAGGGATGCGTTAAAGAAGGAATACTGCATCGGACAGGAGAAACTCGTGTCCCAAAAGAATATCCAATCGTTTCCATTGAAACGTTACTTAATTTAGAAGGAGAAGTCATAGAACCCATTGTATTTCATAGCGACGCAATTTCTGTGTTAATTCGTCAATGTGAGGGAGCGAGGGAGGCAGTAAAGAAGGAATAGTGCATCGGAAAGGAGATACTCGTATCCCAAATGAAAACCTGTCTTTTCCATAGAAACGTTATTCAATTTAGAAGGACATGTCATAGAACCCATAGTATTTCATAGCGACGCAATTTCTGTGTTAATTCGTCAATGTGAGGGAGCGAGGGATGCGTTAAACAAGGAATAGTGCATCGGACAGGAGAAACTCGTGTCCCAAAAGAATATCCAATCGTTTCCATAGAAACGTTACATAATTTAGAAGGAGATGTTATAGAACCCATCGTATTTCATAGCGACGCAATTTCTGTGTTAATACGTCAATGTGAGGGAGTGAGGGATGCGTTAAAGGAGGAATAGTGCATCGGAAAGGACATAGTCGTATCCCAAAAGAGAATCCTGTTGTTTCCTTAGAAACGTTACTCTCTTAAGAAGGAGATGTCCTAGAACACATAGCATTTCATAGCGACGCAATTTCTGTGTTAATTCGTCAATGTGAGGGAGCGAGTGATGCGTTAAAGATGGAATAGTGCATCGGACAGGAGAAACTCGGGTCCCAAAAGAATATCCAATAGTTTCCATAGAAACGTTACTAAATTTAGAAGGAGATGTCATAGAACCCATAGTATTTCATAGCGACGCAATTTCTGTGTTAATTCGTCAATGTGAGGGAGCGAGGGATGCAGTAAAGAAGGAATAGTACATCGGATAGGAGATACTCGTATCCCAAAAAAAAAAAATCCTGTCGTTTCCATAGAAACGATACTCAATTTAGAAGGAGATGTCATAGAACCCATAGTATTTCATAGCGACGCAATTTCTGTGTTAATTTGTCAATGTGAGGGAGCGAGGGATGCAGTAAAGAAGGAATAGTGCATCGGAAAGGACATAGTCGTATCCCAAAAGAGAATCCTGTCGTTTCCATAGAAACGTTACTCTCTTAAGAAGGAGATGTCATAGAACCCATAGTATTTCATAGCGACGCAGTTTCTGTGTTAATTCGTCAATGTGAGGGAGCGAGGGATGCGTTAAAGAAGGAATAGTGCATTGGACAGGAGAAACTCGTGTCCCAAAAGAATATCCAATCGTTTTCATAGAAATGTTACCAATTAAGAAGGAGATGTCATAGAACCCATAGTATTTCATAGCGACGCAATTTCTGTGTTAATTCGTCAATGTGAGGGAGCGAGGGATGCGTTAAAGAAGGAATAGTGCATCGGAAAGGAGAAACTCCTGCCCCAAAAGAATATCCAATCGTTTCCGTAGAAACGTTACTCAATTTAGAAGGCGATGTCATAGAACCCATACTATTTCATAGCGACGCAATTTCTGTGTTATTCGTCAATGTGAGGGAGCGAAGGATGCGTTAAAGGAGGAATAGTACATCGAAAAGGACATACCCGTATCCCAAAAGAGAATCCTTTTGTTTCCTTAGAAACGTTACTCTCTTAAGAACGAGATGTCATAGAACCCATAGTATTTCATAGCGACGCAATTTCTGTGTTAATTCGTCAATGTGAGGGGCGAGGGATGCGTGAAACAAGGAATAGTGCATCGGACAGGAGAAACTCGTGTTACAAAAGAATATCCAGTCGTTTCCGTAGAAACGTACCTCAATTTAGAAGGAGATGTCATAGAACCCATAGTATTTCATAGCGACGCAATTTCTGTGTTAATTCGTCAATGTGAGGGAGCGAGGAATGCAATAAGGATGGAATAGTGCATCGGAAAGGAGATACTCGTATCCCAAAAAAAAATCCTGTCGTTTCCATAGAAACGTTACTCAATTTAGAAGGAGATGTCATAGAACACATAGTATTCCATAGCGTCGCAATTTCTGTGTTAATTCGTCAATGTGAGGGAGTGAGGGATGCAGTAAAGAAGGATAAGTGCATCGGAAAGGAGATACTCTTATCCCAAATAAAAATCCTGTCGTTTCCATAGAAACGTTACTTAATTTAGAAGGAGCTGTCATAGAACCCATAGTATTTCATAGCGACGCAATTTCTGTGTTAATTCGTCAATGTGAGGGAGCGAGGGATGCGTTAAAGGAGGAATAGTGCATCGGAAAGGACATAGTCGTATCCCAAAAGAGAATCCTATTGTTTCCATGGAAACGTTACTCTCTTCAGAAGGAGATGTCATAGAACCCATAGTATTTCATAGCGACGCAATTTCTGTGTTAATTCGTCAATGTGAGGGTGCGAGGGATGCAGTAAAGGAGGAATAGTGCATCGGAAAGGACATTGTCGTATCCCAAAAGAGAATCCTGTCTTTTCCATGGAAACGTTACTCTCTTAAGAAGGAGATGTCATAGAACCCATAGTATTTCACAGCGACGCAATTTCTGTGTTAATTCGTCAATGTGAGGGACCGAGGGATGCGTTAAACAAGGAATAGTGCGTCGGACAGGAGTAACTCGTGTCCCAACGGAATATCCAATCGTTTCCATAGAAACGTTACTCAATTTAGAAGGAGATGTCATAGAACCCATAGTATTTCATAGCGACGCAATTTCTGTGTTAATTCGTCAATGTGAGGGAGCGAGGGATGCAATAAAGAAGGAATAATGCATCGGAAAGGAGATACTCGTATCCCAAAAAAAAATCCTGTCGTTTCCATAGAAACGTTACTCAATTTAGAAGGAGATGTCATAGAACACATAGTATTCCATAGCGTCGCAATTTCTGTGTTAATTCGTCAATGTGAGGGAGCGAGGGATGCAGTAAAGAAGGAATAGTGCATCGGAAAGGAAATAGTCGTATCCCAAAAGAGAATCCTGTCTTTTCCATAGAAACGATACTCTCTTAAGAAGGTGATGTCATAGAACCTATTGTATTTCATAGCGACGCAATTTCTGTGTTAATTCGTCAATGTGAGGGACCGAGGGATGCGTTAAACAAGGAATAGTGCATCGGACAGGAGTAACTCGTGTCCCAACGGAATATCCAATCGTATCCATAGAAACGTTACTCAATTTAGAAGGAGATGTCATAGAACCCATAGTATTTCATAGCGACGCAATTTCTGTGTTAATTCGTCAATGTGAGGGAGCGAGGGATGCAATAAAGAAGGAATAGTGCATCGGAAAGGAGATACTCGTATCCCAAAAAAAAATCCTGTCGTTTCCATAGAAACGTTACTCAATTTAGAAGGAGATGTCATAGAACACATAGTATTCCATAGCGTCGCAATTTCTGTGTTAATTCGTCAATGTGAGGGAGCGAGGGATGCAGTAAAGAAGGATAAGTGCATCGGAAAGGAGATACTCTTATCCCAAATAAAAGTCCTCTCGTTTCCATAGAAACGTTACTTAATTTAGAAGGAGCTGTCATAGAACCCATAGTATTTCATAGCGACGCAATTTCTGTGTTAATTCGTCAATGTGAGGGAGCGAGGGATGCGTTAAAGGAGGAATAGTGCATCGGAAAGGACATAGTCGTATCCCAAAAGAGAATCCTATTGTTTCCATGGAAACGTTACTCTCTTCAGAAGGAGATGTCATAGAACCCATAGTATTTCATAGCGACGCAATTTCTGTGTTAATTCGTCAATGTGAGGGTGCGAGGGATGCAGTAAAGGAGGAATAGTGCATCGGAAAGGAGATACTCGTATCCCAAAAAAAAATCCTGTCGTTTCCATAGAAACGTTACTCAATTTAGAAGGAGATGTCATAGAACCCATAGTATTTCGTAGCGACGCAATTTCTGTGTTAATTCGTCAATATGATGGAGCGAGGGATGCGTTGAAGGAGGAATAGTGCATCGGAAAAGACATAGTCGTATCCCAAAAGAGCATCCCGTTGTTTCCATAGAAACGTTACTCTCTTAAGAAGGAGATGTCATAGAACCCATAGTATTTCATAGCGACGCAATTTCTGTGTTAATTCGTCAATGTGAGGGAGCGAGGGATGCAGTAAAAAAGGAATAGTGCATCGGAAAGGACATAGTCGTATCCCAAAAGAGAATCCTGTCTTTTCCATAGAAACGTTACTCTCTTAAGAAGGAGATGACATAGAACCCATAGTATTTCATAGCGATGCAATTTCTGTGTTAATTCGTCAATGTGAGGGAGCGAGGGATGCGTTAAAGAAGGAATACTGCATCGGACAAGAGAAACTCGTGTCCCAAAAGAATATCCAATCGTTTCCATAGAAACGTTACTTAATTTAGAAGGAGAAGTCATAGAACCCATTGTATTTCATAGCGACGCGATTTCTGTGTTAATTCGTCAATGTGAGGGAGCGAGGGAGGCAGTAAAGAAGGAATAGTGCATCGGAAAGGAGATACTCGTATCCCAAATGAAAACCTGTCTTTTCCATAGAAACGTTACTCAATTTAGAAGGACATGTCATAGAACCCATAGTATTTCATAGCGACGCAATTTCTGTGTTAATTCGTCAATGTGAGGGAGCGAGGGATGCGTTAAACAAGGAATAGTGCATCGGACAGGAGAAACTCGTGTCCCAAAAGAATATCCTATCCTTTCCATAGAAACGTTACATAATGTAGAAGGAGATGTTATAAAACCCATCGTATTTCATAGCGACGCAATTTCTGTGTTAATTCGTCAATGTGATGGAGCGAGGGATGCGTTGAAGGAGGAATAGTGCATCGGAGAGGACATAGTCGTATCCGAAAAGAGCATCCTTTTGTTTCCATAGAAACGTTACTCTCTTAAGAAGGAGATGTCATAGAACCCATAGTATTTCATAGCGACGCAATTTCTGTGTTAATTCGTCAATGTGAGGGAGTGAGGGATGCGTTAAACAAGGAATAGTGCATCGGTCAGGAGAAACTCGTGTCCCAAAAGAATATTCAATCGTTTCCGTAGGAACGTTACTTAATTTAGAAGGAGATGTCATAGAACCCATTGTATTTCATAGCGACGCAATTTCTGTGTTAATTCGTCAATGTGAGGGAGCGAGGGATGCAGTAAAGAAGGAATAGTGCATCGGAAAGGAGATACTCGTATCCCAAAAGAAAACCTGTCGTTTCCATAGAAACGTTACTCAATTTAGAAGGAGATGTCATAGAACCCATAGTATTTCATAGCGACGCAATTTCTGTGTTAATTCGTCAATATGAGGGAGCCAGGGATGCAGTAAAGAAGGAATAGTGCATCGGAAAGACATAGTCGTATCCCAAAAGAGAATCATGTCTTTTCCATAGAAACGTTACTCTCTTAGGAAGAGATGTCATAGAACCCATAGTATTTCATAGCGACGCAATTTCTGTGTTAATTCGTCAATGTGAGGGAGCGAGGGATTCGTTAAAGAAGGAATAGTGCATTGGACAGGAGAAACTCGTGTCCCAAAAGAATATCCAATCGTTTCCGTAGAAACGTTACTTAATTTAGAAGGAGATGTTATAGAACTCATAGTATTTCATAGCGACGCAATTTCTGTGTTAATTCGTCAATGTGAGGGAGTGAGGGATGTGTTAAAGGAGGAATAGTGCATCGGAAAGGACATAGTCGTATACCAAAAGAGAATCCTGTTGTTTCCTTAGAAACGATACTCTCTTAAGAAGGAGATGTCCTAGAACCCATAGCATTTCATAGCGACGCAATTTCTGTGTTAATTCGTCAATGTGAGGGAGCGAGGGATGCGTTAAAGATGGAATAGTGCATCGGACAGGAGAAACTCGGGTCCCAAAAGAATATCCAATAGTTTCCATAGAAGCGTTACTAAATTTAGAAGGAGATGTCATAGAACCCATAGTATTTCATAGCGACGCAATTTCTGTGTTAATTCGTCAATGTGAGGGAGCGAGGGATGCAGTAAAGAAGGAATAGTACATCGGATAGGAGATACTCGTATCCCAAAAAAAAAATCCTGTCGTTTCCATAGAAACGTTACTCAATTTAGAAGGAGATGTCATAGAACCCATAGTATTTCATAGCGACGCAATTTCTGTGTTAATTTGTCAATGTGAGGGAGCGAGGGATGCAGTAAAGAAGGAATAGTGCATCGGAAAGGACATAGTCGTATCCCAAAAGAGAATCCTGTCGTTTCCACAGAAACGTTACTCTCTTAAGAAGGAGATGTCATAGAACCCATAGTATTTCATAGCGACGCAATTTCTGTGTTAATTCGTCAATGTGAGGGAGCGAGGGATGCGTTAAAGAAGGAATAGTGCATCGGACAGGAGAAACTCGTGTCCCAAAAGAATTTCCAATCGTTTCCATAGAAACGTTACTCAATTTAGAAGGAGATGTCATTGAACCCATAGTATTTCATAGCGACGCAATTTCTGTGTTAATTCGTCAATGTGAGGGAGCGAGGGATGCGTTAAAGGAGGAATAGTGCATCGGAAAGGACATAGTCGTATCCCAAAAGAGAATCCTGTTGTTTCCTTAGAAACGTTACTCTCTTAAGTAGGAGATGTCATAGAACACATAGTATTTCATAGCGACGCAATTTCTGTGTTAATTCGTTAATGTGAGGGAGCGAGGGATGCGTTAAAGATGGAATAGTGCATCGGACAGGAGAAACTCGTGTCCCAAAAGAGAATCCTGTTGTTTCCTTAGAAACGTTACTCTCTTAAGTAGGAGATGTCATAGAACCCATAGTATTTCATAGTGACGCAATTTCTGTGTTAATTCGTCAATGTGAGGGAGCGAGGGATGCGTTAAAGATGGAATAGTGCATCGGACAGGAGAAACTCGTGTCCCAAAAGAATATCCAATCGTTTCCATAGAAACGTTACTCAATTTAGAAGGAGATGTCATAGAACCCATAGTATTTCATAGCGACGCAATTTCTGTGTCGTTCGTCAATGTGAGGGAGCGAGGGATGCAGTAAAGAAGGAATAGTGCATCGGAAAGGAGATACTCGTATCCCAAAAAAAAATCCTGTCGTTTCCATAGAAACGTTACTCAATTTAGAAAGAGATGTCATAGAACCCATAGTATTTCATAGCGACGCAATTTCTGTGTTAATTCGTCAATGTGAGAGAGCGAGGGATGCGTTAAAGGAGGAATAGTGCATCGGAAAGGACATAGTCGTATCCCAAAAGAGAATCCTGTTGCTTCCATAGAAACGTTACTCTCTTAAGAAGGAGTTGTCATAGAACCCATAGTATTTCATAGCGACGCAATTTCTGTGTTAATTCGTCAATGTGAGGGAGCGAGGGATGCAGTAAAGAAGGAATAATGCATCGGAAAGGAGATACTCGTATCCCAAATAAAAATCCTGTCGTTTCCATAGTAACGTTACTCAATTTAGAAGGGGATGTCATAGAACCTATAGTATTTCATAGCGACGCAATTTCTGTGTTAATTCGTCAAAGTGAGGGAGCGAGGGATGCGTTAAAGGAGGAATAGTGCATCCGAAAGGACATAGTCGTATCCCAAAAGAGAATTCTGTTGTTTCCATAGAAACGTTACTCTCTTAAGACGGAGATGTCCTAGAACCCATTGTATTTCATAGCGACGCAATTTCTGTGTTAAATCGTCAATGTGAGGGAGCGAGGGACGCGTTAAAGAAGGAATAGTGCATTGGACAGGAGAAACTCGTGTCCCAAAAGAGTATCCAATCGTTCCGTAGAAACGTTACTCAATTTAGAAGGAGATGTTATAGAACTCATAGTATTTCATAGCGACGCAATTTCTGTGTTAATTCGTCAATGTGAGGGAGCGAGGGATGCGTTAAAGGAGGAATAGTGCATCGGAAAGGACATAGTCGTATCCCAAAAGAGAATCCTGTTGTTTCCTTAGAAACGTTACTCTCTTAAGTAGGAGATGTCATAGAACACACATTATTTCATAGCGACGCAATTTCTGTGTTAATTCGTCAATGTGAGGGAGCGAGGGATGCGTTAAAGATGGAATAGTGCATCGGACCGGAGAGACTCGTGTTCCAAAAGAATATCCAATAGTTTCCATAGAAACGTTACTCAATTTAGAAAGAGATGAAATAGAAACCATAGTATTTCATAGCGACGCAATTTCTGTGTTAATTCGTCAATGTGAGGCAGCGAGGGATGCGTTAAATGAGGAATAGTGCGTCGGAAAGGACATAGTCGTATCCCAAAAGAGAATCCTGTTGTTTCCTTAGAAACGTAACTCTCTTATGTAGGAGATGTCATAGAACACATAGTATTTCATAGCGACGCAATTTCTGTGTTAATTTGTCAATGTGAGGGAGCGAGGGATGCAGTAAAGGAGGAATAGTGCATCGGAAAGGACATAGTCGTATCCCAAAAGAGAATCCTGTCGTTTCCATAGAAACGTTACCCTCTTAAGAAGGAGATGTCATAGAACACATAGTATTTCATAGCGACGCAATTTCTGTGTTAATTCGTCAGTATGAGGGAGCGAGGGATGCGTTAAAGAAGGAATAGTGCATCGGACAGGAGAAACTCGTGTCCCAAAAGAATTTCCAATCGTTTCCATAGAAACGTTACTCAATTTAGAAGGAGATGTCATAGAACCCATAGTATTTCATAGCGACGCAATTTCTGTGTTAATTCGTCAATGTGAGGGAGCGAGGGATGCGTTAAAAGAGGAATAGTGCATCGGAAAGGACATAGTCGCATCCCAAAAGAGAATCCTGTTGTTTCCATAGAAACGTTACTCTCTTAAGAAGGAGATGTCATAGAACCCATAGCATTTCATAGCGACGCAATTTCTGTGTTAATTCGTCAATGTGAGGGAGCGAGGGATGCAGTAAAGAAGGAATAGTGCATCGGAAAGGAGATACTCGTATCCCAAATAAAAATCCTGTCGTTTCCATAGAAACGTTATTCAATTTAGAAGGAGATGTTATAGAACCTATAGTATTTCATAGCGACGCAATTTCTGTGTTAATTCGTCAATGTGAGGGAGCGAGGGATGCGTTAAAGGAGGAATAGTTTTTCGGAAGGGACATAGTCGTATCCCAAAAGAGAATCCTGTTGTTTCCATTGAAACGTTACTCTCTTAAGAAGGAGATGTCATAGAACCCATAGTATTTCATAGCGACGCAATTTCTGTGTTAATTCTTCAATGTGAGGGAGCGAGGGATGCAGTAAATAAGGAATAGTGCATCGGAAAGGAGATACTCGCATCCCAAAAAAAAATCCTGTCGTTTCCATAGAAACGTTACTCAATTTATAAGGAGATGTCATAGAACCCATAGTGTTTCATAGCGACGCAATTTCTGTGTTAATTCGTCAATGTGATGGAGCGAGGGATGCGTTAAAGGAGGAATACTGCATCGGAAAGGACATAGTCGTATCCCAAAAGAGCATCCTGTTGATTCCATAGAAACGTTACTCTCTTAAGAAGGAGATGTCATAGAACCCATAGTATTTCATAGCGACGCAATTTCTGTGTTAATTCGTCAATGTGAGGGAGCGACGGATGCGTTAAACAAGGAATAGTGCATCGGACAGGAGAAACTCGTGTCCCAAAAGAATATCCAATCGTTTCCATGGAAACGTTACTTAATTTAGAAGGAGATGTCATAGAACCCATTGTATTTCATAGCGACGCAATTTCTGTGTTAATTCGTCAATGTGAGGGAGCGAGGGATGCAGCAAAGAAGGAATAGTGCATCGGAAAGGAGATACTCGTATCCGAAAAGAAAACCTGTCGTTTCCATAGAAACGTTACTCAATTTAGAAGGAGATGTCATAGAACCCATAGTATTTCATAGCGACGCAATTTCTGTGTTAATTCGTCAATGTGAGGGAGCGAGGGATGCAGTAAAGAAGGAATAGTGCATCGGAAAGGACATAGTCGTATCCGAAAAGAGAATCCTGTCTTTTCCATAGAAACGTTACTCTCTTAAGAAGGAGATGTCATAGAACCCATAGTATTTAATAGCGACGCAATTTCTGTGTTAAATCGTCAATGTGAGGGAGCGAGGGATGCTTTAAAGAAGGAATAGTGCATCGGACAGGAGAAACTCGTGTTTCAAAAGAATATCCAATCGTTTCCGTAGAAACGTTACTGAATTTAGAAGGAGATGTCATTGAACCCATAGTATTTCATAGCGACGCAATTTCTGTGTTAATTCGTCAATGTGAGAGAGCGAGGGATGCGTTAAAGGAGGAATAGTGGATCGGAAAGGACATAGTCGTATCCCAAAGGAGAATCATTTTGTTTCCTTAGAAACGTTACTCTCTTAAAAAGGAGATGTCATAGAACCCATAGTGTTTCATAGCGACGCAATTTCTGTGTTAATTCGTCAATGTGAGGGAGCGAGGGATGCGTTAAAGATGGAATAGTGCATCGGACAGGAGAAACTCGGGTCCCAAAAGATTATCCAATCGTTTCCATAGAAACGTTACTCAATTTAGAAGGAGATGTCATAGAACCCATAGTATTTCACAGCGACGCAATTTTTGTGTTAATTCGTCAATGTGAGGGAGCGAGGGATGCAGTAAAGAAGGAAAAGTACATCGGATAGGAGATACTCGTATCCAAAAAAAAAATCCTGTCGTTTCCATAGAAACGTTACTCAATTTAGAAGGAGACGTCATAGAACCCATAGTATTTCATAGCGACGCAATTTCTGTGTTAATTTGTCAATGTGAGGGAGCGAGGGATGCAGTAAAGAAGGAATAGTGCATCGGAAAGGACATAGTCGTATCACAAAAGAGAATCCTGTCGTTTCCATAGAAACGTTACTCTCTTAAGAAGGAGATGTCATAGAACCCATAGTATTACATAGCGACGCAATTTCTGTGTTAATTCGACAATGTGAGGGAGCGAGGGATGCGTTAAAGGAGGAATAGTGCGTCGGAAAGGACATAGTCGTATCCCAAAAGAGAATCCTGTTGTTTCCTTAGAAACGTTACTCTCTTAAGTAGAAGATGTCATAGAACACATAGTATTTCATAGCGACGCAATTTCTGTGTTAATTTGTCAATGTGAGGGAGCGAGGGATGCAGTAAAGAAGGAATAGTGCATCGGAAAGGACATAGTCGTATCCCAAAAGAGAATCCTGTCGTTTCCATAGAAACGTTACTCTCTTAAGAAGGAGATGTCATAGAACCCATAGTATTTCATAGCGACGCAATTTCTGTGTTAATTCGTCAATGTGAGGGAGCGAGGGATGCGTTAAAGAAGGAATAGTGCATCGGACAGGAGAAACTCGTGTCCCAAAAGAATTTCCAATCGTTTCCATAGAAACGTTACTCAATTTAGAAGGAGATGTCATAGAACCCATAGTATTTCATAGCGACGCAATTTCTGTGTTAATTCGTCAATGTGAGGGAGCGAGGGATGCGTTAAGGGAGGAATAGTGCATCGGAAAGGACATAGTCGTATCCCAAAAGAGAATCCTGTTGTTTCCATAGAAACGTTACTCTCTTAAGAAGGAGATGTCATAGAACGCATAGTATTTCATAGCGACGCAATTTCTGTGTTAATTCTTCAATGTGAGGGAGCGAGGGATGCAGTAAAGAAGGAATAGTGCATCGGAAAGGAGATACTCGTATCCCAAAAAAAAATCCTGTCGTTTCCATAGAAACGTTACTCAATTTAGAAGGAGATGTCATAGAACCCATAGTATTTCATAGCGACGCAATTTCTGTGTTAATTCGTCAATGTGATGGAGCGAGGGATGCGTTAAAGGAGGAATACTGCATCGGAAAGGACATAGTCGTATCCCAAAAGAGCATCCTGTTGATTCCATAGAAACGTTACTCTCTTAAGAAGGAGATGTCATAGAACCCATAGTATTTCATAGCGACGCAATTTCTGTGTTAATTCGTCAATGTGAGGGAGCGACGGATGCGTTAAACAAGGAATAGTGCATCGGACAGGAGAAACTCGTGTCCCAAAAGAATATCCAATCGTTTCCATGGAAACGTTACTTAATTTAGAAGGAGATGTCATAGAACCCATTGTATTTCATAGCGACGCAATTTCTGTGTTAATTCGTCAATGTGAGGGAGCGAGGGATGCAGCAATGAAGGAATAGTGCATCGGAAAGGAGAACTCGTATCCCAAAAGAAAACCTGTCGTTTCCATAGAAACGTTACTCAATTTAGAAGGAGATGTCATAGAACCCATAGTATTTCATAGCGACGCAATTTCTGTGTTAATTCGTCAATGTGAGGGAGCGTGGGATGCAGTAAAGAAGGAATAGTGCATCGGAAAGGACATAGTCGTATCCCAAAAGAGAATCCTGTCTTTTCCATAGAAACGTTACTCTCTTAAGAAGGAGATGTCATAGAACCCATAGTATTTAATAGCGACGCAATTTCTGTGTTAATTCGTCAATGTGAGGGAGCGAGGGATGCTTTAAAGAAGGAATAGTGCATCGGACAGGAGAAACTCGTGTCCCAAAAGAATATCCAATCGTTTCCGTAGAAACGTTACTGAATTTAGAAGGAGATGTCATTGAACCCATAGTATTTCATAGCGACGCAATTTCTGTGTTAATTCGTCAATGTGAGGGAGCGAGGGATGCGTTAAAGGAGGAATAGTGGATCGGAAAGGACATAGTCGTATCCCAAAGGAGAATCATGTTGTTTCCTTAGAAACGTTACTCTCTTAAGAAGGAGATGTCATAGAACCCATAGTGTTTCATAGCGACGCAAATTCTGTGTTAATTCGTCAATGTGAGGGAGCGAGGGATGCGTTAAAGATGGAATAGTGCATCGGACAGGAGAAACTCGGGTCCCAAAAGATTATCCAATCGTTTCCATAGAAACGTTACTCAATTTAGAAGGAGATGTCATAGAACCCATAGTATTTCATAGCGACGCAATTTCTGTGTTAATACGTCAATGTGAGGGAGCGAGGGATGCAGTAAAGAAGGAAAAGTACATCGGATAGGAGATACTCGTATCCCAAAAAAAAATCCTGTCGTTTCCATAGAAACGTTACTCAATTTAGAAGGAGACGTCATAGAACCCATAGTATTTCATAGCGACGATATTTCTGTGTTAATTTGTCAATGTGAGGGAGCGAGGGATGCAGTAAAGAAGGAATAGTGCATCGGAAAGGACATAGTCGTATCCCAAAAGAGAATCCTGTCGTTTCCATAGAAACGTTACTCTCTTAAGAAGGAGATGTCATAGAACCCATAGTATTTCATAGCGACGCAATTTCTGTGTTAATTCGTCAATGTGAGGGAGCGAGGGATGCGTTAAAGAAGGAATAGTGCATCGGACAGGAGAAACTCGTGTCCCAAAAGAATTTCCAATCGTTTCCATAGAAACGTTACTCAATTTAGAAGGAGATGTCATAGAACCCATAGTATTTCATAGCGACGCAATTTCTGTGTTAATTCGTCAATGTGAGGGAGCGAGGGATGCGTTAAAGGAGGAATAGTGCATCGGAAAGGACATAGTCGTATCCCAAAAGAGAATCCTGTTGTTTCCATAGAAACGTTACTCTCTTAAGAAGGAGATGTCATAGAACCCATAGCATTTAATAGCGACGCAATTTCTGTGTTAATTCGTCAATGTGAGGGAGCGAGGGATGCGTTAAAGATGGATTAGTGCATCGGACAGGAGAAACTCGTGTCCCAAAAGAATATCCAATCGTTACCATAGAAACGTTACTCAATTTAGAAGGAGATGTCATAGAACCCATAGTATTTCATTGCGACGCAATTTCTGTGTTATTCGTCAATGTGAGGGAGCGAGGGATGCAGTAAAGAAGGAATAGTGCATCCGAAAGGAGATACTCGTATCCCAAAAAAAAATCCTGTCGTTTCCATAGAAACGTTACTCAATTTAGAAGGAGATGTCATAGAACCCATAGTATTTCATAGCGACGCAATTTCTGTGTTAATTCGTCAATGTGAGGGAGCGAGGGATGCGTTAAAGGAGGAATAGTGCATCGGAAAGGACATAGTCGTATCCCAAAAGAGAATCCTGTTGTTTCCATAGAAACGTTACTCTCTTAAGAAGGAGATGTCATAGAACCCATAGCATTTAATAGCGACGCAATTTCTGTGTTAATTCGTCAATGTGAGGGAGCGAGTGATGCAGTAAAGAAGGAATAGTGCATCGGAAAGGAGATACTCGTAACCCCAAATAAAAATCCTGTCGTTTCTATAGAAACGTTACTCAATTTAGAAGGAGATGTTATAGAACCTATAGTATTTCATAGCGACGCAATTTCTGTGTTAATTCGTCAATGTGAGGGAGCGAGGGATGCGTTAAAGGAGGAATAGTGCATCGGAAAGACATAGTCGTATCCCAAAAGAGAATCCTGTTGTTTCCATAGAAACGTTACTCTCTTAAGAACGAGATGTCATAGAACGCATAGTATTTCATAGCGACGCAATTTCTGTGTTAATTCTTCAATGTGAGGGAGCGAGGGATGCAGTAAAGAAGGAATAGTGCATCGGAAAGGAGATACTCGTATCCCAAAAAAAAATCCTGTCGTTTCCATAGAAACGTTACTCAATTTAGAAGGAGATGTCATAGAACCCATAGTATTTCATAGCGACGCCATTTCTGTGTTAATTTGTCAATGTGAGGGAGCGAGGGATGCAGTAAAGAAGGAATAGTGGATCGGAAAGGAGATACTCGTATCCCAAAACAAAACCTGTCGTTTCCATAGAAACGTTACTCAATTTAGAAGGAGTCATAGAACCCATAGTATTTCATAGCGACGCAATTTCTGTGTTAATTTGTCAATGTGAGGGAGCGAGGGATGCAGTAAAGAAGGAATAGTGCATCGGACAGGAGAAACGCGTGTCCCAAAAGAATATCCAATCGTTTCCATGGAAACGTTACTTGATTTAGAAGGAGATGTCATAGAACCCATTGTATTTCATAGCGACGCAATTTCTGTGTTAATTCGTCAATGTGAGGGAGCGAGGGATGCAGTAAAGAAGGAATAGTGCATCGGAAAGGAGATACTCGTATCCCAAAAGAAAACCTGTCGTTTCCATAGAAACGTTACTCAATTTAGAAGGAGATGTCATAGAACCCATAGTATTTCATAGCGACGCAATTTCGGTGTTAATTCGTCAATGTGAGGGAGCGAGGGATGCTTTAAAGAAGGAATAGTGCATCGGACAGGAGAAACTCGTGTCCCAAAAGAATATCCAATCGTTTCCGTAGAAACGTTACTCAATTTAGAAGGAGATGCCATTGAATCCATAGTATTTCATAGCGACGCAATTTCTGTGTTAATTCGTCAATGTGAGGGAGCGAGGGATGCGTTAAAGGAGGAATAGTGGATGGGAAAGGACATAGTCGTATCCCAAAGGAGAATCATGTTGTTTCCTTAGAAACGTTACTCTCTTAAGAAGGAGATGTCATAGAACCCATAGTATTTCATAGCGACGCAATTTCTGTGTTAATTCGTCAATGTGAGGGAGCGAGGGATGCGTTAAAGATGGAATAGTGCATCGCACAGGAGAAACTCGGGTCCCAAAAGATTATCCAATCGTTTCCATAGAAACGTTACTCAATTTAGAAGGAGATGTCATAGAAGCCATAGTATTTCATAGCGACGCAATTTCTGTGTTAATTCGTCAATGTGAGGGAGCGAGGGATGCAGTAAGAAGGAAAAGTACATCGGATAGGAGATACTCGTATCCCAAAAAAAAATCCTGTCGTTTCCATAGAAACGTTACTCAATTTAGAAGGAGATGTCATAGAACCCATAGTATTTCATAGCGACGCAATTTCTGTGTTAATTTGTCAATGTGAGGGAGCGAGGGATGCAGTAAAGAAGGAATAGTGCATCGGAAAGGACATAGTCGTATCCCAAAAGAGAATCCTGTCGTTTCCATAGAAACGTTAGTCTCTTAAGAAGGAGATGTCATAGAAACCATAGTATTTCATAGCGACGCAATTTCTGTGTTAATTCGTCAATGTGAGGGAGCGAGGGATGCGTAAAAGAAGGAATAGTGCATCGGACAGAAGAAACTCGTGTCCCAAAAGAATTTCCAATCGTTTCCATAGAAACGTTACTCAATTCAGAAGGAGATGTCATTGAACCCATAGTATTTCATAGCGACGCAATTTCTGTGTTAATTCGTCAATGTGAGGGAGCGAGGGATGCGTTAAAGGAGGAATAGTGCATTGGAAAGGACATAGTCGTATCCCAAAAGAGAATCCTGTTGTTTCCTTAGAAACGTTACTCTCTTAAGTAAGAGATGTCATAGAACACATAGTATTTCATAGCGACGCAATTTCTGTGTTAATTCGTCAATGTGAGGGAGCGAGGGATGCGTTAAAGATGGAATAGTGCATCGGACAGGAGAAACTTGTGTCCCAAAAGAATATCCAATCGTTTCCATAGAAACGTTACTCAATTTAGAAGGAGATGTCACAGAACCCATAGTATTTCATTGCGACGCATTTCTGTGTTATTCGTCAATGTGAGGGAGCGAGGGATGCAGTAAAGAAGGAATAGTGCATCGGAAAGGAGATACTCGTATCCCAAAAAAAAATCCTGTCGTTTCCATAGAAACGTTACTCAATTTAGAAGGAGATGTCATAGAACCCATAGTATTTCATAGCGACGCAATTTCTGTGTTAATTCGTCAATGTGAGGGAGCGAGGGATGCGTTAAAGGAGGAATAGTGCATCGGAAAGGACATAGTCGTATGCCAAAAGAGAATCCTGTTGTTTCCATAGAAACGTTACTCTCTTAAGAAGGAGATGTCATAGAACCCATAGCATTTCATAGCGTCGCAATTTCTGTGTTAATTCGTCAATGTGAGGGAGCGAGGGGTGCAGTAAAGAAGGAATAGTGCATCGGAAAGGAGATACTCGTATCCCAAATAAAAATCCTGTCGTTTCCATAGAAACGTTACTCAATTTAGAAGGAGATGTCATAGAACCCATAGTATTTCATAGCGACGCAATTTCTGTGTTAATTCGTCAATGTGAGGGAGCGAGGGATGCGTTAAAGGAGGAATAGTGCATCGGAAAGGACATAGTCGTATCCCAAAAGAGAATCCTGTTGTTTCCATAGAAACGTTACTCTCTTAAGAAGGAGACGTCATAGAACCCATAGTATTTCATAGCGACGCAATTTCTGTGTTAATTCGTCAATGTGAGGGAGCGAGGGATGCGTTAAAGGAGGAATAGTGGATCGGAAAGGACATAGTCGTATCCCAAAAGAGAATCCTGTTGTTTCCATAGAAACGTTACTCTCTTAAGAAGGAGATGTCATAGAACCCATAGTATTTCATAGCGACGCAATTTCTGTGTTAATTCTTCAATGTGAGGGAGCGAGGGAAGCAGTAAAGAGGGAATAGTGCATCGGAAAGGAGATACTCGTATCCCAAAAAAAAAATCCTGTCGTTTCCATTGAAACGTTACTCAATTTAGAAGGAGATGTCATAGAACCCATAGTATCTCATAGCGACGCAATTTCTGTGTTAATTCGTCAATGTGATGGAGCGAGGGATGCGTTAAAGGGGGAATAGTGCATCGGAAAGGACATAGTCGTATCCCAAAAGAGCATCCTGTTGATTCCATAGAAACGTTACTCTCTTAAGAAGGAGATGTCATAGAACCCATAGTATTTCATAGCGACGCAATTTCTGTGTTAATTCGTCAATGTGAGGGAGCGAGGGATGCGTTAAAGGAGGAATAGTGGATCGGAAAGGACATAGTCGTATCCCAAAGGAGAATCCTGTTGTTTCCTTAGAAACGTTACTCTCTTAAGAAGGAGATGTCATAGAACCCATAGTATTTCATAGCGACGCAATTTCTGTGTTAATTCGTCAATGTGAGGGAGCGAGGGATGCGTTAAAGATGGATTAGTGCATCGGACAGGAGAAACTCGTGTCCCAAAAGAATATCCAATCGTTACCATAGAAACGTTACTCAATTTAGAAGGAGATGTCATAGAACCCATAGTATTTCATTGCGACGCAATTTCTGTGTTATTCGTCAATGTGAGGGAGCGAGGGATGCAGTAAAGAAGGAATAGTGCATCCGAAAGGAGATACTCGTATCCCAAAAAAAAATCCTGTCGTTTCCATAGAAACGTTACTCAATTTAGAAGGAGATGTCATAGAACCCATAGTATTTCATAGCGACGCAATTTCTGTGTTAATTCGTCAATGTGAGGGAGCGAGGGATGCGTTAAAGGAGGAATAGTGCATCGGAAAGGACATAGTCGTATCCCAAAAGAGAATCCTGTTGTTTCCATAGAAACGTTACTCTCTTAAGAAGGAGATGTCATAGAACTCATAGCATTTCATAGCGACGCAATTTCTGTGTTAATTCGTCAATGTGAGGGAGTGAGGGATGCAGGAAAGAAGGAATAGTGCATCGGAAAGGAGATACTCGTATCCCAAATAAAAATCCTGTCGTTTCCATAGAAACGTTACTCAATTTAGAAGGTGATGTCATAGAACCTATAGTATTTCATAGCGACGCAATTTCTGTGTTAATTCGTCAATGTGAGGGAGCGAGGGATGCGTTAAAGGAGGAATAGTGCATCGGAAAGGACATAGTCGTATCCCAAAAGAGAATCCTGTTGTTTCCATAGAAACGTTACTCTCTTAAGAAGGAGATGTCATAGAACCCATAGTATTTCATAGCGACGCAATTTCTGTGTTAATTCTTCAATGTGAGGGAGCGAGGGATGCAGTAAAGAAGGAATAGTGCATCGGAAAGGAGATACTCGTATCCCAAAAAAAAATCCTGTCGTTTCCATAGAAACGTTACTCAATTTAGAAGGAGATGTCATAGAACCCATAGTATTTCATAGCGACGCAATTTCTGTGTTAATTCGTCAATGTGATGGAGCGAGGGATGCGTTAAAGGAGGAATAGTGCATCGGAAAGGACATAGTCGTATCCCAAAAGAGCATCCTGTTGATTCCATAGAAACGTTACTCTCTTAAGAAGGAGATGTCATAGAACCCATAGTATTTCATAGCGACGCAATTTCTGTGTTAATTCGTCGATGTGAGGGAGCGACGGATGCGTTAAACAAGGAATAGTGCATCGGACAGGAGAAACTCGTGTCCCAAAAGAATATCCAATCGTTTCCATGGAAACGTTACTTAATTTAGAAGGAGATGTCATAGAACCCATTGTATTTCATAGCGACGCAATTTCTGTGTTAATTCGTCAATGTGAGGGAGCGAGGGATGCAGTAAAGAAGGAATAGTGCATCGGAAAGAAGATACTCGTATCCCAAAAGAAAACCTGTCGTTTCCATAGAAACGTTACTCACTTTAGAAGGAGATGTCATAGAACCCATAGTATTTCATAGCGACGCAATTTCTGTGTTAATTCGACAATGTGAGGGAGCGAGGGATGCAGTAAAGAAGGAATAGTGCATCGGAAAGGACATAGTCGTATCCCAAAAGAGAATCCTGTCTTTTCCGTAGAAACGTTACTCTCTTAAGAAGGAGATGTCATAGAACCCATAGTATTTCATAGCGACGCAATTTCTGTGTTAATTCGTCAATGTGAGGGAGCGAGGGATGCGTTAAAGAAGGAATAGTGCATCGGACAGGAGAAACTCGTGTCCCAAAAGAATATCCAATCGTTTCCATAGAAACGTTACTCAATTTAGAAGGAGATGTCATTGAACCCATAGTATTTCATAGCGACGCAATTTCTGTGTTAATTCGTCAATGTGAGGGAGCGAGGGATGCGTTAAAGGAGGAATAGTGCATCGGAAAGGACATAGTCGTATCCCAAAAGAGAATCCTGTAGTTTCCTTAGAAACGTTACTCTCTTAAGTAGGAGATGTCATAGAACACTTAGTATTTCATAGCGACGCATTTTCTGTGAAAATTCGTCAATGTGAGGGAGCGAGGGATGCGTAAAGATGGAATAGTGCATGGGACAGGAGAAACTCGTGTCCCAAAGGAATATCCAATCGTTTCCATAGAAACGTTACTCAATTTAGAAGGAGATGTCATAGAACCCATAGTATTTCATAGCTTCGCAATTTCTGTGTCATTCGTCAATGTGAGGGAGCGAGGGATGCAGTAAAGAAGGAATAGTGCATCGGAAAGGAGATACTCGTATCCCAAAAAAAAATCCTGACGTTTCCATAGAAATGTTACTCAATTTAGAAGGAGATGTCATAGAACCCATAGTATTTCATAGCGACGCAATTTCTGTGTTAATTCGTCAATGTGAGGGAGCGAGGGATGCGTTAAAGGAGGAATAGTGCATCGGAAACGACATAGTCGTATCCCAAAAGAGACTCCTGTTATTTCCATAGAAACGTTACTCTCTTAAGAAGGAGATGTCATAGAACCCATAGTATTTCATAGCGACGCAATTTCTGTGTTAATTCGTCAATGTGAGGGAGCGAGGGATGCAGTAAAGAAGGAATAGTGCATCGGAAAGGAGATACTCGTATCCCAAAAAAAAAATCCTGTTGTTTCCATAGAAACGTTACTCAATTAGGAAGGAGATGTCATGGAACCCATAGTATTTCATAGCGACGCAATTTCTGTGTTAATTCGTCAATGTGAGGGAGCGAGGGATGCAGTAAAGTAGGAATAGTGCATCGGAAAGGACATAGCCGTATCCCAAAAGAGAATCCTTTCGTTTCAATAGAAACGTTACTCTCTTAAGAAGGAGATGTCATAGAACCCATAGTATTTCATAGCGACGCAATTTCTGTGTTAATTCGTCAATGTGAGGGAGCGAGGGATGCGTTAAAGGAGGAATAGTGCATCGGAAAGGACATAGTCGTATCCCAAAAGAGAATCCTGTTGTTTCCATAGAAACGTTACTCTCTTAAGAAGGAGACGTCATAGAACCCATAGTATTTCATAGCGACGCAATTTCTGTGTTAATTCGTCAATGTGAGGGAGCGAGGGATGCGTTAAAGGAGGAATAGTGGATCGGAAAGGACATAGTCGTATCCCAAAAGAGAATCCTGTTGTTTCCATAGAAACGTTACTCTCTTAAGAAGGAGATGTCATAGAACCCATAGTATTTCATAGCGACGCAATTTCTGTGTTAATTCTTCAATGTGAGGGAGCGAGGGAAGCAGTAAAGAGGGAATAGTGCATCGGAAAGGAGATACTCGTATCCCAAAAAAAAATCCTGTCGTTTCCATTGAAACGTTACTCAATTTAGAAGGAGATGTCATAGAACCCATAGTATCTCATAGCGACGCAATTTCTGTGTTAATTCGTCAATGTGATGGAGCGAGGGATGCGTTAAAGGGGGAATAGTGCATCGGAAAGGACATAGTCGTATCCCAAAAGAGCATCCTGTTGATTCCATAGAAACGTTACTCTCTTAAGAAGGAGATGTCATAGAACCCATAGTATTTCATAGCGACGCAATTTCTGTGTTAATTCGTCAATGTGAGGGAGCGAGGGATGCGTTAAAGGAGGAATAGTGGATCGGAAAGGACATAGTCGTATCCCAAAGGAGAATCCTGTTGTTTCCTTAGAAACGTTACTCTCTTAAGAAGGAGATGTCATAGAACCCATAGTATTTCATAGCGACGCAATTTCTGTGTTAATTCGTCAATGTGAGGGAGCGAGGGATGCGTTAAAGATGGATTAGTGCATCGGACAGGAGAAACTCGTGTCCCAAAAGAATATCCAATCGTTACCATAGAAACGTTACTCAATTTAGAAGGAGATGTCATAGAACCCATAGTATTTCATTGCGACGCAATTTCTGTGTTATTCGTCAATGTGAGGGAGCGAGGGATGCAGTAAAGAAGGAATAGTGCATCCGAAAGGAGATACTCGTATCCCAAAAAAAAATCCTGTCGTTTCCATAGAAACGTTACTCAATTTAGAAGGAGATGTCATAGAACCCATAGTATTTCATAGCGACGCAATTTCTGTGTTAATTCGTCAATGTGAGGGAGCGAGGGATGCGTTAAAAGAGGAATAGTGCATCGGAAACGACATAGTCGTATCCCAAAAGAGACTCCTGTTATTTCCATAGAAACGTTACTCTCTTAAGAAGGAGATGTCATAGAACCCATAGTATTTCATAGCGACGCAATTTCTGTGTTAATTCGTCAATGTGAGGGAGCGAGGGATGCAGTAAAGAAGGAATAGTGCATCGGAAAGGAGATACTCGTATCCCAAAAAAAAAAATCCTGTTGTTTCCATAGAAACGTTACTCAATTAGGAAGGAGATGTCATGGAACCCATAGTATTTCATAGCGACGCAATTTCTGTGTTAATTCGTCAATGTGAGGGAGCGAGGGATGCAGTAAAGAAGGAATAGTGCATCGGAAAGGACATAGCCGTATCCCAAAAGAGAATCCTTTCGTTTCAATAGAAACGTTACTCTCTTAAGAAGGAGATGTCATAGAACCCATAGTATTTCATAGCGACGCAATTTCTGTGTTAATTCGTCAATGTGAGGGAGCGAGGGATGCGTTAAAATAGGAATAGTGCATCGGAAAGGACATAGTAGTATCCCAAAAGAGAATCCTGTTGTTTCCATAGAAACGTTACTCTCTTAAGAAGGAGACGTCATAGAACCCATAGTATTTCATAGCGACGCAATTTCTGTGTTAATTCGTCAATGTGAGGGAGCGAGGGATGCGTTAAAGGAGGAATAGTGGATCGGAAAGGACATAGTCGTATCCCAAAAGAGAATCCTGTTGTTTCCATAGAAACGTTACTCTCTTAAGAAGGAGATGTCATAGAACCCATAGTATTTCATAGCGACGCAATTTCTGTGTTAATTCTTCAATGTGAGGGAGCGAGGGAAGCAGTAAAGAGGGAATAGTGCATCGGAAAGGAGATACTCGTATCCCAAAAAAAAATCCTGTCGTTTCCATTGAAACGTTACTCAATTTAGAAGGAGATGTCATAGAACCCATAGTATCTCATAGCGACGCAATTTCTGTGTTAATTCGTCAATGTGATGGAGCGAGGGATGCGTTAAAGGGGGAATAGTGCATCGGAAAGGACATAGTCGTATCCCAAAAGAGCATCCTGTTGATTCCATAGAAACGTTACTCTCTTAAGAAGGAGATGTCATAGAACCCATAGTATTTCATAGCGACGCAATTTCTGTGTTAATTCGTCAATGTGAGGGAGCGAGGGATGCGTTAAAGGAGGAATAGTGGATCGGAAAGGACATAGTCGTATCCCAAAGGAGAATCCTGTTGTTTCCTTAGAAACGTTACTCTCTTAAGAAGGAGATGTCATAGAACCCATAGTATTTCATTGCGACGCAATTTCTGTGTTAATTCGTCAATGTGAGGGAGCGAGGGATGCGTTAAAGATGGATTAGTGCATCGGACAGGAGAAACTCGTGTCCCAAAAGAATATCCAATCGTTACCATAGAAACGTTACTCAATTTAGAAGGAGATGTCATAGAACCCATAGTATTTCATTGCGACGCAATTTCTGTGTTATTCGTCAATGTGAGGGAGCGAGGGATGCAGTAAAGAAGGAATAGTGCATCCGAAAGGAGATACTCGTATCCCAAAAAAAAATCCTGTCGTTTCCATAGAAACGTTACTCAATTTAGAAGGAGATGTCATAGAACCCATAGTATTTCATAGCGACGCAATTTCTGTGTTAATTCGTCAATGTGAGGGAGCGAGGGATGCGTTAAAGGAGGAATAGTGCATCGGAAAGGACATAGTCGTATCCCAAAAGAGAATCCTGTTGTTTCCATAGAAACGTTACTCTCTTAAGAAGGAGATGTCATAGAACTCATAGCATTTCATAGCGACGCAATTTCTGTGTTAATTCGTCAATGTGAGGGAGTGAGGGATGCAGGAAAGAAGGAATAGTGCATCGGAAAGGAGATACTCGTATCCCAAATAAAAATCCTGTCGTTTCCATAGAAACGTTACTCAATTTAGAAGGTGATGTCATAGAACCTATAGTATTTCATAGCGACGCAATTTCTGTGTTAATTCGTCAATGTGAGGGAGCGAGGGATGCGTTAAAGGAGGAATAGTGCATCGGAAAGGACATAGTCGTATCCCAAAAGAGAATCCTGTTGTTTCCATAGAAACGTTACTCTCTTAAGAAGGAGATGTCATAGAACCCATAGTATTTCATAGCGACGCAATTTCTGTGTTAATTCTTCAATGTGAGGGAGCGAGGGATGCAGTAAAGAAGGAATAGTGCATCGGAAAGGAGATACTCGTATCCCAAAAAAAAATCCTGTCGTTTCCATAGAAACGTTACTCAATTTAGAAGGAGATGTCATAGAACCCATAGTATTTCATAGCGACGCAATTTCTGTGTTAATTCGTCAATGTGATGGAGCGAGGGATGCGTTAAAGGAGGAATAGTGCATCGGAAAGGACATAGTCGTATCCCAAAAGAGCATCCTGTTGATTCCATAGAAACGTTACTCTCTTAAGAAGGAGATGTCATAGAACCCATAGTATTTCATAGCGACGCAATTTCTGTGTTAATTCGTCGATGTGAGGGAGCGACGGATGCGTTAAACAAGGAATAGTGCATCGGACAGGAGAAACTCGTGTCCCAAAAGAATATCCAATCGTTTCCATGGAAACGTTACTTAATTTAGAAGGAGATGTCATAGAACCCATTGTATTTCATAGCGACGCAATTTCTGTGTTAATTCGTCAATGTGAGGGAGCGAGGGATGCAGTAAAGAAGGAATAGTGCATCGGAAAGAAGATACTCGTATCCCAAAAGAAAACCTGTCGTTTCCATAGAAACGTTACTCACTTTAGAAGGAGATGTCATAGAACCCATAGTATTTCATAGCGACGCAATTTCTGTGTTAATTCGACAATGTGAGGGAGCGAGGGATGCAGTAAAGAAGGAATAGTGCATCGGAAAGGACATAGTCGTATCCCAAAAGAGAATCCTGTCTTTTCCGTAGAAACGTTACTCTCTTAAGAAGGAGATGTCATAGAACCCATAGTATTTCATAGCGACGCAATTTCTGTGTTAATTCGTCAATGTGAGGGAGCGAGGGATGCGTTAAAGAAGGAATAGTGCATCGGACAGGAGAAACTCGTGTCCCAAAAGAATATCCAATCGTTTCCATAGAAACGTTACTCAATTTAGAAGGAGATGTCATTGAACCCATAGTATTTCATAGCGACGCAATTTCTGTGTTAATTCGTCAATGTGAGGGAGCGAGGGATGCGTTAAAGGAGGAATAGTGCATCGGAAAGGACATAGTCGTATCCCAAAAGAGAATCCTGTAGTTTCCTTAGAAACGTTACTCTCTTAAGTAGGAGATGTCATAGAACCCTTAGTATTTCATAGCGACGCATTTTCTGTGAAAATTCGTCAATGTGAGGGAGCGAGGGATGCGTAAAGATGGAATAGTGCATGGGACAGGAGAAACTCGTGTCCCAAAGGAATATCCAATCGTTTCCATAGAAACGTTACTCAATTTAGAAGGAGATGTCATAGAACCCATAGTATTTCATAGCTTCGCAATTTCTGTGTCA
This sequence comes from Schistocerca piceifrons, assembly GCF_021461385.2. Classification (NCBI taxonomy): domain Eukaryota; kingdom Metazoa; phylum Arthropoda; class Insecta; order Orthoptera; family Acrididae; genus Schistocerca; species Schistocerca piceifrons. The sequence goes on along the minus strand of NC_060141.1, from coordinate 805,103,651 downwards.
TTCGTCAATGTGAGGGAGCGAGGGATGCAGTAAAGAAGGAATAGTGCATCGGAAAGGAGATACTCGTATCCCAAAAAAAAATCCTGACGTTTCCATAGAAATGTTACTCAATTTAGAAGGAGATGTCATAGAACCCATAGTATTTCATAGCGACGCAATTTCTGTGTTAATTCGTCAATGTGAGGGAGCGAGGGATGCGTTAAAGGAGGAATAGTGCATCGGAAACGACATAGTCGTATCCCAAAAGAGACTCCTGTTATTTCCATAGAAACGTTACTCTCTTAAGAAGGAGATGTCATAGAACCCATAGTATTTCATAGCGACGCAATTTCTGTGTTAATTCGTCAATGTGAGGGAGCGAGGGATGCAGTAAAGAAGGAATAGTGCATCGGAAAGGAGATACTCGTATCCCAAAAAAAAAATCCTGTTGTTTCCATAGAAACGTTACTCAATTAGGAAGGAGATGTCATGGAACCCTTAGTATTTCATAGCGACGCAATTTCTGTGTTAATTCGTCAATGTGAGGGAGCGAGGGATGCAGTAAAGAAGGAATAGTGCATCGGAAAGGACATAGCCGTATCCCAAAAGAGAATCCTTTCGTTTCAATAGAAACGTTACTCTCTTAAGAAGGAGATGTCATAGAACCCATAGTATTTCATAGCGACGCAATTTCTGTGTTAATTCGTCAATGTGAGGGAGCGAGGGATGCGTTAAAGGAGGAATAGTGCATCGGAAAGGACATAGTCGTATCCCAAAAGAGAATCCTGTTGTTTCCTCAGAAACGTTACTCTCTTAAGAAGGAGATGTCATAGAACCTATAGTTTTTCATAGCGACGCAATTTCTGTGTTAATTCGTCAATGTAAGGGAGCGAGGGATGCGTTAAAGAAGGAATCGTGCATCGGACAGGAGAAACTCGTGTCCCAAAAGAATATCCAATCGTTTCCATAGAAACGTTACTCAATTTAGAAGGAGATGTCATAGAACCCATAGTATTTCATAGCGACGCAATTTCTGTGTTAATTCGTCAAGGTGAGGGAGCGAGGGATGCGTTAAAGGAGGAATAGTGCATCGGAAAGGACATAGTCGTATCCCAAAACAGAATCCTGTTGTTTCCATAGAAACGTTACTCTCTTAAGAAGGAGATGTCACAGAACACATAGTATTTCATAGCGACGCAATTTCTGTGTTAATTCGTCAATGTGAGGGAGCGAGGGATGCGTTAAAGAAGGAATTCTGCATCGGACAGGAGAAACTCGTGTCCCAAAAGAATATCCAATCGTTTCCATAGACGCGTTACTCAATTTAGAAGGAGATGTCATAGAACCCATACGCAATTTCTGTGTTAATTCGCCAATGTGAGGGAGCGAGGGATGCGTTAAAGGAGGAATAGTGCATCGGAAAGGACATAGTCGTATCCCAAAAGAGAATCCTGTTGTTTCCTTAGAATCGTTATACTCTTAAGAAGGAGATGTCATAGAACCCACAGTATTTCTTAGCGACCCAATTTCTGTGTTAATTCGTCAGTGTGAGGGAGCGAGCGATGCAGTAAAGAAGGAATAGTGCATCGGAAAGGACATAGTCGTATCCCAAAAGAGAATCCTGTCGTTTCCTTAGAAACGTTACTCTCTTAAGAAGGAGATGTCATAGAACCCATAGTATTTCATAGCGAAGCAATTTCTGTGTTAATTCGTCAATGTGAGGGAGCGAGAGATGCGTTAAAGTACGAATAGTGCATCGGAAAAGACATAGTCGTATCCCAAAAGAGAATCCTGTTGTTTCCTTAGAAACGTTACTCTCTTAAGAAGGAGATGTCATAGAACCCATAGTATTTCATAGCGACGGAATTTCTGTGTTAATTCGTCAATGTGAGGGAGCGAGGGATGCGTTAACGAATGAATAGTGCATCGGAAAGGAGAAACTCCTGCCCCAAAAGAATATCCAATCGTTTCCGTAGAAACGTTACTCAATTTAGAAGGAGATGTCATATAACCCATAGTATATCATAGCGACGCAATTTCTGTGTTAATTCGTCAATGTGAGGGAGCAAGGGATGCATTAAAGAAGGAATAGTGCATCGGAAAGGACATAGTCGTATCCCAAAAGAGAATCCTGTCGTTTCCTTAGAAACGTTACTCTCTTAAGAAGGAGATGTCATAGAACCCATAGTATTTCATAGCGACGAAATTTCTGTGTTAATTCGTCAATGTGAGGGAGCGAGGGATGCGATAAAGAAAGAATAGTGCATCGGACAGGACATAGTCGTATCCCAAAAGAGAATCCTGTTGTTTCCATAGAAACGTTACTCTCTTAAAAAGGAGATGTCATAGAACACATAGTATTTCATAGCGACGCAATTTCTGTGTTAATTCGTCAATGCGAGGGAGTGAGGGATGCGGTAAAGGAGGAATAGTGCATCGGAAAGGAGATACTCGTATCCCAAAAGAGATTCCTGTTGTTTCCATAGAAACGTTACTCTCTTAAAAAGGAGATGTCATAGAACACATAGTATTTCATAGCGACGCAATTTCTGTGTTAATTCGTCAATGTGAGGGAGCGAGGGATGCAGTAAAGAAGAAATAGTGCATCGGAAAGGAGATACTCGTATCCCAAAAAAAAATCCTGTCGTTTCCATAGAAACGTTACTCAATTTAGAAGGAGATGTCGTAGAACCTATCGTATTTCATAGCGACGCAATTTCTGTGTTCATTCGTCAATGTGATGGAGCGAGGGATGCGTTAAAGTTGGAATAGTGCATCGGAAAGGACATAGTCGTATCCCAAAAGAGACTCCTGTTGTTTCCATAGAAACGTTACTTTTTTAATATGGAGATGACATAGAACCCATGGTATTTCATAGCGACGCATTTTCTGTGTTTTTTCGTCAATGTGAGGGAGTGAGGGATGCGTTAAACAAGGAATAGTGCATCGGACAGGAGAACTCGTGTCCCAAAAGAATATCCAATCGTTTCCATAGAAACGTTACTCAATTTAGAAGGAGATGTCATAGAACCCATAGGATTTCATTGCGACGCAATTTCTGTGTTAATTCGTCAATGTGAGGGAGCGAGGGATGCAGTAAAGAAGGAATAGTGCATCGGAAAGGAGACACTCGTATCCCAAAAAAAAAATCCTGTCGTTTCCATAGAAACGTTACTCAATTTAGAAGGAGATGTCATAGAACCCATAGTATTTCATAGCGACGCAATTTCTGTGTTAATTCGTCAATGTGAGGGAGCGAGGGATGCGTTAAAGAAGGAATTCTGCATCGGACAGGAGAAACTCGTGTCCCAAAAGAATATCCAATCGTTTCCATAGACGCGTTACTCAATTTATAAGGAGATGTCATAGAACCCATACGCAATTTCTGTGTTAATTCGCCAATGTGAGGGAGCGAGGGATGCGTTGAAGGAGGAATAGTGCATCGGAAAGGACATAGTCGTATCCCAAAAGAGAATCCTGTTGTTTCCTTAGAATCGTTATACTCTTAAGAAGGAGATGTCATAGAACCCATAGTATTTCTTAGCGACCCAATTTCTGTGTTAATTCGTCAGTGTGAGGGAGCGAGGGATGCAGTAAAGAAGGAATAGTGCATCGGAAAGGACATAGTCGTATCCCAAAAGAGAATCCTGTCGTTGCCTTAGAAACGTTACTCTCTTAAGAAGGAGATGTCATAGAACCCATAGTATTTCATAGCGAAGCAATTTCTGTGTTAATTCGTCAATGTGAGGGAGCGAGAGATGCGTTAAAGTACGAATAGTGCATCGGAAAAGACATAGTCGTATCCCAAAAGAGAATCCTGTTGTTTCCTTAGAAACGTTACTCTCTTAAGAAGGAGATGTCATAGAACCCATAGTATTTCATAGCGACGGAATTTCTGTGGTTATTCGTCAATGTGAGGGAGCGAGGGATGCGTTAACGAATGAATAGTGCATCGGAAAGGAGAAACTCCTGCCCCAAAAGAATATCCAATCGTTTCCGTAGAAACGTTACTCAATTTAGAAGGAGATGTCATATAACCCATAGTATATCATAGCGACGCAATTTCTGTGTTAATTCGTCAATGTGAGGGAGCGAGGGATGCGATAAAGAAAGAATAGTGCATCGGACAGGACATAGTCGTATCCCAAAAGAGAATCCTGTTGTTTCCATAGAAACGTTACTCTCTTAAAAAGGAGATGTCATAGAACACATAGTATTTCATAGCGACGCAATTTCTGTGTTAATTAGTCAATGTGAGGGAGCGAGGGATGCAGTAAAGAAGGAATAGTGCATCGGACAGGAGAAACTCGTGTCCCAAAAGAATATCCAATCGTTTCCATAGAAAAGTTACAAATTTAGAGGGAAATGTCATAGAACTCATAGTGTTACATAGCGACGCAATTTTTGTGTCATTCGTCAATGTGAGGGAGCGAGGGATGCAGTAAAGATGGAATAGTGCATCGGAAAGGAGATACTCGTGTCCCAAAGGAATATCCAATCGTTTCCATAGAACGTTACTCAATTTAGAAGGAGATGTCATAGAACCCATAGTATTTCATAGCGACGCAATTTCTGTGTTAATTCGTCAATATAAGGCAGCGAGAGATCCGTTAAAGAAGGAATAGTGCATCGGACAGGAGAAACTCGTGTCCCAAAAGAATATCCAATCGTTTCCATAGAAAAGTTACAAATTTAGAGGGAAATGTCATAGAACTCATAGTGTTTCATAGCGACGCAATTTTTGTGTCATTCGTCAATGTGAGGGAGCGAGGGATGCAGTAAAGATGGAATAGTGCATCGGAAAGGAGATACTCGTGTCCCAAAGGAATATCCAATCGTTTCCATAGAACGTTACTCAATTTAGAAGGAGATGTCATAGAACCCATAGTATTTCATAGCTTCGCAATTTCTGTGTCATTCGTCAATGTGAGGGAGCGAGGGATGCAGTAAAGAAGGAATAGTGCATCGGAAAGGAGATACTCGTATCCCAAAAAAAAATCCTGACGTTTCCATAGAAATGTTACTCAATTTAGAAGGAGATGTCATAGAACCCATAGTATTTCATAGCGACGCAATTTCTGTGTTAATTCGTCAATGTGAGGGAGCGAGGGATGCGTTAAAGGAGGAATAGTGCATCGGAAACGACATAGTCGTATCCCAAAAGAGACTCCTGTTATTTCCATAGAAACGTTACTCTCTTAAGAAGGAGATGTCATAGAACCCATAGTATTTCATAGCGACGCAATTTCTGTGTTAATTCGTCAATGTGAGGGAGCGAGGGATGCAGTAAAGAAGGAATAGTGCATCGGAAAGGAGATACTCGTATCCCAAAAAAAAAAATCCTGTTGTTTCCATAGAAACGTTACTCAATTAGGAAGGAGATGTCATGGAACCCATAGTATTTCATAGCGACGCAATTTCTGTGTTAATTCGTCAATGTGAGGGAGCGAGGGATGCAGTAAAGAAGGAATAGTGCATCGGAAAGGACATAGCCGTATCCCAAAAGAGAATCCTTTCGTTTCAATAGAAACGTTACTCTCTTAAGAAGGAGATGTCATAGAACCCATAGTATTTCATAGCGACGCAATTTCTGTGTTAATTCGTCAATGTGAGGGAGCGAGGGATGCGTTAAAGGAGGAATAGTGCATCGGAAAGGACATAGTCGTATCCCAAAAGAGAATCCTGTTGTTTCCTCAGAAACGTTACTCTCTTAAGAAGGAGATGTCATAGAACCTATAGTTTTTCATAGCGACGCAATTTCTGTGTTAATTCGTCAATGTAAGGGAGCGAGGGATGCGTTAAAGAAGGAATCGTGCATCGGACAGGAGAAACTCGTGTCCCAAAAGAATATCCAATCGTTTCCATAGAAACGTTACTCAATTTAGAAGGAGATGTCATAGAACCCATAGTATTTCATAGCGACGCAATTTCTGTGTTAATTCGTCAATGTGAGGGAGCGAGGGATGCGTTAAAGGAGGAATAGTGCACCGGAAAGGACATAGTCGTATCCCAAAACAGAATCCTGTTGTTTCCATAGAAACGTTACTCTCTTAAGAAGGAGATGTCACAGAACACATAGTATTTCATAGCGACGCAATTTCTGTGTTAATTCGTCAATGTGAGGGAGCGAGGGATGCGTTAAAGAAGGAATTCTGCATCGGACAGGAGAAACTCGTGTCCCAAAAGAATATCCAATCGTTTCCATAGACGCGTTACTCAATTTAGAAGGAGATGTCATAGAACCCATACGCAATTTCTGTGTTAATTCGCCAATGTGAGGGAGCGAGGGATGCGTTAAAGGAGGAATAGTGCATCGGAAAGGACATAGTCGTATCCCAAAAGAGAATCCTGTTGTTTCCTTAGAATCGTTATACTCTTAAGAAGGAGATGTCATAGAACCCACAGTATTTCTTAGCGACCCAATTTCTGTGTTAATTCGTCAGTGTGAGGGAGCGAGCGATGCAGTAAAGAAGGAATAGTGCATCGGAAAGGACATAGTCGTATCCCAAAAGAGAATCCTGTCGATTCCTTAGAAACGTTACTCTCTTAAGAAGGAGATGTCATAGAACCCATAGTATTTCATAGCGAAGCAATTTCTGTGTTAATTCGTCAATGTGAGGGAGCGAGAGATGCGTTAAAGTACGAATAGTGCATCGGAAAAGACATAGTCGTATCCCAAAAGAGAATCCTGTTGTTTCCTTAGAAACGTTACTCTCTTAAGAAGGAGATGTCATAGAACCCATAGTATTTCATAGCGACGGAATTTCTGTGTTAATTCGTCAATGTGAGGGAGCGAGGGATGCGTTAACGAATGAATAGTGCATCGGAAAGGAGAAACTCCTGCCCCAAAAGAATATCCAATCGTTTCCGTAGAAACGTTACTCAATTTAGAAGGAGATGTCATATAACCCATAGTATATCATAGCGACGCAATTTCTGTGTTAATTCGTCAATGTGAGGGAGCAAGGGATGCATTAAAGAAGGAATAGTGCATCGGAAAGGACATAGTCGTATCCCAAAAGAGAATCCTGTCGTTTCCTTAGAAACGTTACTCTCTTAAGAAGGAGATGTCATAGAACCCATAGTATTTCATAGCGACGAAATTTCTGTGTTAATTCGTCAATGTGAGGGAGCGAGGGATGCGATAAAGAAAGAATAGTGCATCGGACAGGACATAGTCGTATCCCAAAAGAGAATCCTGTTGTTTCCATAGAAACGTTACTCTCTTAAAAAGGAGATGTCATAGAACACATAGTATTTCATAGCGACGCAATTTCTGTGTTAATTCGTCAATGCGAGGGAGTGAGGGATGCGGTAAAGGAGGAATAGTGCATCGGAAAGGAGATACTCGTATCCCAAAAGAGATTCCTGTTGTTTCCATAGAAACGTTACTCTCTTAAAAAGGAGATGTCATAGAACACATAGTATTTCATAGCGACGCAATTTCTGTGTTAATTCGTCAATGTGAGGGAGCGAGGGATGCAGTAAAGAAGAAATAGTGCATCGGAAAGGAGATACTCGTATCCCAAAAAAAAAATCCTGTCGTTTCCATAGAAACGTTACTCAATTTAGAAGGAGATGTCGTAGAACCTATCGTATTTCATAGCGACGCAATTTCTGTGTTCATTCGTCAATGTGATGGAGCGAGGGATGCGTTAAAGTTGGAATAGTGCATCGGAAAGGACATAGTCGTATCCCAAAAGAGACTCCTGTTGTTTCCATAGAAACGTTACTTTTTTAATATGGAGATGACATAGAACCCATGGTATTTCATAGCGACGCATTTTCTGTGTTTTTTCGTCAATGTGAGGGAGTGAGGGATGCGTTAAACAAGGAATAGTGCATCGGACAGGAGAACTCGTGTCCCAAAAGAATATCCAATCGTTTCCATAGAAACGTTACTCAATTTAGAAGGAGATGTCATAGAACCCATAGGATTTCATTGCGACGCAATTTCTGTGTTAATTCGTCAATGTGAGGGAACGAGGGATGCAGTAAAGAAGGAATAGTGCATCGGAAAGGAGATACTCGTATCCCAAAAAAAAAATCCTGTCGTTTCCATAGAAACGTTACTCAATTTAGAAGGAGATGTCATAGAACCCATAGTATTTCATAGCGACGCAATTTCTGTGTTAATTCGTCAATGTGAGGGAGCGAGGGATGCGTTAAAGAAGGAATTCTGCATCGGACAGGAGAAACTCGTGTCCCAAAAGAATATCCAATCGTTTCCATAGACGCGTTACTCAATTTATAAGGAGATGTCATAGAACCCATACGCAATTTCTGTGTTAATTCGCCAATGTGAGGGAGCGAGGGATGCGTTGAAGGAGGAATAGTGCATCGGAAAGGACATAGTCGTATCCCAAAAGAGAATCCTGTTGTTTCCTTAGAATCGTTATACTCTTAAGAAGGAGATGTCATAGAACCCATAGTATTTCTTAGCGACCCAATTTCTGTGTTAATTCGTCAGTGTGAGGGAGCGAGGGATGCAGTAAAGAAGGAATAGTGCATCGGAAAGGACATAGTCGTATCCCAAAAGAGAATCCTGTCGTTGCCTTAGAAACGTTACTCTCTTAAGAAGGAGATGTCATAGAACCCATAGTATTTCATAGCGAAGCAATTTCTGTGTTAATTCGTCAATGTGAGGGAGCGAGAGATGCGTTAAAGTACGAATAGTGCATCGGAAAAGACATAGTCGTATCCCAAAAGAGAATCCTGTTGTTTCCTTAGAAACGTTACTCTCTTAAGAAGGAGATGTCATAGAACCCATAGTATTTCATAGCGACGGAATTTCTGTGGTTATTCGTCAATGTGAGGGAGCGAGGGATGCGTTAACGAATGAATAGTGCATCGGAAAGGAGAAACTCCTGCCCCAAAAGAATATCCAATCGTTTCCGTAGAAACGTTACTCAATTTAGAAGGAGATGTCATATAACCCATAGTATATCATAGCGACGCAATTTCTGTGTTAATTCGTCAATGTGAGGGAGCGAGGGATGCGATAAAGAAAGAATAGTGCATCGGACAGGACATAGTCGTATCCCAAAAGAGAATCCTGTTGTTTCCATAGAAACGTTACTCTCTTAAAAAGGAGATGTCATAGAACACATAGTATTTCATAGCGACGCAATTTCTGTGTTAATTAGTCAATGTGAGGGAGCGAGGGATGCAGTAAAGAAGGAATAGTGCATCGGACAGGAGAAACTCGTGTCCCAAAAGAATATCCAATCGTTTCCATAGAAAAGTTACAAATTTAGAGGGAAATGTCATAGAACTCATAGTGTTACATAGCGACGCAATTTTTGTGTCATTCGTCAATGTGAGGGAGCGAGGGATGCAGTAAAGATGGAATAGTGCATCGGAAAGGAGATACTCGTGTCCCAAAGGAATATCCAATCGTTTCCATAGAACGTTACTCAATTTAGAAGGAGATGTCATAGAACCCATAGTATTTCATAGCGACGCAATTTCTGTGTTAATTCGTCAATATAAGGCAGCGAGAGATCCGTTAAAGAAGGAATAGTGCATCGGACAGGAGAAACTCGTGTCCCAAAAGAATATCCAATCGTTTCCATAGAAAAGTTACAAATTTAGAGGGAAATGTCATAGAACTCATAGTGTTTCATAGCGACGCAATTTTTGTGTCATTCGTCAATGTGAGGGAGCGAGGGATGCAGTAAAGATGGAATAATGCATCGGAAAGGAGATACTCGTGTCCCAAAGGAATATCCAATCGTTTCCATACAACGTTACTCAATTTAGAAGGAGATGTCATAGAACCCATAGTATTTCATAGCGACGCAATTTCTGTGTCATTCGTCAATGTGAGGGAGCGAGGGATGCAGTAAAGATGGAATAGTGCATCGGAAAGGAGATACTCGTATCCCAAAAAAAAATCCTGTCGTTTTCATAGAAACGTTACTCAATTTAGAAGGAGATGCCATAGCACTCATAGTATTTCATAGCGACGCAATTTCTGTGTTAATTCGTCAATGCGAGGGAGTGAGGGATGCAGTAAAGGAGGAATAGTGCATCGGAAAGGAGATACTCGTATCCCAAAAGAGAATCCTGTTGTTTCCGTAGAAACGTTACTCTCTTAAAAAGGAGATGTCATAGAACACATAGCATTTCATAGCGACGCAATTTCTGTGTTAATTCGTCAATGTGAGGGAGCGAGGGATGCAGTAAAAAAGAAATAGTGCATCGGAAAGGAGATACTCGTATCCCAAAAAAAAATCCTGTCGTTTCCATAGAAACGTTACTCAATTTAGAAGGAGATGTCATAGAACCTATCGTATTTCATAGCGACGCAATTTCTGTGTTCATTCGTCAATGTGATGGAGCGAGGGATGCGTTAAAGTTGGAATAGTGCATCGGAAAGGACATAGTCGTATCCCAAAAGAGACTCCTGTTGTTTCCATAGAAACGTTACTTTTTTAATATGGAGATGACATAGAACCCATAGTATTTCATAGCGACGCATTTTCTGTGTTTTTTAGTCAATGTGAATGAGTGTGGGATGCGTTAAACAAGGAATAGTGCATCGGACAGGAGAAACTCGTGTCCCAAAAGAATATCCAATCGTTTCCATAGAAACGTTACTCAATTTAGAAGGAGATGTCATAGAACCCATAGGATTTCATTGCGACGCAATTTCTGTGTTAATTCGTCAATGTGAGGGAGCGAGGGATGCAGTAAAGAAGGAATAGTGCATCGGAAAGGAGATACTCGTATCCCAAAAAAAAAAATCCTGTCGTTTCCATAGAAACGTTACTCAATTTAGAAGGAGATGTCATAGAACCCATAGTATTTCGTAGCGACGCAATTTCTGTGTTAATTCGTCAATGTGAGGGAGCGACCTATGCAGTAAAGAAGGAATAGTGCATCGGAAAGGACATAGTCGTATCCCAAAAGAGAATCCTGTCGTTTCCATAGAAACGTTACTCTCTTAAGAAGGAGATGTCATAGAACCCATAGTATTTCACAGCGACGCAATTTCTGTGTTAATTCGTTAATGTGAGGGAGCGAGGGATGCGATAAAAAAGGAATAGTGCACCGGACTGGAGAAACGCGTGTCCCAAAAGAATATCCAATCGTTTCCATAGAAATGTTACTCAATTTAGAAGGAGATGTCATAGAACACATAGTATTTCATAGCGACGCAATTTCTGTGTTAATTCGTCAATGTGAGGGAGCGAGGGATGCAGTAAAGAAGGAATAGTGCGTCAAAAAGGAGATACTCGTATCCCAAAAAAAAAATCCTGTCGTTTCCATAGAAACGTTACTCAATTTAGAAGGAGATGTCATAGAACCCATAGTATTTCATAGCAACGCAATTTCTGTGTTAATTCGTCAATGTGTTGGAGCGAGGGATGCGTTAAAGGAGGAATAGTGCATCGGAAAGGACATAGTCGTATCCCAAAAGAGAATCCTGTTGTTTCCATAGAAACGTTACTTTTTTAATAAGGAGAGGTCATAGAACCCATAGTATTTCATAGCGACGCAATTTCTGTGTTAACTCGTCAATGTGAGGGAGCGAGGGATGCGATAAAGAAGAAATAGTGCATCGGACAGGAGAAACTCGTGTCCCAAAAGAATATCCAATCGTTTCCATAGAAACGTTACTCAATTTAGAAGGAGATGTCATAGAACCCATAGTATTTCATAGCGACGCAATTTCTGCGTTAATTCGTCAATGCGAAGGAGCGAGGGATGCGTTAAAGGAGGAATAGTGCATCGGAATCGACATAGTCGTATCCCAAACGAGAATCCTGTTGTTTCCTTAGAAACGTTACTCTCTTAAGAAGGAGATGTCATAGAACCAATAGTTTTTCATAGCGACGCAATTTCTGTGTTAATTCGTCAATGTAAGGGAGCGAGGGGTGCGTTAAAGTAGGAATAGCTCATCGGAAAGGACATAGTCGTATCCCAAAAGAGAATCCTGTTGTTTCCTTAGAAAAGTTACTCTCTTAAGGAGGAGATGTCATAGAACCCATAGTATTTCATGGCGACGCAATTTCTGTGTTAATTCGTCAATGTGAGGGAGCTAGGGGTGCAGTAAAGAAGGAATAGTGCATCGAAAAGGAGATACTCGTATCCCAAAAAAAAATCATGTCGTTTCCATAGAAACGTTACTCAATTTAGAAGGAGATGTCATAGAACCCATAGTATTTCCTAGCGACGAAATTTCTGTGTTAATTCGTCAATGTGAGGGAGCGAGGGATGCGTTAAAGGAGGAATGGTGCATCGGAAAGGACATAGTCGTATCCCAAAAGAGAATCCTGTTGTTTCCATAGAAACATTACTCTCTTAAAAAGGAGATGTCATAGAACACATAGTATTTCATAGCGACGCAATTTCTGTGTTAATTCGTCAATGTGAGGGAGCGAGGGATGCAGTAAGGAAGGAATAGTGCATCGGAAAGGAGATACTCGTATCCCAAAAAAAAATCCTGTCGTTTCCATAGAAACGATACTAAATTTAGAAGGAGATGTCATAGAACACATAGTATGTCATAGCGACGCAATTACTGTGATAATTCGTCAATATAAGGGAGCGAGGGATCCGTTAAAGAAGGAATAGTGCATCGGACAGGAGAAACTCGTGTCCCAAAAGAATATCCAATCGTTTCCGTAGAAACGTTACTCAATTTAGAAGGAGATGTCATATAACCCATAGTATATCATAGCGACGCAATTTCTGTGTTAATTCGTCAATGTGAGGGAGCAAGGGATGCATTAAAGAAGGAATAGTGCATCGGAAAGGACATAGTCGTATCCCAAAAGAGAATCCTGTCGTTTCCTTAGAAACGTTACTCTCTTAAGAAGGAGATGTCATAGAACCCATAGTATTTCATAGCGACGATATTTCTGTGTTAATTCGTCAATGTGAGGGAGCGAGGGATGCGATAAAGAAAGAATAGTGCATCGGACAGGACATAGTCGTATCCCAAAAGAGAATCCTGTTGTTTCCATAGAAACGTTACTCTCTTAAAAAGGAGATGTCATAGAACACATAGTATTTCATAGCGACGCAATTTCTGTGTTAATTCGTCAATGCGAGGGAGTGAGGGATGCGGTAAAGGAGGAATAGTGCATCGGAAAGGAGATACTCGTATCCCAAAAGAGATTCCTGTTGTTTCCATAGAAACGTTACTCTCTTAAAAAGGAGATGTCATAGAACACATAGTATTTCATAGCGACGCAATTTCTGTGTTAATTCGTCAATGTGAGGGAGCGAGGGATGCAGTAAAGAAGAAATAGTGCATCGGAAAGGAGATACTCGTATCCCAAAAAAAAATCCTGTCGTTTCCATAGAAACGTTACTCAATTTAGAAGGAGATGTCGTAGAACCTATCGTATTTCATAGCGACGCAATTTCTGTGTTCATTCGTCAATGTGATGGAGCGAGGGATGCGTTAAAGTTGGAATAGTGCATCGGAAAGGACATAGTCGTATCCCAAAAGAGACTCCTGTTGTTTCCATAGAAACGTTACTTTTTTAATATGGAGATGACATAGAACCCATGGTATTTCATAGCGACGCATTTTCTGTGTTTTTTCGTCAATGTGAGGGAGTGAGGGATGCGTTAAACAAGGAATAGTGCATCGGACAGGAGAACTCGTGTCCCAAAAGAATATCCAATCGTTTCCATAGAAACGTTACTCAATTTAGAAGGAGATGTCATAGAACCCATAGGATTTCATTGCGACGCAATTTCTGTGTTAATTCGTCAATGTGAGGGAGCGAGGGATGCAGTAAAGAAGGAATAGTGCATCGGAAAGGAGATACTCGTATCCCAAAAAAAAAATTCTGTCGTTTCCATAGAAACGTTACTCAATTTAGAAGGAGATGTCATAGAACCCATAGTATTTCATAGCGACGCAATTTCTGTGTTAATTCGTCAATGTGAGGGAGCGAGGGATGCGTTAAAGAAGGAATTCTGCATCGGACAGGAGAAACTCGTGTCCCAAAAGAATATCCAATCGTTTCCATAGACGCGTTACTCAATTTATAAGGAGATGTCATAGAACCCATACGCAATTTCTGTGTTAATTCGCCAATGTGAGGGAGCGAGGGATGCGTTGAAGGAGGAATAGTGCATCGGAAAGGACATAGTCGTATCCCAAAAGAGAATCCTGTTGTTTCCTTAGAATCGTTATACTCTTAAGAAGGAGATGTCATAGAACCCATAGTATTTCTTAGCGACCCAATTTCTGTGTTAATTCGTCAGTGTGAGGGAGCGAGGGATGCAGTAAAGAAGGAATAGTGCATCGGAAAGGACATAGTCGTATCCCAAAAGAGAATCCTGTCGTTGCCTTAGAAACGTTACTCTCTTAAGAAGGAGATGTCATAGAACCCATAGTATTTCATAGCGAAGCAATTTCTGTGTTAATTCGTCAATGTGAGGGAGCGAGAGATGCGTTAAAGTACGAATAGTGCATCGGAAAAGACATAGTCGTATCCCAAAAGAGAATCCTGTTGTTTCCTTAGAAACGTTACTCTCTTAAGAAGGAGATGTCATAGAACCCATAGTATTTCATAGCGACGGAATTTCTGTGGTTATTCGTCAATGTGAGGGAGCGAGGGATGCGTTAACGAATGAATAGTGCATCGGAAAGGAGAAACTCCTGCCCCAAAAGAATATCCAATCGTTTCCGTAGAAACGTTACTCAATTTAGAAGGAGATGTCATATAACCCATAGTATATCATAGCGACGCAATTTCTGTGTTAATTCGTCAATGTGAGGGAGCGAGGGATGCGATAAAGAAAGAATAGTGCATCGGACAGGACATAGTCGTATCCCAAAAGAGAATCCTGTTGTTTCCATAGAAACGTTACTCTCTTAAAAAGGAGATGTCATAGAACACATAGTATTTCATAGCGACGCAATTTCTGTGTTAATTAGTCAATGTGAGGGAGCGAGGGATGCAGTAAAGAAGGAATAGTGCATCGGACAGGAGAAACTCGTGTCCCAAAAGAATATCCAATCGTTTCCATAGAAAAGTTACAAATTTAGAGGGAAATGTCATAGAACTCATAGTGTTACATAGCGACGCAATTTTTGTGTCATTCGTCAATGTGAGGGAGCGAGGGATGCAGTAAAGATGGAATAGTGCATCGGAAAGGAGATACTCGTGTCCCAAAGGAATATCCAATCGTTTCCATAGAACGTTACTCAATTTAGAAGGAGATGTCATAGAACCCATAGTATTTCATAGCGACGCAATTTCTGTGTTAATTCGTCAATATAAGGCAGCGAGAGATCCGTTAAAGAAGGAATAGTGCATCGGACAGGAGAAACTCGTGTCCCAAAAGAATATCCAATCGTTTCCATAGAAAAGTTACAAATTTAGAGGGAAATGTCATAGAACTCATAGTGTTTCATAGCGACGCAATTTTTGTGTCATTCGTCAATGTGAGGGAGCGAGGGATGCAGTAAAGATGGAATAATGCATCGGAAAGGAGATACTCGTGTCCCAAAGGAATATCCAATCGTTTCCATACAACGTTACTCAATTTAGAAGGAGATGTCATAGAACCCATAGTATTTCATAGCGACGCAATTTCTGTGTCATTCGTCAATGTGAGGGAGCGAGGGATGCAGTAAAGATGGAATAGTGCATCGGAAAGGAGATACTCGTATCCCAAAAAAAAATCCTGTCGTTTTCATAGAAACGTTACTCAATTTAGAAGGAGATGCCATAGCACTCATAGTATTTCATAGCGACGCAATTTCTGTGTTAATTCGTCAATGCGAGGGAGTGAGGGATGCAGTAAAGGAGGAATAGTGCATCGGAAAGGAGATACTCGTATCCCAAAAGAGAATCCTGTTGTTTCCGTAGAAACGTTACTCTCTTAAAAAGGAGATGTCATAGAACACATAGCATTTCATAGCGACGCAATTTCTGTGTTAATTCGTCAATGTGAGGGAGCGAGGGATGCAGTAAAAAAGAAATAGTGCATCGGAAAGGAGATACTCGTATCCCAAAAAAAAATCCTGTCGTTTCCATAGAAACGTTACTCAATTTAGAAGGAGATGTCATAGAACCTATCGTATTTCATAGCGACGCAATTTCTGTGTTCATTCGTCAATGTGATGGAGCGAGGGATGCGTTAAAGTTGGAATAGTGCATCGGAAAGGACATAGTCGTATCCCAAAAGAGACTCCTGTTGTTTCCATAGAAACGTTACTTTTTTAATATGGAGATGACATAGAACCCATAGTATTTCATAGCGACGCATTTTCTGTGTTTTTTAGTCAATGTGAATGAGTGTGGGATGCGTTAAACAAAGAATAGTGCATCGGACAGGAGAAACTCGTGTCCCAAAAGAATATCCAATCGTTTCCATAGAAACGTTACTCAATTTAGAAGGAGATGTCATAGAACCCATAGGATTTCATTGCGACGCAATTTCTGTGTTAATTCGTCAATGTGAGGGAGCGAGGGATGCAGTAAAGAAGGAATAGTGCATCGGAAAGGAGATACTCGTATCCCAAAAAAAAAAATCCTGTCGTTTCCATAGAAACGTTACTCAATTTAGAAGGAGATGTCATAGAACCCATAGTATTTCATAGCGACGCAATTTCTGTGTTAATTCGTCAATGTGAGGGAGCGACCTATGCAGTAAAGAAGGAATAGTGCATCGGAAAGGACATAGTCGTATCCCAAAAGAGAATCCTGTCGTTTCCATAGAAACGTTACTCTCTTAAGAAGGAGATGTCATAGAACCCATAGTATTTCACAGCGACGCAATTTCTGTGTTAATTCGTTAATGTGAGGGAGCGAGGGATGCGATAAAAAAGGAATAGTGCACCGGACTGGAGAAACGCGTGTCCCAAAAGAATATCCAATCGTTTCCATAGAAATGTTACTCAATTTAGAAGGAGATGTCATAGAACACATAGTATTTCATAGCGACGCAATTTCTGTGTTAATTCGTCAATGTGAGGGAGCGAGGGATGCAGTAAAGAAGGAATAGTGCATCAAAAAGGAGATACTCGTATCCCAAAAAAAAAATCCTGTCGTTTCCATAGAAACGTTACTCAATTTAGAAGGAGATGTCATAGAACCCATAGTATTTCATAGCAACGCAATTTCTGTGTTAATTCGTCAATGTGTTGGAGCGAGGGATGCGTTAAAGGAGGAATAGTGCATCGGAAAGGACATAGTCGTATCCCAAAAGAGAATCCTGTTGTTTCCATAGAAACGTTACTTTTTTAATAAGGAGATGTCATAGAACCCATAGTATTTCATAGCGACGCAATTTCTGTGTTAACTCGTCAATGTGAGGGAGCGAGGGATGCGATAAAGAAGAAATAGTGCATCGGACAGGAGAAACTCGTGTCCCAAAAGAATATCCAATCGTTTCCATAGAAACGTTACTCAATTTAGAAGGAGATGTCATAGAACCCATAGTATTTCATAGCGACGCAATTTCTGCGTTAATTCGTCAATGCGAAGGAGCGAGGGATGCGTTAAAGGAGGAATAGTGCATCGGAATCGACATAGTCGTATCCCAAACGAGAATCCTGTTGTTTCCTTAGAAACGTTACTCTCTTAAGAAGGAGATGTCATAGAACCAATAGTTTTTCATAGCGACGCAATTTCTGTGTTAATTCGTCAATGTAAGGGAGCGAGGGGTGCGTTAAAGTAGGAATAGCTCATCGGAAAGGACATAGTCGTATCCCAAAAGAGAATCCTGTTGTTTCCTTAGAAAAGTTACTCTCTTAAGGAGGAGATGTCATAGAACCCATAGTATTTCATGGCGACGCAATTTCTGTGTTAATTCGTCAATGTGAGGGAGCTAGGGGTGCAGTAAAGAAGGAATAGTGCATCGAAAAGGAGATACTCGTATCCCAAAAAAAAATCATGTCGTTTCCATAGAAACGTTACTCAATTTAGAAGGAGATGTCATAGAACCCATAGTATTTCCTAGCGACGAAATTTCTGTGTTAATTCGTCAATGTGAGGGAGCGAGGGATGCGTTAAAGGAGGAATGGTGCATCGGAAAGGACATAGTCGTATCCCAAAAGAGAATCCTGTTGTTTCCATAGAAACATTACTCTCTTAAAAAGGAGATGTCATAGAACACATAGTATTTCATAGCGACGCAATTTCTGTGTTAATTCGTCAATGTGAGGGAGCGAGGGATGCAGTAAGGAAGGAATAGTGCATCGGAAAGGAGATACTCGTATCCCAAAAAAAAATCCTGTCGTTTCCATAGAAACGATACTAAATTTAGAAGGAGATGTCATAGAACACATAGTATGTCATAGCGACGCAATTACTGTGATAATTCGTCAATATAAGGGAGCGAGGGATCCGTTAAAGAAGGAATAGTGCATCGGACAGGAGAAACTCGTGTCCCAAAAGAATATCCAATCGTTTCCATAGACGCGTTACTCAATTTAGAAGGAGATGTCATAGAACCCATACGCAATTTCTGTGTTAATTCGCCAATGTGAGGGAGCGAGGGATGCGTTAAAGGAGGAATAGTGCATCAGAAAGGACATAGTCGTATCCCAAAAGAGAATCCTGTTGTTTCCTTAGAAACGTTATACTCTTAAGAAGGAGATGTCATAGAACCCATAGTATATCTTAGCGACGATATTTCTGTTTTAATTCGTCAATGTGAGGGAGCAAGGGATGCAGTAAAGAAGGAATAGTGCATCGGAAAGGACATAGTCATATCCCAAAAGAGAATCCTGTCGTTTCCATAGAAACGTTACTCTCTTAAGAAGGAGATGTCATAGAACCCATAGTATTTAATAGCGACGCAATTTCTGTGTTAATTCGTCAATGTGAGGGAGCGAGGGATGCGTTAAAGTAGGAATAGTGCATCGGAAAGGACATAGTCGTATCCCAAAAGAGAATCCTGTTGTTTCCTTAGAAACGTTACTCTCTTAAGAAGGAGATGTCATAGAACCCATAGGATTTCATTGCGACGCAATTTCTGTGTTAATTCGTCAATGTGAGGGAGCGAGGGATGCAGTAAAGAAGGAATAGTGCATCGGAAAGGAGATACTCGTATCCCAAAAAAAAAAATCCTGTCGTTTCCATAGAAACGTTACTCAATTTAGAAGGAGATGTCATAGAACCCATAGTATTTCATAGCGACGCAATTTCTGTGTTAATTCGTCAATGTGAGGGAGCGAGCTATGCAGTAAAGAAGGAATAGTGCATCGGAAAGGACATAGTCGTATCCCAAAAGAGAATCCTGTCGTTTCCATAGAAACGTTACTCTCTTAAGAAGGAGATGTCATAGAACCCATAGTATTTCACAGCGACGCAATTTCTGTGTTAATTCGTTAATGTGAGGGAGCGAGGGATGCGATAAAAAAGGAATAGTGCACTGGACTGGAGAAACGCGTGTCCCAAAAGAATATCCAATCGTTTCCATAGAAATGTTACTCAATTTAGAAGGAGATGTCATAGAACCCATAGTATTTCATAGCGACGCAATTTCTGTGTTAATTCGTCAATGTGAGGGAGCGAGGGATGCAGTAAAGAAGGAATAGTGCATCAAAAAGGAGATACTCGTATCCCAAAAAAAAAATCCTGTCGTTTCCATAGAAACGTTACTCAATTTAGAAGGAGATGTCATAGAACCCATAGTATTTCATAGCAACGCAATTTCTGTGTTAATTCGTCAATGTGTTGGAGCGAGGGATGCGTTAAAGGAGGAATAGTGCATCGGAAAGGACATAGTCGTATCCCAAAAGAGAATCCTGTTGTTTCCATAGAAATGTTACTTTTTTAATAAGGAGATGTCATAGAACCCATAGTATTTCATAGCGACGCAATTTCTGTGTTAACTCGTCAATGTGAGGGAGCGAGGGATGCGATAAAGAAGAAATAGTGCATCGGACAGGAGAAACTCGTGTCCCAAAAGAATATCCAATCGTTTCCATATAAACGTTACTCAATTTAGAAGGAGATGTCATTGAACCCATAGTATTTCATAGCGACGCAATTTCTGCGTTAATTCGTCAATGCGAAGGAGCGAGGGATGCGTTAAAGGAGGAATAGTGCATCGGAATCGACATAGTCGTATCCCAAACGAGAATCCTGTTGTTTCCTTAGAAACGTTACTCTCTTAAGAAGGAGATGTCATAGAACCAATAGTTTTTCATAGCGACGCAATTTCTGTGTTAATTCGTCAATGTAAGGGAGCGAGGGGTGCGTTAAAGTAGGAATAGCTCATCGGAAAGGACATAGTCGTATCCCAAAAGAGAATCCTGTTGTTTCCTTAGAAAAGTTACTCTCTTAATGAGGAGATGTCATAGAACCCATAGTATTTCATAGCGACGCAATTTCTGTGTTAATTCGTCAATGTGAGGGAGCTAGGGGTGCAGTAAAGAAGGAATAGTGCATCGAAAAGGAGATACTCGTATCCCAAAAAAAAATCATGTCGTTTCCATAGAAACGTTACTCAATTTAGAAGGAGATGTCATAGAACCCATAGTATTTCCTAGCGACGAAATTTCTGTGTTAATTCGTCAATGTGAGGGAGCGAGGGATGCGTTAAAGGAGGAATGGTGCATCGGAAAGGACATAGTCGTATCCCAAAAGGAATCCTGTTGTTTCCATAGAAACATTACTCTCTTAAAAAGGAGATGTCATAGAACACATAGTATTTCATAGCGACGCAATTTCTGTGTTAATTCGTCAATGTGAGGGAGCGAGGGATGCAGTAAGGAAGGAATAGTGCATCGGAAAGGAGATACTCGTATCCCAAAAAAAAATCCTGTCGTTTCCATAGAAACGATACTAAATTTAGAAGGAGATGTCATAGAACACATAGTATGTCATAGCGACGCAATTACTGTGATAATTCGTCAATATAAGGGAGCGAGGGATCCGTTAAAGAAGGAATAGTGCATCGGACAGGAGAAACTCGTGTCCCAAAAGAATATCCAATCGTTTCCATAGACGCGTTACTCAATTTAGAAGGAGATGTCATAGAACCCATACGCAATTTCTGTGTTAATTCGCCAATGTGAGGGAGCGAGGGATGCGTTAAAGGAGGAATAGTGCATCAGAAAGGACGTAGTCGTATCCCAAAAGAGAATCCTGTTGTTTCCTTAGAAACGTTATACTCTTAAGAAGGAGATGTCATAGAACCCATAGTATATCTTAGCGACGATATTTCTGTTTTAATTCGTCAATGTGAGGGAGCAAGGGATGCAGTAAAGAAGGAATAGTGCATCGGAAAGGACATAGTCGTATCCCAAAAGAGAATCCTGTCGTTTCCATAGAAACGTTACTCTCTTAAGAAGGAGATGTCATAGAACCCATAGTATTTCATAGCGACGCAATTTCTGTGTTAATTCGTCAATGTGAGGGAGCGAGGGATGCGTTAAAGTAGGAATAGTGCATCGGAAAGGACATAGTCGTATCCCAAAAGAGAATCCTGTTGTTTCCTTAGAAACGTTACTCTCTTAAGAAGGAGATGTCATAGAACCCATAGTATTTCATAGCGACGCAATTTCTGTGTCAATTCGTCAATGTGAGGGAGCGAGGGATGCGTTAAAGGAGGAATAGTGCATCGGAAAGGAGAAACTCCTGGCCCAAAAGAATATCCAATCGTTTCTGTAGAAATGTTACTCAATTTAGAAGGAGATATCATAGAACCCATAGTATTTCATAGCGACGCAATTTCTGTGTTAATTCGTCAATGTGAGGGAGCGAGGGATGCAGTAAAGAAGGAATAGTGCATCGGAATGGACATAGTCGTATCCCAAACGAGAATCCTGTTGTTTCCTTAGAAACGTTGCTCTCTTAAGAAGGAGATGTCATAGAACCAATAGTATTTCATAGCGACGCAATATCTGTGTTAATTCGTCAATGTAAGGGAGCGAGGGATGCGTTAAAGTAGG
The DNA here is from genome assembly GCF_021461385.2 of Schistocerca piceifrons. Classification (NCBI taxonomy): domain Eukaryota; kingdom Metazoa; phylum Arthropoda; class Insecta; order Orthoptera; family Acrididae; genus Schistocerca; species Schistocerca piceifrons. Next base: position 805,081,789 of record NC_060141.1, on the reverse strand, counting down.
AATAGCTCATCGGAAAGGACATAGTCGTATCCCAAAAGAGAATCCTGTTGTTTCCTTAGAAACGTTACTCTCTTAAGAAGGAGATGTCATAGAACCCATAGTATTTCATAGCGACGCAATTTCTGTGTTAACTCGTCAATGTGAGGGAGCGAGGGATGCGATAAAGAAGAAATAGTGCATCGGACAGGAGAAACTCGTGTCCCAAAAGAATATCCATTCGTTTCCATAGAAACGTTACTCAATTTAGAAGGAGATGTCATAGAACCCATAGTATTTCATAGCGACGCAATTTCTGCGTTAATTCGTCAATGTGAAGGAGCGAGGGATGCGTTAAAGGATGAATAGTGCATCGGAATGGACATAGTCGTATCCCAAACGAGAATACTGTTGTTTCCTTAGAAACGTTACTCTCTTAAGAAGGAGATGTCATAGAACCAATAGTTTTTCATAGCGACGCAATTTCTGTGTTAATTCGTCAATGTAAGGGAGCGAGGGGTGCGTTAAAGTAGGAATAGCTCATCGGAAAGGACATAGTCGTATCCCAAAGGAGAATCATGTTGTTTCCTTAGAAACGTTACTCTCTTAAGAAGGAGATGTCATAGAACCCATAGTATTTCATAGCGACGCAATTTCTGTGTTAATTCGTCAATGTGAGGGAGCTAGGGATGCAGTAAAGAAGGAATAGTGCATCGGAAAGGAGATACTCGTATCCCAAAAAAAAATTATGTCGTTTCCATAGAAACGTTACTCAATTTAGAAGGAGATGTCATAGAACCCATAGTATTTCCTAGCGACGAAATTTCTGTGTTAATTCGTCAATGTGAGGGAGCGAGGGATGCGTTAAAGGAGGAATAGTGCATCGGAAAGGACATAGTCGTATCCCAAAAGAGAATCCTGTTGTTTCCATAGAAACATTACTCTCTTAAAAAGGAGTTGTTATAGAACACATAGTATTTCATTGCGACGCAATTTCTGTGTTAATTCGTCAATGTGAGGGAGCGAGGGATGCAGTAAAGAAGGAATAGTGCATCGGAATGGAGATACTCGTATCCCAAAAAAAAAATCCTGTCGTTTCCATAGAAACGATACTAAATTTAGAAGGAGATGTCATAGAACACATAGTATGTCATAGCGACGCAATTACTGTGTTAATTCGTCAATATAAGGGAGCGAGGGATCCGTTAAAGAAGGAATAGTGCATCGGACAGGAGAAACTCGTGTCCCAAAAGAATATCCAATCGTTTCCATAGAAAAGTTACAAATTTAGAGGGAAATGTCATGGAACTCATAGTATTTCATAGCGACGCAATTTCTGTGTTAATTCGTCAATGTGATGGAGCGAGGGATGCGTTAAAGGAGGAATAGTGTATCGGAAAGGACATAGTCGTATCCCAAAAGAGAATCCTGTTGTTTCCTTAGAAACGTTACTCTCTTAAGAAGGAGATGTCATAGAACCCATAGTATTTCATAGTGCCGCAATTTCTGTGTTAATTCGTCAATGTCAGGGAGCGAGGGATGCGTTAAAGAAGGAATACTGCATCCGACAGGAGAAACTCGTGTCCCAAAAGAATATCCAATCGTTTCCATAGACGCGTTACTCAATTTAGAAGGGGATGTCATAGAACCCATACGCAATTTCTGTGTTAATTCGCCAATGTGAGGGAGCGAGTGATGCGTTAAAGGAGGAATAGTGCATCGGAAAGGACATAGTCGTATCCCAAAAGAGAATCCTGTTGTTTCCTTAGAAACGTTATTCTCTTAAGAAGGAGATGTCATAGAACCCATAGTATATCTTAGCGACGCAATTTCTGTGTTAATTCGTCAATGTGAGGGAGCAAGGGATGCAGTAAAGAAGGAATAGTGCATCGGAAAGGACATAGTCGTATCCCAAAAGAGAATCCTGTCGTTTCCATAGAAACGTTACTCTCTTATGAAGGAGATGTCATAGAACCCATAGTATTTCATAGCGACGCAATTTCTGTGTTAATTCGTCAATGTGAGGGAGCGAGGGATGCGTTAAAGTAGGAATTGTGCATCGGAAAGGACATAGTCGTATCCCAAAAGAGAATCCTGTTGTTTCCTTAGAAACGTTACTCTCTTAAGAAGGAGATGTCATAGAACCCATAGCATTTCATAGCGACGCAATTTCTGTGTTAATTCGTCAATGTGAGGGAGCGAGGGAAGCGTTAAAGGAGGAATAGTGCATCGGAAAGGAGATACTCCTGGCCCAAAAGAATATCCAATCGTTTCTGTAGAAATGTTACTCAATTTAGAAGGAAATGTCATAGAACCCATAGTATTTCATAGCGACGCAATTTCTGTGTTAATTCGTCAATGTGAGGGAGCGAGGGATGCGTTAAAGAACGAACAGTGCATCGGACAGGAGAAACTCGTGTCCCAAGAGAATATCCAATCGTTTCCATAGAAACGTTACTCAATGTAGAAGGAGATGTCATAGAACCCATAGTATTTCATAGCGACGCAATTTCTGTGTTAATTCGTCAATGTGAAGGAGCGAGGGATGCGTTAAAGTAGGTATAGTGCATCGGAAAGGACATAGTCGTACCCCAAAAGAGAATCCTGTTGTTTCCTTAGAAACGTTACTCTCTTAAGAAGGAGATGTCATAGAACCCATAGTATTTCATAGCGACGCAACTTCTGTGTTAATTCTTCAATGTGAGGGAGCGAGGGATGCGTTAAAGAAGGAATAGTGCATCGGACAGGAGAAACTCGTGTCCCAAAAGAATATCCAATCGTTTCCGTAGAAACATTACTCAATTTAGAAGGAGATGTCATAGAACACATAGTATTTCATAGCGACGCAATTTCTGTGTTAATTCGTCAATGTGAGGGAGCGAGGGATGCGTTAAAGAAGGAATAGTGCATTGGACAGGAGAAACTCGTATCCCAAAAGAATATCCAATCGTTTCCGTAGAAACGTTACTCAATTTGGAAGGAGATGTCATAGAACCCATAGTATTTCATAGCGGCGCAAATTCTGTGTTAATTCGTCAATGTGAGGGAGCGAGGGATGCGTTAAAGAAGGAATAGTGCATCGGACAGGAGAAACTCGTGTCCCAAGAGAATATCCAATCGTTTCCATAGAAACGTTACTCAATGTAGAAGGAGATGTCATAGAACCCATAGTATTTCATAGCGACGCAATTTCTGTGTTAATTCGTCAATGTGAGGGAGCGAGGGATGCGTTAAAGGAGGAATAGTGCATCGGAAAGGACATAGTCGTATCCCAAAAGAGCATCCTGTTGTTTCTTTAGAAACGTTGCTCTCTTAAGAAGGAAATGTCATAGAACCCATAGTATTTCATAGCGACGCAATTTCTGTGTTAATTCGTCAATGTGAGGGAGCGAGGGATGCGTTAAAGAAGGAATAGTGCATCGGACAGGAGAAACTCGTGTCCCAAAAGAATATCCAATCGTTTCCGTAGAAACGTTACTCAATTTAGAAGGAGATGTCATAGAACCCATAGTATTTCATAGCGACGCAATTTCTGTGTTATTTCGTCAATGTGAGGGAGCGATTGATGCGTTAAAGGAGGAATAGTGCATCGGAAAGGACATAGTCGTATCCCAAAAGAGAATCCTGTTGTTTCCTTACTAACGTTACTCTCTTAAGAAGGAGATGTCATAGAACCCATGGTATTTCATAGCGACGCAATATCTGTGTTAATTCGTCAATGTGAGGGAGCGAGGGATGCGTTAAAGAAGGAATAGTGCATTGGACAGGAGAAACTCGTATCCCAAAAGAATATCCAATCGTTTCCGTAGAAACGTTACTCAATTTGGAAGGAGATGTCATTGAACCCACAGTATTTCATAGCGGCGCAATTTCTGTGTTAATTCGTCAATGTGAGGGAGCGAGGGATGCGTTAAAGAAGGAATAGTGCATCGGACAAGAGGAACTCGTGTCCCAAAAGAATATCCAATCGTTTCCATAGAAACGTTACTCAATTTAGAAGGAGATGTCATAGAACCCATAGTATTTCATAGCGACGCAATTTGTGTGTTAATTCGTCAATGTGAGGGAGCGAGGGATGCGTTAAAGGAAGAATAGTGCATCGGAAAGGACATAGTCGAATCCCAAAAGAGAATCCTGTTGTTTCCTTAGAAACGTTACTCTCTTAAGAAGGAGATGTCATAGAACCCATAGTATTTCATAGCGACGCAATTTCTGTGTTAATTCGTCAATCTGAGTGAGCGAGGGATGCGTTAAAGAAGGAATAGTGCATCGGACAGGAGAAACTCGTGTCCCAAAAGAATATCCAATCGTTTCCGTAGAAACGTTACTCAATTTAGAAGGAGATGTCATAGAACACATAGTATTTCATAGCGACGCAATTTCTGTGTTAATTCGTCAATGTAAGGGGGCGAGGGATGCGTTAAAAAAGGAATAGTGCATCGGACAGGAGAAACTCGTGTCCCAAAAGAATATCCAATCGTTTCCATAGGAACGTTACTCAATTTAGAAGGAGATGTCATAGAACCCATAGTATTTCATAGCGACGCAATTTGTGTGTTAATTCGTCAATGTGAGGGAGCGAGGGATGCGTTAAAGGAAGAATAGTGCATCGGAAAGGACATAGTCGTATCCCAAAAGAGAATCCTGTTGTTTCCTTAGAAACGTTACTCTCTTAAGAAGGAGATGTCATAGAACCCAAAGTATTTCATAGCGACGCAATTTCTGTGTTAATTCGTCAATCTGAGGGAGCGAGGGATGCGTTAAAGAAGGAATAGTGCATCGGACAGGAGAAACTCGTGTTCCAAAAGAATATCCAATCGTTTCCGTAGAAACGTTACTCAATTTAGAAGGAGATGTCATAGAACCCATAGTATTTCATAGCGACGCAATTTCTGTGTTAATTCGTCAATGTGAAGGAGCGAGGGATGCGTTAAAGTAGGAATAGTGCATCGGAAAGGACATAGTCGTATCCCAAAAGAGAATCCTGTTGTTTCCTTAGAAACGTTACTCTCTTAAGAAGGAGATGTCGTAGAACCCATATTATTTCATAGCGACGCAATTTCTGTGTTAATTCGTCAATGTGAGGGAAGCGAGGGATGCGTTAAGAAAGGAATAGTGCATCGGACAGGAGAAACTCGTGTCCCAAAAGAATATCCAATCGTTTCCGTAGAAACGTTACTCAGTTTAGAAGGAGATGTCATTGAACCCATAGTATTTCATAGCGACGCAATTTCTGTGTTAATTCGTCAATGTGAGGGAGCGAGGTATGCGATAAACGAGGAATAGTGCATCGGAAAGGGCATAGTCGTATCCCCAAAGAGAATCCTGTTGTTTCCTTAGAAACGTTACTCTCTTAAGAGGGAGATGTTATAGAACCCATAGTATTTCATAGCGACGCATTTTCTGTGTTAATTCGTCAATGTGAGGGAGCGAGGGATGCGTTAAAGAAGGAATAGTGCATCGGACAGGAGAAACTCGTGTCCCAAAAGAATATCCAATCGTTTCCATAGAAACGTTACTCAATTTATAAGGAGATGTCATAGAACCCATAGTATTACATAGCGACGCAATTTCTGTTTTAATTCATCAATGTGAGGGAGCGAGGGATGCAGTAAAGAAGGAATAGTGCATCAGAAAGGAGATACTCGTATCCCAAAAAAAAATCCTTTCGTTTCCATAGAAACCTTACTCCATTTAGAGGGAGATGTCATAGAACCCATAGTATTTCATAGCGACGCAATTTCTGCGTTAATTCGTCAATGTGAGGGTGCGAGGGATGCGTTAAAGAAGAAATAGTGCATCGGACAGGAGAAACTCGTGTTCCAAAAGAATATCCAATCGTTTCCGTAGAAACGTTACTCAATTTAGAAGGCGATGTCATAGAACGCATACTATTTCATAGCCACGCAATTTCTATGTTTATTCGTCAATGTGAGGGAGCGAGGGATGCGTTAAAGGAGGAATACTGCATCGGAACGGACATAGTCGTATCCCAAAACAGAATCTTGTTGTTTCCTTAGAAACGTTAATCTCTTAAGAAGGAGATGTCATAGAACCCATAGTATTTCATAGCGACGCAATTTCTGTGTTAATTCGTCAATGTGAGGTAGCGAGGGATGCGTTAAAGAAGGAATCGTGCATCGAACAGGAGAAACTCGTGTCCCAAAAGAATATCCAATCGTTTCCAATGAAACGTTACTCAATTTAGAAGGAGATGTCATAGAACACATAGTATTTCATAGGGACGCAATTTCTGTGTTAATACGTCAATGTGAGGGAGCGAGGGATGCAGTAAAGAAGGAATAGTGCATCGGAAAGGAGATACTCGTAGCCCAAAAAAAAAAATCCTGTCGTTTACATAGAAACGTTACTCAATTTAGAAGGAGATGTCATAGAACCCATAGTATTTCATAGCGACGCAATTTTTGTGTTAATTCGTCAATGTGAGGGAGCGAGGGATGCATTAAAGTAGGAATAGTGCATCGGAATGGACATAATCGTATCCAAAAAAAAGAGAATCCTGTTGTTTCCTTAGAAACGTTACTCTCTTAAGAAGGAGATGCCATAGAACCCATAGTATTTCATAGCGACGCAATGTCTGTGTTAATTCGTCAATGTGAAGGAGCGAGGGATGCGTTAAAGGAGGAATAGTGCATCGGAAAGGAGATAGTCGTATCCCAAAAGGGAATCCTGTTGTTTCCTTAGAAAAGTTACTCTCTTAAGAAGGAGATGTCATAGAGCCCATAGTATTTCATAGCGACGCAATTTCTGTGTTAATTCGTCAATGTGAGGGAGCGAGGGATGCGTTAAAGAAGGAATAGTGCATCGGACAGGAGAAACTCGTGTCCCAAATGAATATCCATTCGTTTCCGTAGAAACGTTACTCAATTTAAAAGGAGATGTCATAGAACCCATAGTATTTCATAGCGACGCAATTTCTGTGTTATTTCGTCAATGTGAGGGAGCGATTGATGCGTTAAAGGAGGAATAGTGCATCGGAAAGGACATAGTCGTATCCCAAAAGAGAATCCTGTTGTTTCCTTAGAAACGTTACTCTCTTAAGAAGGAGATGTCATAGAACCCATGGTATTTCATAGCGACGCAATTTCTGTGTTAATTCGTCAATGTGAGGGAGCGAGGGATGCGTTAAAGAAGGAATAGTGCATCGGACAGGAGAAACGCGTGTCCCAAGAGAATATCCAATCGTTTCCATAGAAACGTTACTCAATTTAGAAGGAGATGTCATAGAACCCATAGTATTTCATAGCGACGCAATTTCTGTGTTAATTCGTCAATGTGAGGGAGCGAGGGATGCGTTAAAGAAGGAATAGTGCATCGGACAGGAGAAACTCGTGTCCCAAAAGAATATCCAATCGTTTCCATAGAAACGTTACTCAATTTAGAAGGAGATGTCATAGAACCCATAGTATTTCATAGCGACGCAATTTCTGTGTTAATTCGTCAATGTGAGGGAGCGAGGGATGCGTTAAAGAAGGAATAGTGCATCGGACAGGAGAAACTCGTGTCCCAAGAGAATATCCAATCGTTTCCATAGAAACGTTACTCAATTTAGAAGGAGATGTCATAGAACCCATAGTATTTCATAGCGACGCAATTTCTGTGTTAATTCGTCAATGTGAGGGAGCGAGGGATGCGTTAAAGAAGGAATAGTGCATCGGACAGGAGAAACTCGTGTCCCAAGAGAATATCCAATCGTTTCCATAGAAACGTTACTCAATTTAGAAGGAGATGTCATAGAACCCATAGTATTTCATAGCGACGCAATTTCTGTGTTAATTCGTCAATGTGAAGGAGCGAGGGATGCGTCAAAGTAGGAATAGTGCATCGGAAAGGACATAGTCGTATCCCAAAAGAGAATCCTGTTGTTTCCTTAGAAACGTTACTCTTTTAAGAAGGAGATGTCATAGAACCCATAGTATTTCATAGCGACGCAATTTCTGTGTTAATTCGTCAATGTGAAGGAGCGAGGTATGCGTTAAAGAAGGAATCGTGCATCGAACAGGAGAAACTCGTGTCCCAAAAGAATATCCAATCGTTTGCATAGAAACGTTACTCAATTTAGAAGGAGATGTCATAGAACCCATAGTATTTCATAGCGTCGCAATTTCTGTGTTAATTCGTCAATGTGAGGGAGCGAGGGATGCAGTAAAGAAGGAATAGTGCATCGGAAAGGAGATACTCGTAGCCCAAAAAAAAATCCTGTCGTTTCCATAGAAAAGTTACTCAATTTAGAAGGAGATGTCATAGAACCCATAGTATTTCCTAGCGACGAAATTTCTATGTTAATTCGTCAATGTGAGGGAGCGAGGGATGCGTTAAAGGAGGAATAGTGCATCGGAAAGGACATAGTTGTATCCCAAAAGAGACTCCTGTTGTTTCCATAGAATCGTTACTCTCTTAAGAAGGAGATGTCATAGAACACATAGTATTTCATAGCGACGCAATTTCTGTGTTAATTCGTCAATGTGAAGAGCGAGGTATGCAGTAAAGAAGGAATAGTGCATCGGAAAGGAGATACTCGTATCCCAAAAAAAAAATCCTGTTGTTTCCATAGAAACGTTACTAAATTTAGAAGGAGATGTCATAGAACACATAGTATTTCATAGCGACGCAATTTCTGTCTTAATTCGTCAATGTGAGGGAGCGAGGGATGCGTTAAAGGAGGAATAGTGCATCGGAAAAGACATAGTCGTATCCCAAAAGAGAATCCTGCTGTTTCCTTAGAAACGTTATTCTCTTAAGAAGGAGATGTCATAGAACCCATAGTATTTCATAGCGACGCAATTTCTGCGTTAATTCGTCAATGTGAGGGAGCGAGTGATGCGTTAAAGAAGGAATAGTGCATCGGACAGGAGAAACTCGTGTCCCAAAAGAATATCCAATCGTTTCCGTAGAAACGTTCCTCAATTTAAAAGGAGATGTCATAGAACCCATAGTATTTCATAGCGACGCAATTTCTGTGTTAATTCGTCAATGTGAGGGAGCGAGGGTTGCGTTCAAGGAGGAATAGTGCATCGGAAAGGACATAGTCGTACCCCAAAAGAGAATCCTGTTTTTTCCTTAGAAACGTTACTCTCTTAAGAAGGAGATGTCATAGAACCCATAGTATTTCATAGCGACGCAACTTCTGTGTTAATTCGTCAATGTGAGGGAGCGAGGGATGCGTTAAAGGAAGAATAGTGCATCGGAAAGGACATTGTCGTATCCCAAAATAGAATCCTGTTGTTTCCTTAGAAACGTTACTCTCTTAAGAAGGAGATGTCATAGAACCCATAGTATTTCATAGCGACGCAATTTCTGTGTTAATTCGTCAATGTGTGGGAGCGAGGGATGCGTTTAAGAAGGAATAGTGCATCGGACAGGAGAAACTCGTGTCCCAAAGAATATCCAATCGTTTCCGTAGAAACGTTACTCAATTTAGAAGGAGATGTCATACAACCCATAGTATTTCATAGCGACGCAATTTCTGTGTTAATTCGTCAATGTGAGGGAGCGAGGGATGCAGTAAAGAAGGAATAGTGCATCGGAAAGGAGATACTCGTATCCCAAAAAAAAATCCTGTCGTTTCCAGAGAAACCTTACACCATTTAGAGGGAGATGTCATAGAACTCATTGTATTTCATAGCGACGCAATTTCTGCGTTAATTCGTCAATGTGAGGGAGCGAGGGATGCGTTAAAGAAGGAATCGTGCATCGAACTGGAGAAACTCGTGTCCCAAAAGAATATCCAATCGTTTCCATAGAAACGTTACTCAATTTAGAAGGAGATGTCATAGAACCCATTGTATTTCATAGCGACGCAATTTCTGCGTTAATTCGTCAATGTGTGGGAGCGAGGGATGCGTTAAAGGAGGAATAGTGCATCGGGAAGGACATAGTCGTATCCCAAAAGAGTATCCTTTTGTTTCCTTAGAAACGTTTCTCTCTTAAGAAGGAGATGTCATAGAACGCATGGTATTTCGTAGCAACGCAATTTCTGTGTTAATTCGTCAATGTGAGGGAGCGAGGAATGCAGTAAAGAAGGAATAGTGCATCGGAAAGGAGATACTCGTATCCCAAAAAAAAAATCCTGTTGTTTCCATATAAACGTTACTAAATTTAGAAGGAGATGTCATAGAACACATAGTATTTCATAGCGACGCAATTTCTGTGTTAATTCGTCAATATGAGGGAGCAAGGGATGCGTTAAAGAAGGAATAGTGCATCGGACAGGAGAAACTCGTGTCCCAAAAGAATATCCAATCGTTTCCATAGACGCGTTACTCAATTTAGAAGGAGATGTCATAGAACCCATAGGCAATTTCTGTGTTAATTCGCCAATGTGAGGGAGCGAGGGATGCGTTAAAGGAGGAATAGTGCATCGGAAAGGACATAGTCGTATCCCAAAAGAGAATACTGTTGTTTCCTTAGAAACGTTATACTCTTAAGAAGGAGATGTCATAGAACCCATAGTATTTCATAGCGACTCAATTTCTGTGTTAATTCGTCAATGTGAGGGAACGAGGGATGCAGTAAAGAAGGAATAGTGCATCGGAAAGGACATAGTCGTATCCCAAAAGAGAATCCTGTCGTTTCCATAGAAACGTTACTCTCTTAAGAAGGAGATGTCATAGAATCCATAGTATTTCATAGCGACGCAATTTCTGTGTTAATTCGTCAATGTGAGGGAGCGAGGGATGCGTTAAAGGAGGAATAGTGATCGGAAAGGACATGGTCGTATCCCAAAAGAGAATCCTGTTGTTTCCTTACAAACGTTACTCTCTTAAGAATGAGATGTCATAGAACCTATAGTATTTCATAGCGACGCAATTTCTGTGTTAATTCGTCAATGTGAGGGAGCGAGGGATGCGTTAAAGAAGGAATAGTGCATCGGAAAGGAGAAACTCCTGCCCCAAAAGAATATCCAATCGTTTCCGTAGAAACGTTACTCAATTTAGATTGAGATGTCCATAGAACCCATATTATTTCATTGCGACGCAATTTCTGTGTTAACTCGTAAATGTGAGGGAGCGAGGGATGCGTTAAGGAGGAATAGTGCATCGGAAAGGACATAGTCGTATCCCATAAGAGAATCCATTTGTTTCCTTAGAAACGTTACTCTCTTAAGAAGGAGATGTCATAGAACCCATAGTATTTCATAGCGACGCAATTTCTGTGTTAATTCGTCAATGTGAGGGAGCGAGGGATGCGTTAAAGAAGGAATAGTGCATCGGACAGGAGAAACTCGTGTCCCAAAAGAATATCCAATCGTTTCCATAGAAACGTTACTCAATTTAGAAGGAGATGTCAAAGAACCCATAGTATTTCATAGCGACTCAATTTCTGTGTTAATTCGTCAATGTGAGGGAGCGAGGGATGCGTTAAAGGAGGAATAGTGCATCGGAAAGGACATAGTCGTATCCCAAAAGAGAATCCTGTTGTTTCCTTAGAAACGTTACATCTTAAGAAGGAGATGTCATAGAACCCATAGTACTTCATAGCGACGCAATTTCTGTGTTAATTCGTCAATGTGAGGGAGCGAGGGATGCGTTAAAGAAGGAATAGTGCATCGGACAGGAGAAACACATGTCTCAAGAGAATATCCAATCGTTTCCATAGAAACGTTACTCAATTTGGAAGGAGATGTCATAGAACCCATAGTATTTCATAGCGACGCAATTTCTGTGTTAATTCGTCAATGTGAAGGAGCGAGGGATGCGTTAAAGTAGGAATAGTGCATCGGAAAGGACATAGTCGTATCCCAAAAGAGAATCCTGTTGTTTCCTTAGAAACGTTACTCTCTTAAGAAGGAGATGTCATAAAACTCATAGTATTTCATAACGACGCAATTTCTGTGTTAATTCGTCAATGTGAGGGAGCGAGGGATGCGTTAAAAAAGGAATAGTGCATCGGACAGGAGAAACTCGTGTCCCAAAAGAATATCCAATCGTTTCCGTAGAAACGTTAGTCAATTTAGAAGGAGATGTCATAGAACCCATAGTATTTCATAGCGACGCAATTTCTATGTTAATTAGTCAATGTGAGGGAGCGAGGTATGCGTTAAAGGAGGAATAGTGCATCGGAAAGCACATAGTCGTATCCCAAAAGAGAATCCTGTTGTTTCCTTAGAAACGTTACTCTCTTAAGAGGGAGATGTCATAGAACCCATAGTATTTCATAGCGGCGCATTTTCTGTGTTAATTCGTCAATGTGAGGGAGCGAGGGATGCGTTAAAGAAGGAAAAGTGCATCGGACAGGAGAAACTCGTGTCCCAAAAGAATATCCAATCGTTTCCATAGAAACGTTACTCAATTTATAAGGAGATGTCATAGAATCCATAGTATTTCATAGTGACGCAATTTCTGTGTTAATTCGTCAATGTGCGGGAGCGAGGGATGCAGTAAAGAAGGAATAGTGCATCGGAAAGGAGATACTCGTATCCCAAAAAAAAATCCTGTCGTTTCCATAGAAACCTTACGCAATTTAGAAGGGGATGTCATAGAACCCATAGTATTTCATAGCGACGCAATTTCTGCGTTAATTCGTCAATGTGAGGGAGCGAGGGATGCGTTAAAGGAGCAATAGTGCATCGGAAAGGACATAGTCGTATCCCAAAAGAGAATCCTGTTGTTTCCATAGAAACGTTACTCTCTTAGGAAGGAGATGTCATAGAACACATAGTATTTCATAGCGACGCAATTTCTGTGTTAATTCGTCAATGTGAGGGAGCGAGGGATGCAGTTAAGAAGGAATAGTGCATCGGAAAGGAGATACTCGTATCCCAAAAAAAATTCCTGTCGTTTCCATAGAAACGTTACTAAATTTAGAAGGAGCTGTCATAGAACACATAGTATTTCATAGCGACGCAATATCTGTGTTAATTCGTCAATATGAGGGACCGAGGGATGCGTTAAAGAAGGAATAGTGCATCGGACAGGAGGAACTCGTGTCCCAAAAGAATATCCAATCGTTTATATAGAAAAGTTACAAATTTAGAGGGAAATGTCATAGAACTCATAGTATTTCATAGCGACGCAATTTCTGTGTTAATTCGTCAATGTGAGGGAGCGAGGGATGCGTTAAAGGAGGAATAGTGCATCGGAAAGGACATAGTCGTATCCCAAAAGAGAATCCTGTTGTTTCCTTAGTAACGTTACTCTCTTAAGAAGGAGATGTCATAGAACCCATTGTATTTCATAGCGACGCAATTTCTGTGTTAATTCGTCAATGTGAGGGAGCGAGGGATGCGTTACAGGAGGAATAGTGCATCGGAAAGGACATAGTCGTATCCCAAAAGAGAATCCTCTTGTTTCCTTAGAAACGTTACTCTCTTAAGAAGGAGATGTCATAGAACCCATAGTATTTCATAGCGACGCAATTTCTGTGTTAATTCGTCAATGTGAGGGAGCGAGGGATGCGTTAAAGAAGGAATAGTGCATCGGAAAGAAGAAACTCCTGCCCCAAAAGAATATCCAATTGTTTCCGTAGAAACGTTACTCAATTTAGAAGGAGATGTCATAGAACCCATAGTATCTCATAACGACGCAATTTCTGTGTTAATTCGTCAATGTGAGGGAGCGAGGGATGCGTTAAAGGAGGAATAGTGCATCGGAAAGGACATAGACGTATCCCAAAAGACAATCCTTTAGTTTCCTTAGAAACGTTACTCTCTTAAGAATGAGATGTCATAGAACCCATAGTATTTTATAGCGACGCAATTTCTGTGTTAATTGGTCAATGTGAGGGAGCGAGGGTAGCGTTAAAGAAGGAATAGTACATCGGACAGGAGAAACTCGTGTCCCAAAAGAATATCCAATCGTTTCCGTAGAAACGTTACTCAATTTAGAAGGAGATGTCATAGAACCCATAGTATTTCATAGCGACGCAATTTCTGTGTCAATTCGTCAATGTGAGGGAGCGAGGGATGCGTTAAAGAAGGAATAGTGCATCGGAAAGACATAGTCACATCCCAAAAGAGAATACTGTTGTTTCCTTAGAAACGTTACTCTCCTAAGAAGGAGATGTCTTAGAACCCATAGTATTTCATAGCGACGCAATTTCTGTGTTAATCCGTCAATGTGAGGGAGCGAGGGATGCGTTAAAGAAGGAATAGTGCCTCGGACAGGAGATATTCGTGTCCCAAAAGAATATCCAATCGTTTCCATAGACGCTTTACTCAATTTAGAAGGAGATGTCATAGCACCCATACGCAATTTTTGTGTTAATTCGCCAATGTGAGGGAGTGAGGGATGCGTTAAAGGAGGAATAGTGCATCGGAAAGGACATAGTCACATCCCAAAAGAGAATCCTGTTGTTTCCTTAGAAACGTTATACCCTTAAGAAGGAGATGTCATAGAACCCATAGTATTTCATAGCGACGCAATTTCTGTGTTAATTCTTCAATGTGAGGGAGCGAGGGATGCAGTAAAGAAGGAATAGTGCATCGGAAAGGACATAGTCGTATCCCAAAAGAGAATCCTGTCGTTTCCATAGAAACGTTACTCTCTTAAGAAGGAGATGTCATAGAACCCATAGTATTTCATAGCGACGCAATTTCTGTGTTAATTCGTCAATGTGAGGGAGCGATTGATGCGTTAATGTAGGAATAGTGCATCGGAAAGGACATAGTCGTATCCCAAAAGAGAATCCTGTTGTTTCCTTAGAAACGTTACTCTCTTAAGAAGGAGATGTCATAGAACCCATTGTATTTCATAGCGACGCAATTTCTGTGTTAATTCGTCAATGTGAGGGAGCGAGGGATGCGTTAAAGGAGGAATAGTGCATCGGAAAGGACATAGTCGTATCCCAAAAGAGAATCCTTTTGTTTCCTTAGAAACGTTACTCTCTTAAGAAGGAGATGTCATAGAACCCATAGTTTTTCTTAGCGTCGCAATTTATGTGTTAATTCGTCAATGTGAGGGAGCGAGGGATGCGTTAAAGGAGGTATAGTGCATCGGAAAGGACATAGTCGTATCCCAAAAGAGAATCCTGTTCTTTCCTTAGAAACGTTACTCTCTTAAGAATGAAATGTCATAGAACCCATAGTATTATATAGCGACGCAATTTCTGTGTTAATTCGTCAATGTGAGGGAGCGAGGGATGCGTTAAAGAAGGAATAGTGCATCGGAAAGGAGAATCTCCTGCCCCAAAAGAATATCCAATCGTTTCCGTAGAAACGTTACTCAATTTAGAAGGAGATGTCATAGAACCCATAGTATCTCATAACGACGCAATTTCTGTGTTAATTCGTCAATGTGAGGGAGCGAGGGATGCGTTAAAGGAGGAATAGTGCATCGGAAAAAACATAGTCGTATCCCAAAAGAGAATCCTTTTGTTTCCTTAGAAACGTTACTCTCTTAAGAAGGAGATGTCATAGAACCCATAGTATTTTATAGCGACGCAATTTCTGTGTTAATTCGTCAATGTGAGGGAGCGAGGGATGCGTTAAAGAAGGAATAGTGCATCGGACAGGAGCAACTCGTGTCCCAAAAGAATATCCAATCGTTTCCGTAGAAACGATTCTCAATTTAAAAGGAGATGTCATAGAACCCATAGTATTTCATAGCGACGCAATTTCTGTGTTAATTCGTCAATGTGAGGGAGCGAAGGACGCGTTAAAGGAGGAATAGTGCATCGGAAAGGACACAGTCGTATCCCAAAAGAGAATCCTGTTGTTTCCTTAGAAACGTTACTCTCTTAAGAAGGAGATGTCATAGAACCCATAGTATTTCATAGCGACGCAATTTCTGTGTTAATTCGTTATTGTGAGGGAGCGAGGGATGCGTTAAAGGAGGAATAGTGCATCGGAAAGGACATAGTCGTATCCCAAAAGAGAATCCTTTTGTTTCCTCAGAAACGTTACTCTCTTAAGAAGGAGGTGTCATAGAAGCCATAGTATTTCATAGCGATGCAATTTCTGTGTTAATTCGTCAATGTGAGGGAGCGAGGGATGCGTTAAAGAAGGAATAGTGCATCGGACAGGAGAAACTCGGGTCCCAAAAGAATATCCAATCGTTTCCGTAGAAACGTTAATCAATTTAGAAGGAGATGTCATAGAACACATAGTATTTCATAGCGACGCAATTTCTGTGTTAATTCGTCAATGTCAGGGAGCGAGGGATGCGTTAAAGAAGGAATAGCGCATCGGACAGGAGAAACTCATGTCCCAAAAGAATATCC
The DNA here is from genome assembly GCF_021461385.2 of Schistocerca piceifrons. Taxonomy (NCBI): domain Eukaryota; kingdom Metazoa; phylum Arthropoda; class Insecta; order Orthoptera; family Acrididae; genus Schistocerca; species Schistocerca piceifrons. The sequence continues at coordinate 805,065,634 of NC_060141.1, read as the reverse complement.
AATCGTTTCCACAGAAACGTTACTCAATTTAGAAGGAGATGTCATAGAACCCATAGTAAATCATAGCGACGCAATTTCTGTGTTAATTCGTCAATGTGAGGGAGCGAGGGATGCGTTAAAGAAGGAATAGTGCATCGGACAGGAGTTACTCGTGTCCCAAAAGAATATCCAATCGTTTCCATAGACGCGTTACTCAATTTAGAAGGAGATGTCATAGAACCCATACGCAATTTCTGTGTTAATTCGCCAATGTGAGGGAGTGAGGGATGCGTTAAAGGAGGAATAGTGCATCGGAAAGGTCATAGTCACATCCCAAAAGAGAATCCTGTTGTTTCCTTACAAACGTTATACCCTTAAGAAGGAAATGTCATAGAACCCATAGTATTTCATGGCGACGCAATTTCTGTGTTAATTCATCAATGTGAGGAAGCGAGGGATGCAGTAAAGAAGGAATAGTGCATCGGAAAGGACATAGTCGTATCCCAAAAGAGAATCCTGTCGTTTCCATAGAAACGTTACTCTCTTAAGAAGGAGATGTCATAGAACCCATAGTATATCATAGAGACGCAATTTCTGTGTCAATTCGTCAATGTGAGGGAGCGATTGATGCGTTAAAGTAGGAATAGTGCATCGGAAAGGACATAGTCGTATCCCAAAAGAGAATCCTGTTGTTTCCTTAGAAACGTTACTCTCTTAAGAAGGAGATGTCATAGAACCCATTGTATTTCATAGCGACGCAATTTCTGTGTTAATTCGCCAATGTGAGGGAGCGAGGGATGCGTTAAAGGAGGAATAGTGCATCGGAAAGGACATAGTCGTATCCCAAAAGAGAATCCTGTTGTTTCCTTAGAAACGTTACTCTCTTAAGAAGGAGATGTCATAGAACCCATAGTTTTTCATAGCGACGCAATTTATGTGTTAATTCGTCAATGTGAGGGAGCGAGGGATGCGTTAAAGGAGGAATAGTGCATCGGAAAGGACATAGTCGTATCCCAAAAGAGAATCCTGTTGTTTCCTTAGAAACGTTACTCTCTTAAGAATGAGATGTCATAGAACCCATAGTATTTCATAGCGACGCAATTTCTGTGTTAATTCGTCAATGTGAGGGAGCGAGGGATGCGTTAAAGAAGGAATAGTGCATCGGAAAGGAGAAACTCCTGCCCCAAAAGAATATCCAATCGTTTCCGTAGAAGGAGATGTCATAGAACCCATAGTATCTCATAACGACGCAATTTCTGTGTTAATTCGTCAATGTGAGGGAGCGAGGGATGCGTTAAAGAAGGAATAGTGCATCGGAAAGGACATAGTCGTATCCCAAAAGAGAATCCTTTTGTTTCCTTAGAAACGTTACTCTCTTAAGAAGGAGATGTCATAGAACCCATAGTATTTTATAGCGACGCAATTTCTGTGTTAATTCGTCAATGTGAGGGAGCGAGGGATGCGTTAAAGAAGGAATAGTGCATCGGACAGGAGAAACTCGTGTCACAAAAGAATATCCAATCGTTTCCGTAGAAACGTTACTCAATTTAGAAGGAGATGTCATAGAACCCATAGTATTTCATAGCGACGCAATTTCTGTGTCAATTCGTCAATGTGAGGGTGCGAGGGATGCGTTAAAGGAGGAATACTGCATCGGAAACGACATAGTCGTATCCCAAAAGAGAATCCTGTTGTGTCCTTAGAAACGTTACTCTCTTAAGAAGGAGATGTCATAGAACCCATAGTATTTCATAGGGACGCAATTTCTGTGTTAATTCGTCAATGTGAGGGAGCGAGGGATGCATTAAAGATGGAATAGTGCATCGGACAGGAGAAACTCGTGTCCCAAAAGAATATCCAATCGTTTCCGTAGAAACGTTACTCAATTTAAAAGGAGATGTCATAGAACCCATAGTATTTCATAGCGACGCAATTTCTGTGTTAATTCGTCAATGTGAGGGAGCGAAGGATGCGTTAAAGGAGGAATAGTGCATCGGAAAGGACACAGTCGTATCCCAAAAGAGAGTCCTGTTGTTTCCTGGGAAACGTTACTCTCTTAAGAAGGAGATGTCGTAGGACCCATAGTATTTCATAGCGACGCAATTTCTGTGTTAATTCGTCAATGAGAGGGAGCGAGGGATGCGTTAAAGGAGGAATAGTGCATCGGAAAGGACATAGTCGTATCCCAAAAGAGAATCCTTTTGTTTCCGCAGAAACGTTACTTTCTTAAGAAGGAGATGTCATAGAAGCCATAGTATTTCATAGCGATGCAATTTCTGTGTTAATTCGTCAATGTGAGGGAGCGAAGGATGCGTTAAAGAAGGAATAGTGCATCGGACAGGAGAAACTCGTGTTCCAAAAGAATATCCAATCGTTTCCGTAGAAACGTTAATCAATTTAGAAGGAGATGTCATAGAACACGTAGTATTTCATAGCGACGCAATTTCTGTGTTAATTCATCAATGTCAGGGAGCGAGGGATGCGTTAAAGAAGGAATAGTGCATCGGACAGGAGAAACTCGCGTCCCAAAAGAATATCCAATCGTTTCCACAGAAACGTTACTCAATTTAGAAGGAGATGTCATAGAACCCATAGTATTACATAGCGACGCAATTTCTGTGTTAATTCGTCAATGTGAGGGAGCGAGGCATGCGTTAAAGAAGGAATAGTGCATCGGACAGGAGAAACTCGTGTCCCAACAGAATATCCATTCGTTTCCGTAGAAACGTTACTCAATGTAGAAGGAGATGTCATAGAACCCATAGTATTTCATAGCGGCGCAATTTCTGTGTTAATTCGTCAATGTGAGGGAGCGAGGGATGCGTTAAAGAAGGAATAGTGCATCGGAAAGGAGAAACTCCAGCCCCAAAAGAATATCCAATCGTTTCCGTAGAAACGTTACTCAATTTAGAAGGAGATGTCATAGAACCCATAGTATCTCATAACGACGCAATTTCTGTGTTAATTCGTCAATGTGAGGGAGCAAGGGATGCGTTAAAGGAGGAATAGTGCATCGGAAAGGACATAGTCGTATCCCAAAGAGAATCCTTTTGTTTCCTTAGAAACGTTACTCTCTTAAGAAGGAGATGTCATAGAACCCATAGTATTTTATAGCGACGCAATTTCTGTGTTAATTGGTCAATGTGAGGGAGCGAGGGATGCGTTAAAGAAGGAATAGTGCATCGGACAGGAGAAACTCGTGTCCCAAAAGAATATCCAATCGTTTCCGTAGAAACGTTACTCAATTTAGAAGGAGATGTCATAGAACCCATAGTATTTCATAGCGACGCAATTTCTGTGTCAATTCGTCAATGTGAGGGAGCGAGGGATGCGTTAAAGAAGGAATACTGCATCGGAAACGACATAGTCGTATCCCAAAAGAGAATCCTGTTGTGTCCTTAGAAACGTTACTCTCTTAAGAAGGAGATGTCATAGAACCCATAGTATTTCATAGCGACGCAATTTCTGTGTTAATTCGTCAATGTGAGGGAGCGAGGGATGCATTAAAGATGGAATAGTGCATCGGACAGGAAAAACTCATGTCCCAAAACAATATCCAATCGTTTCCGTACAAACGTTACTCAATTTAAAAGGAGATGTCATAGAACACATAGTATTTCATAGCGACGCAATTTGTGTGTTAATTCGTCAATGTGAGGGAGCGAAGGATGCGTTAAAGGAGGAATAGTGCATCGGAAAGGACACAGTCGTATCCCAAAAGAGAATCCTGTTGTTTCCTTAGAAACGTTACTCTCTTAAGAAGGAGATATCGTAGAACCCATAGTATTTCATAGCGACGCAATTTCTGTGTTAATTCGTCAATGTGAGGGAGCGAGGGATGCGTTAAAGAAGGAATAGTGCATCGGACAGGAGAAACTCGTGTCGCAAAAGAATATCCAATCGTTTCCATAGACGCGTTACTCAATTTAGAAGGAGATGTCATAGAACCCATACGCAATTTCTGTGTTAATTCGCCAATGTGAGGGAGTGAGGTATGCGTTAAAGGAGGAATAGTGCATCGGAAAGGACATAGTCACATCCCAAAAGAGAATCCTGTTGTTTCCTTATGAACGTTATACCCTTAAGAAGGAGATGTCATAGAACCCATAGTATTTCATAGCGACGCAATTTCTGTGTTAATTCGTCAATGTGAGGGAGCGAGGGATGCAGTAAAGAAGGAATAGTGCATCGGAAAAGACATAGTCGTATCCCAAAAGAGAATCCTGTCGTTTCGATAGAAACGTTACTCTCTTAAGAAGGAGATGTCATAGAACCCATAGTATTTCATAGCGACGCAATTTCTGCGTTAATTCGTCAATGTGAGGAAACGATTGATGCGTTAAAGTAGGAATAGTGCATCGGAAAGGACATAGTCGTATCCCAAAAGAGAATCCTGTTGTTTCCTTAGAAACGGTACTCTCTTAAGAAGGAGATGTCATAGAACCCATTGTATTTCATAGCGACGCAATTTATGTGTTAATTCGTCAATGTGAGGGAGCGAGGGATGCGTAAAGGAGGAATAGTGCATCGGAAAGGACATAGTCATATACCAAAAGAGAATCCTGTTGTTTCCTTAGAAACGTTAATCTCTTAGGAAGGAGACGTCATAGAACCCATAGTTTTTCATAGCGACGCAATTTATGTGTTAATTCGTCAATGTGAGTGAGCGAGGGATGCGTTAAAGGAGGAATAGTGCATCGGAAAGCACATAGTCGTATCCCAAATGAGAATCCTGTTGTTTCCTTAGAAACGTTACTCTCTTAAGAATGAGATGTCATAGACCCCATAGTATTTCATAGCGACGCAATTTCTGTGTTAATTCGTCAATGTGAGGGAGCGAGGGATGCGTTAAAGAAGGAATAGTGCATCGGACAGGAGAAACTCGTGTCCCAAAAGAATATCCAATCGTTTCCGTAGAAACGTTACTCAATTTAGAAGGAGATGTCATAGAACCCATAGTATTTCATAGCGACGCAATTTCTGTGTCAATTCGTCAATGTGAGGGAGCGATTGATGCGTTAAAGGCGGAATACTGCATCGGAAACGACATAGTCGTATCCCAAAAGAGAATCCTGTTGTGTCCTTAGAAACGTTACTCTCTTAAGAAGGAGATGTCATAGAACCCATAGTATTTCATAGCGACGCAATTTCTGTGTTAATTCGTCAATGTGAGGGAGCGAGGGATGCATTAAAGATGGAATAGTGCATCGGACAGGAGAAACTCGTGTCCCAAAAGAATATCCAATCGTTTCCGTAGAAACGTTACTCATTTTAAAAGGAGATGTCATAGAACCCATAGTATTTCATAGCGACGCAATTTCTGTGTTAATTCGTCAATGTGAGGGAGCGAAGGATGCGTTAAAGGAGGAATAATGCATCGGAAAGGACACAGTCTATCCCAAAAAGAATCCTGTTGTTCCCTTAGAAACGTTACACTCTTAAGAAGGAGATGTCATAGAACCCATAGTATTTCATAGCGACGCAATTTCTGTGTTAATTCGTCAATGTGAGGGAGCGAGGGATGCGTTAAAGGAGGAATAGTGCATCGGAAAGGACATAGTCGTATCCCAAAAGAGAATCCTTTTGTTTCCTCAGAAACATTACTCTCTTAAGAAGGAGATGTCATAGAAGCCATAGTTTTCCATAGCGACGCAATTTATGTGTTAATTCGTCAATGTGAGGGAGCGAGGGATGCGTTAAAGGAGGAATAGTGCATCAGAATGGACATAGTCGTATCCCAAAAGAGAATCTTGTTGTTTCCTTAGAAACGTTACTCTCTTAAGAATGAGATGTCATAGAACCCATAGTATTTCATAGCGACGAAATTTCTGTGTTAATTCGTCAATGTGAGGGAGCGAGTGATGCGTTAAAGAAGGAATAGTGCATCGGAAAGGAGAAACTCCTGCCCCAAAAGAATATCCAATCGTTTCCGTAGAAACGTTACTCAATTTAGAAGGAGATGTCATAGAACCCATAGTATCTCATAGCGACGCAATTTCTGTGTCAATTCGTCAATGTGAGGGAGCGAGGGATGCGTTAAAGAAGGAATAGTGCATCGGACAGGAGAAACTCGTGTCCCAAAAGAATATCCAATCGTTTCCATAGAAACGTTACTCAATTTAAAAGGAGATGTCATAGAACACATAGTATTTCATAGCGACGCAATTTCTGTGTTAATTCGTCAATTTGAGGGAGCGAACGATGCGTAAAAGGAGGAATAGTGCATCGGAAAGGACACAGTCGTATCCCAAAAGAGAATCCTGTTGTTTCCTTAGAAACGTTACTCTCTTAAGAAGGAGATGTCGTGGAACCCATAGTATTTCATAGCGACGCAATTTCTGTGTTAATTCGTCAATGAGAGGGAGCGAGGGATGCGTTAAAGGAGGAATAGTGCATCGGAAAGGACACAGTCGTATCCCAAAAGAGAATCCTTTTGTTTCCTCAGAAACGTTACTCTCTTAAGAAGGAGATGTCATAGCAGCCATAGCATTTCATAGCGATGCAATTTCTGTGTTAATTCGTCAATGTGAGGGAGCGAAGGATGCGTTAAAGAAGGAATTGTGCATCGGACAGGAGAAACTCGTGTTCCAAAAGAATATCCAGTCGTTTCCGTAGAAACGTTAATCAATTTAGAAGGAGATGTCATAGAACACATAGTATTTCATAGCGACGCAATTTCTGTGTTAATTCGTCAATGTCAGGGAGCGAGGGATGCGTTAAAGAAGGAATAGTGCATCGGACAGGAGAAACTCGTGTCCCAAAACAATATCCAATCGTTTCCACAGAAACGTTACTCAATTTAGAAGGAGATGTCATAGAACCCATAGTATTTCATAGCGACGCAATTTCTGTGTAAATTCGTCAATGTGAGGGAGCGAGGCATGCGTTAAAGAAGGAATAGTGCATCGGACAGGAGAAACTCGTGTCCCAACAGAATATCCATTCGTTTCCGTAGAAACGTTACTCAATGTAGAAGGAGATGTCATAGAACCCATAGTAATTCATAGCGGCGCAATTTCTGTGTTAATTCGTCAATGTGAGGGAGCGAGGGATGCGTTAAAGAAGGAATAGTGCATCGGGAAGGAGAAACTCCTGCCCCAAAAGAATATCCAATCGTTTCCGTAGAAACGTTACTCAATTTAGAAGGAGATGTCATAGAACCCATAGTATCTCATAACGACGCAATTTCTGTGTTAATTCGTCAATGTGAGGGAGCAAGAGATGCGTTAAAGGAGGAATAGTGCATCGGAAAGGACATAGTCGTATCCCAAAAGAGAATCCTTTTGTTTCCTTAGAAACGTTACTCTCTTAAGAAGGAGATGTCATAGAACCCATAGTATTTTATAGCGACGCAATTTCTGTGTTAATTGGTCAATGTGAGGGAGCGAGGGATGCGTTAAAGAAGGAATAGTGCATCGGACAGGAGAAACTCGTGTCCCAAAAGAATATCCAATCGTTTCCGTAGAAACGTTACTCAATTTAGAAGGAGATGTCATAGAACCCATAGTATTTCATAGCGACGCAATTTCTGTGTCAATTCGTCAATGTGAAGGAGCGAGGGATGCGTTAAAGAAGGAATACTGCATCGGAAACGACATAGTCGTATCCCAAAAGAGAATCCTGTTGTGTCCTTAGAAACGTTACTCTCTTAAGAAGGAGATGTCATAGAACCCATAGTATTTCATAGCGACGCAATTTCTGGGTTAATTCGTCAATGTGAGGGAGCGAGGGAAGCATTAAAGATGGAATAGTGCATCGGACAGGAAAAACTCATGTCCCAAAAGAATATCCAATCGTTTCCGTACAAACGTTACTCAATTTAAAAGGAGATGTCATAGAACACATAGTACTTCATAGCGACGCAATTTCTGTGTTAATTCGTCAATGTGAGGGAGCTAAGAATGCGTTAAAGGAGGAATAGTGCATCGGAAAGAACACAGTCGTATCCCAAAAGAGAATCCTGTTGTTTCCTTAGAAACGTTACTCTCTTAAGAAGGAGATGTCATAGAACCCATAGTATTTCATAGCGACGCAATTTCTGTGTTAATTCGTCAATGTGAGGGAGCGAGGGATGCGTTAAAGAAGGAATAGTGCATCGGACAGGAGAAACTCGTGTCGCAAAAGAATATCCAATCGTTTCCATAGACGCGTTACTCAATTTAGAAGGAGATGTCATAGAACCCATACGCAATTTCTGTGTTAATTCGCCAATGTGAGGGAGTGAGGGATGCGTTAAAGGAGGAATAGTGCATCGGAAAGGACATAGTCACATCCCAAAAGAGAATCCTGTTGTTTCCTTATAAACGTTATACCCTTAAGAAGGAGATGTCATAAAACCCATAGTATTTCATAGCGACACAATTTCTGTGTTAATTCGTCAATGTGAGGGAGCGAGGGATGCAGCAAAGAAGGAATAATGCATCGGAAAGGACATAGTCGTATCCCAAAAGAGAATCCTGTCGTTTCGATAGAAACGTTACTCTCTTAAGAAGGAGATGTCATAGAACACATAGTATTTCATAGCGACGCAATTTCTGTGTTAATTCGTCAATGTGAGAAAACGATTGATGCCTTAAAGTAGGAATAGTGCATCGGAAAGGACATAGTCGTATCCCAAAAGAGAATCCTGTTGTTTCCTTAGAAACGGTACTCTCTTAAGAAGGAGATGTCATAGAACCCATTGTATTTCATAGCGACGCAATTTATGTGTTAATTCGTCAATGTGAGGGAGCGAGGGATTCGTTAAAGGAGGAATAGTGCATCGGAAAGGACATAGTCGTATCCCAAAAGAGAATCCTGTTGTTTCCTTAGAAACGTTACTCTCTTAAGAAGGAGATGTCATAGAACCCATAGTTTTTCATAGCGACGCAATTTATGTGTTAATTCGTCAATGTGAGGGAGCGAGGGATGCGTTAAAGGAGGGATAGTGCATCGGAAAGGACATAGCCGTATCCCAAATGAGAATCCTGTTGTTTCCTTAGAAACGTTACTCTCTTAAGAATGAGATGTCATAGACCCCATAGTATTTTATAGCGACGCAATTTCTGTGTTAATTCGTCAATGTGAGGGAGCGAGGGATGCGTTAAAGAAGGAATAGTGCATCGGACAGGAGAAACTCGTGTCCCAAAAGAATATCCAATCGTTTCCGTAGAAACGTTACTCAATTTAGAAGGAGATGTCATAGAACCCATAGTATTTCATAGCGACGCAATTTCTGTGTCAATTCGTCAATGTGAAGGAGCGAGGGATGCGTTAAAGAAGGAATACTGCATCAGAAACGACATAGTCGTATCCCAAAAGAGAATCCTGTTGTGTCCTTAGAAACGTTACTCTCTTAAGAAGGAGATGTCATAGAACCCATAGTATTTCATAGCGACGCAATTTCTGGGTTAATTCGTCAATGTGAGGGAGCGAGGGAAGCATTAAAGATGGAATAGTGCATCGGACAGGAAAAACTCATGTCCCAAAAGAATATCCAATCGTTTCCGTACAAACGTTACTCAATTTAAAAGGAGATGTCATAGAACACATAGTACTTCATAGCGACGCAATTTCTGTGTTAATTCGTCAATGTGAGGGAGCGAAGAATGCGTTAAAGGAGGAATAGTGCATCGGAAAGGACACAGTCGTATCCCAAAAGAGAATCCTGTTGTTTCCTTAGAAACGTTACTCTCTTAAGAAGGAGATGTCATAGAACCCATAGTATTTCATAGCGACGCAATTTCTGTGTTAATTCGTCAATGTGAGGGAGCGAGGGATGCGTTAAAGAAGGAATAGTGCATCGGACAGGAGAAACTCGTGTCGCAAAAGAATATCCAATCGTTTCCATAGACGCGTTACTCAATTTAGAAGGAGATGTCATAGAACCCATACGCAATTTCTGTGTTAATTCGCCAATGTGAGGGAGTGAGGGTGCGTTAAAGGAGGAATAGTGCATCAGAAAGGACATAGTCACATCCCAAAAGAGAATCCTGTTGTTTCCTTATAAACGTTATACCCTTAAGAAGGAGATGTCATAAAACCCATAGTATTTCATAGCGACGCAATTTCTGTGTTAATTCGTCAATGTGAGGGAGCGAGGGATGCAGCAAAGAAGGAATAGTGCATCGGAAAGGACATAGTCGTATCCCAAAAGAGAATCCTGTCGTTTCGATAGAAACGTTACTCTCTTAAGAAGGAGATGTCATAGAACCCATAGTATTTCATAGCGACGCAATTTCTGTGTTAATTCGTCAATGTGAGGAAACGATTGGTGCCTTAAAGTAGGAATAGTGCATCGGAAAGGACATAGTCGTATCCCAAAAGAGAATCCTGTTGTTTCCTTAGAAACGGTACTCTCTTAAGAAGGAGATGTCATAGAACCCATTGTATTTCATAGCGACGCAATTTATGTGTTAATTCGTCAATGTGAGGGAGCGAGGGATTCGTTAAAGGAGGAATAGTGCATCGGAAAGGACATAGTCGTATCCCAAAAGAGAATCCTGTTGTTTCCTTAGAAACGTTACTCTCTTAAGAAGGAGATGTCATAGAACCCATAGTTTTTCATAGCGACGCAATTTATGTGTTAATTCGTCAATGTGAGGGAGCGAGGGATGCGTTAAAGGAGGGATAGTGCATCGGAAAGCACATAGCCGTATCCCAAATGAGAATCCTGTTGTTTCCTTAGAAACGTTACTCTCTTAAGAATGAGATGTCATAGACCCCATAGTATTTTATAGCGACGCAATTTCTGTGTTAATTCGTCAATGTGAGGGAGCGAGGGATGCGTTAAAGAAGGAATAGTGCATCGGACAGGAAAAACTCGTGTCCCAAAAGAATATCCAATCGTTTCCGTAGAAACGTTACTCAATTTAGAAGGAGATGTCATAGAACCCATAGTATTTCATAGCGACGCAATTTCTGTGTCAATTCGTCAATGTGAGGGAGCGAGGGATGCGTTAAAGGAGGAATACTGCATCGGAAACGACATAGTCGTATCCCAAAAGAGAGTCCTGTTGCTTCCTTAGAAACGTTACTCTCTTAAGAAGGAGATGTCATAGGACACATAGTATTTCATAGGGACGCAATTTCTGTGTTAATTCGTCAATGTGAGGGAGCGAGGGATGCATTAAAGATGGAATAGTGCATCGGACAGGAGAAACTCGTGCCCCAAACGAATATCCAATCGTTTCCGTAGAAACGTTACTCAATTTAAAAGGAGATGTCATAGATCACATAGTATTTCTTAGCGACGCAATTTCTGTGTTAATTCGTCAATAGAGGGAGCGAAGGATGCGTAAAAGGAGGAATAGTGCATCGGAAAGGACACAGTGGTATCCCAAAAGAGAATCCTGTTGTTTCCTTAGAAACGTTATACCCTTAAGAAGGAGAAGTCATAGAACCCATAGTATTTCATAGCGACGCAATTTCTGTGTTAATTCGTCAATGTGAGGGAGCGAGGGATGCAGTAAAGAAGGAATAGTGCATCGGAAAGGACATAGTCGTATCCCAAAAAAGAATCCTGTCGTTTCCATAGAAACGTTACTCTCTTAAGAAGGAGATGTCATAGAACCCATAGTATTTCATAGCGACGCAATATCTGTGTTAATTCGTCAATGTGAGGGAGCGAGGCATGCGTTAAAGAAGGAATAGTGCATCGGACAGGAGAAACTCGTGTCCCAACAGAATATCCATTCGTTTCTGTAGAAACGTTACTCAATTTAGAAGGAGATGTCATAGAACCCATAGTATTTCATAGCGACGTAATTTCTGTGTTAATTCGTCAATGTGAGGGAGCGAAGGATGCGTTAAAGGAGGAATAGTGCATCGGAAAGGACACAGTCGTATCCCAAAAGAGAATCCTGTTGTTTCCTTAGAAACGTTACTCTCTTAAGAAGGAGATGTCATAGAACCCATAGTATTTCATAGCGACGCAATTTCTGTGTTAATTCGTCAGTGTGAGGGAGCGAGGGACGCGTTAAAGGAGGAATAGTGCATCGGAAAGACATAGTCGTATCCCAAAAGAGAATCCTTTTGTTTAGTCAGAAACGTTACTCTCTTAAGAAGGAGATGTCATAGAACCCATAGTATTTCATAGCGACGCAATTTCTGTGTTAATTCGTCAGTGTCAGGGAGCGAGGGATGCGTTAAAGAAGGAATAGTGCATCGGACAGGAGAAACTCGTGTCCCAAAAGAATATCCAATCGTTTCCATAGAAACGTTACTCGATTTAGAAGGAGATGTCATAGAACCCATAGTATTTCATAGCGGCGCAATTTCTGTGTTAATTCGTCAATGTGAGGGAGTGAGGGATGCGTTAAAGAAGGAATAGTCCATCGGACAGGAGAAACTCGAGTCCCAAAAGAATATCCAATCGTTCCCATAGAAACGTTACTCAATTTAGAAAGAGATGTCATAGAACCCATAGTATTTCATAGCGACGCAATTTCTGTGTTAATTCGTCAATGTGAGGGAGCGAGGGATGCGTTAAAGGAGGAATAGTGCATCGGAAAGGACATAGTCGTATCCCAAAAGAGAATCCTTTTGTTTCCTTAGAAACGTTACTCTCTTAAGAAGGAAATGTCATAGAACCCATAGTATTTTATAGCGACGCAATTTCTGTGTTAATTCGTCAATGTGAGGGAGCGAGGGATGCGTTAAAGAAGGAATAGTGCATCGGACAGGAGAAACTCGTGTCCCAAAAGAATATCCAATCGTTTCCGTAGAAACGTCACTCAATTTAGAAGCAGATGTCATAGAACCCATAGTATTTCATAGCGACGCAATTTCTGTGTTAATTCGTCAATGTGAGGGAGCTAGGGATGCGTTAAAGGAGGAATACTGCATCGGAAAGGACATAGTCGTATTCCAAAAGAGAATCCTGTTGTTTGCTTAGAAACGTTACTCTCTTAAGAAGGAGATGTCATAGAACCCATAGTATTTCATAGCGACGCAATTTCTGTGTTAATTCGTCAATGTGAGGGAGCGAGAGATGCGTTAAAGGAGGAATAGTGCATCGGAAAGGACATAGTCGTATCCCAAAAGAGAATCCTGTTGTTTCCTTAGAAACGTTACTCTCTTAAGAAGGAGATGTCATAGAACCCATAGTATTTCATAGCGACGCAATTTCTGTGTTAATTCGTCAATGTGAGGGAGCGAGGGATGCGTTAAAGAAGGAATAGTGCATCGGACAGGAGAAACTCGTGTCCCAAAAGAATATCCAATCGTTTCCGTAGAAACGTTACTCAATTTAAAAGGAGATGTCATAGAACCCATAGTATGTCATAGCGACGCAATTTCTGTGTTAATTCGTCAATGTGAGGGAGCGAAGGATGCGTTAAAGGAGGTATAGTGCATCGGAAAGGACACAGTCGTATCCCAAAAGAGAATCCTGTTCTTTCCTTAGAAACGTTACTCTCTTAAGAAGGAGATGTCATAGAAACCATAGTATTTCATAGCGACGCAATTTCTGTGTTAATTCGTCAATGTGAGGGAGCGAGGGATGCGTTAAAGAAGGAATAGTGCATCGGACAGGAGAAACTCGTGTCCCAAAAGAATATCCAATCGTTTCCGTAGAAACGTTACTCAATTTAGAAGGAGATGTCATAGAACACATAGTATTTCATAGCGACGCAATTTCTGTGTTAATTCGTCAATGTGAGGGAGCGAGGGATGCGTTAAAGAAGGAATAGTGCATCGGACAGGAGAAACTCGTGTCCCAAAAGAATATCCATTCGTTTCCGTAGAAGCGTTACTCAATTTAGAAGGAGATGTCATAGAACCCATAGTATTTCATAGCGACGCAATTTATGTGTTAATTCGTCAATGTGAGGGAGCGAGGGATGCGTTAAAGGAGGAATAGTATATCGGAAAGGACATAGTCGTATCCCTAGAGAGAATCCTGTTGTTTCCTTAGAGACGTTACTCTCTTAAAAGGAGATGTCATAGAACCCATAGTATTTCATAGCGACGCAATTTCTGTGTTAATTCGTCAATGTGAGGGAGCGAGGGATGCGTTAAAGAAGGAATAGTGCATCGGACAGGAGAAACTCGTGTCCCAAAAGAATATCCAATCGTTTCCGTAGAAACGTTACTCAATTTCGAAGGAGATGTCATAGAACCCATAGTATTTCATAGCGACGAAATTTCTGTGTTAATTCATCAATGTGAGGGAGCGAGGGATGCGTTAAAGAAGGAATAGTGCATCGGACAGGAGAAACTCGTGTCCCAAAAGAATATCCAATCGTTTCCATAGAAACGTTACTCAAAATAGAAGGAGATGTCATAGAACCCATAGTATTTCATAGCGACGCAATTTCTGTGTTAATTCGTCAGTGTGAGGGAGCGAGGGATGCGTTAAAGGAAGAATAGTGCATCGGAAAGGACATAGTCGTATCCCAAAAGAGAATCCTGTTGTTTCCTTAGAAACGTTACTCTCTTAAGAAGGAGATGTCATAGAACCCATAGTATTTCATAGCGACGCAATTTCTGTGTTAATTCGTCAATGTGAGGGAGCGAGGGATGCGTTAAAGAAGGAATAGTGCATCGGACAGGAGAAACTCGTGTCCCAACAGAATATCCATTCGTTTCCGTAGAAACGTTACTCAATATAGAAGGAGATGTCATAGAACCCATAGTATTTCATAGCGGCCCAATTTCTGTGTTAATTCGTCAATGTGAGGGAGTGAGGGATGCGTTAAAGAAGGAATAGTCCATCGGACAGGAGAAACTCGAGTCCCAAAAGACTATCCAATCGTTTCCATAGAAACGTTGCTCAACTTAGAAAGAGATGTCATAGAACCCATAGTATTTCATAGCGACGCAATTTCTGTGTTAATTCGTCAATGTGAGGGAGCGAGGGGTGCGTTAAAGGAGGAATAGTGCATCGGAAAGGACATAGTCGTATCCCAAAAGAGAATCCTTTTGTTTCCTCACAAAAGTTACTCTCTTAAGAAGGAGATGTCATAGAAGCCATAGTATTTCATAGCGACGCAATTTCTGTGTTATTCGTCAATGTGAGGGAGCGAGGGATGCATTAAAGAAGGAATAGTGCATCGGACAGGAGAAACTCGTGTCCCAAAAGAATATCCAATCGTTTCCGTAGAAACGTTACTCAATTTAAAAGGACATGTCATAGAACCCATAGTATTTCATAGCGACGCAATTTCTGTGTTAATTCGTCAATGTGAGGGTGCGAGGGATGCGTTAAAGAAGGAATAGTGCATCGGACAGGAGAAACTCGTGTCCCAACAGAATATCCATTCGTTTCCGTAGAAACGTTACTCAATTTAGAAGGAGATGTCATAGAACCCATAGTATTTCATAGCGACGCAATTTCTGTGTTAATTCGTCAATGTGAGGGAGCGAGGGATGCGTTAAAGGAGGAATACTGCATCGGAAAGGACATAGTCGTATCCCAAACGAGAATCCTGTTGTTTGCTTAGAAACGTTACTCAATTTAGAAGGAGATGTCATAGAACACATAGTATTTCATAGCGACGCAATTTCTGTGTTAATTCGTCAATGTGAGGGAGCGAGGGATGCGTTAAAGGAGGAATAGTATATCGGAAAGGACATAGTCGTATCCCAAGAGAGAATCCTGTTGTTTCCTTAGAGACGTTACTCTCTTAAAAGGAGATGTCATAGAACCCATAGTATTTCATAGCGACGCAATTTCTGTGTTAATTCGTCAATGTGAGGGAGCGAGGGATGCGTTAAAGAAGGAATAGTGCATCGGACAGGAGAAACTCGTGTCCCAAAAGAATATCCAAACGTTTCCGTAGAAACGTTACTCAATTTAGAAGGAGATGTCATAGAACCCATAGCATTTCATAGCGACGAAATTTCTGTGTTAATTCGTCAATGTGAGGGAGCGAGGGATGCGTTAAAGAAGGAATAGTGCATCGGACAGGAGAAACTCGTGTCCCAAAAGAATATCCAATCGTTTCCATAGAAACGTTACTCAAAATAGAAGGAGATGTCATAGAACCCATAGCATTTCATAGCGACGCAATTTCTGTGTTAATTCGTCAATGTGAGGGAGCGAGCGATGCGTTAAAGGAAGAATAGTGCATCGGAAAGGACATAGTCGTATCCCAAAAGAGAATCCTGTTGTTTCCTTAGAAACGTTACTCTCTTAAGAAGGAGATGTCATAGAACCCATAGTATTTCATAGCGACGCAATTTCTGTGTTAATTCGTCAATGTGAGGGAGCGAGGGATGCGTTAAAGAAGGAATAGTGCATCGGACACGAGAAACTCGTGTCCCAACAGAATATCCATTCGTTTCCGTAGAAACGTTACTCAATTCAGAAGGAGATGTCATAGAACCCATAGTATTTCATAGCGGCGCAATTTCTGTGTTAATTCGTCAATGTGAGGGAGTGAGGGATGCGTTAAAGAAGGAATAGTCCATCGGACAGGAGAAACTCGAGTCCCAAAAGAATATCCAATCGTTTCCATAGAAACGTTGCTCAACTTAGAAAGAGATGTCATAGAACCCATAGTATTTCATAGCGACGCAATTTCTGAGTTAATTCGTCAATGTGAGGGAGCGAGGGGTGCGTTAAAGGAGGAATAGTGCATCGGAAAGGACATAGTCGTATCCCAAAAGAGAATCCTTTTGTTTCCTCACAAAAGTTACTCTCTTAAGAAGGAGATGTCATAGAAGCCATAGTATTTCATAGCGACGCAATTTCTGTGTTAATTCGTCAATGTGAGGGAGCGAGGGATGCGTTAAAGAAGGAATAGTGCATCGGACAGGAGAAACTCGTGTCCCAAAAGAATATCCAATCGTTTCCGTAGAAACGTTACTCAATTTAAAAGGACATGTCATAGAACCCATAGTATTTCATAGCGACGCAATTTCTGTGTTAATTCGTCAATGTGAGGGAGCGAGGGATGCGTTAAAGGAGGAATACTGCATCGGAAAGGACATAGTCGTATCCCAAACGAGAATCCTGTTGTTTGCTTAGAAACGTTACTCAATTTAGAAGGAGATGTCATAGAAGCCATAGTATTTCATAGCGACGCAATTTCTGTGTTAATTCGTCAATGTGAGGGAGCGAGGGATGCGTTAAAGGAGGAATAGTATATCGGAAAGGACATAGTCGTATCCCAAGAGAGAATCCTGTTGTTTCCTTAGAGACGTTACTCTCTTAAAAGGAGATGTCATAGAACCCATAGTATTTCATAGCGACGCAATTTCTGTGTTAATTCGTCAATGTGAGGGAGCGAGGGATGCGTTAAAGAAGGAATAGTGCATCGGACAGGAGAAACTCGTGTCCCAAAAGAATATCCAATCGTTTCCGTAGAAACGTTACTCAATTTCGAAGGAGATGTCATAGAACCCATAGTATTTCATAGCGGCGCAATTTCTGTGTTAATTCGTCAATGTGAGGGAGTGAGGCATGCGTTAAAGAAGGAATAGTCCATCGGACAGGAGATACTCGAGTCCCAAAATAATATCCAATCGTTTCCATAGAAACGTTGCTCAATTTAGAAAGAGATGTCATAGAACCCATAGTATTTCATAGCGACGCAATTTCTGTGTTAATTCGTCAATGTGAGGGAGCGAGGGATGCGTTAAAGGAGGAATAGTGCATCGGAAAGGACATAGTCGTATCCCAAAAGAGAATCCTTTTGTTTCCTCACAAAAGTTACTCTCTTAAGAAGGAGATGTCATAGAAGCCATAGTATTTCATAGCGACGCAATTTCTGTGTTAATTCGTCAATGTGAGGGAGCGAGGGATGCGTTAAAGGAGGAATAGTGCATCGGAAAGGACATAGTCGTATCCCAAAAGAGAATCCTGTTGTTTCCTTAGAAACGTTATACTCTTAAGAAGGAGATGTCATAGAACCCATAGTATTTCATAGCGATGCAATTTCAGTGTTAATTCGTCAATGTGAGGGAGCGAGGGATGCAGTAAAGAAGGAATAGTGCTTCGGAAAGGACATAGTCGTATCCCAAAAGAGAATCCTGTCGTTTCCATAGAAACGTTACTCTCTTACGAAGGAGATGTCATAGAACCCATAGTATTTCATAGCGACGCAATTTCTGTGTTTATTCGTCAATGTGAGGGAGCGATTGCTGCGTTAAAGTAGGAATAGTGCATCGGAAAGGACATAGTCGTATCCCAAAAGAGAATCCTGTTGTTTCCTTAGAAACGTTACTCTCTTAAGAAGGAGATGTCATAGAACAGATTGTATTTCATAGCGACGCAATTTCTGTGTTAATTCGTCAATGTGAGGGAGCGAGGGATGCGTTAAAGGAGGAATAGTGCATCGGAAAGGACATAGTCGTATCCCAAAAGAGAATCCTGTTGTTTCCTTAGAAACGTTACTCTCTTAAGTAGGAGATGTCATAGAACCCATAGTTTTTCATAGCGACGCAATTTCTGTGTTAATTCGTCAATGTGAGGGAGCGAGGGATGCGTTAAAGGAGGAATAGTGCATCGGAAAGGACATAGTCGTATCCCAAAAGAGAATCCTGTTGTTTCCTTAGAAACGTTATACTGTTAAGAAGGAGATGTCATAGAACCCATAGTATTTCATAGCGACGCAATTTCAGTGTTAATTCGTCAATGTGAGGGAGCGAGGGATGCAGTAAAGAAGGAATAGTGCTTCGGAAAGGACATAGTCGTATCCCAAAAGAGAATCCTGTCGTTTCCATAGAAACGTTACTCTCTTATGAAGGAGATGTCATAGAACCCATAGTATTTCATAGCAACGCAATTTCTGTGTTAATTCGTCAATGTGAGGGAGCGATTGATGCGTTAAAGTAGGAATAGTGCATCGGAAAGGACATAGTCGTATCCCAAAAGAGAATCCTGTTGTTTCCTTAGAAACGTTACTCTCTTAAGAAGGAGATGTCATAGAACAGATTGTATTTCATAGCGACGCAATTTCTGTGTTAATTCGTCAATGTGAGGGAGCGAGGGATGCGTTAAAGGAGGAATAGTGCATCGGAAAGGACATAGTCGTATCCCAAAAGAGAATCCTGTTGTTTCCTTAGAAACGTTACTCTCTTAAGTAGGAGATGTCATAGAACCCATAGTTTTTCATAGCGACGCAATTTCTGTGTTAATTCGTCAATGTGAGCGAGCGAGGGATGCGTTTAAGGAGGAATAGTGCATCGGAAAGGACATAGTCGTATCCCAAGAGAGAATCCTGCTGTTTCCTTAGAGACGTTACTCTCTTAAGAATGAGATGTCATAGAACCCATAGTATTTCATAGCGACGCAATTTCTGTGTTAATTCGTCAATGTCAGGGAGCGAGGGATGCGTTAAAGAAGGAATAATGCATCGGACAGGAGAAACTCGTGTCCCAAAAGAATATCCAATCGTTTCCACAGAAACGTTACTCAATTTAGAAGGAGATGTCATAGAACCCATAGTATTTCATAGCGACGCAATTTCTGTGTTAATTCGTCAATGTGAGGGAGCAAGGCATGCGTTAAAGAAGGAATAGTGCATCGGAGAGGAGAAACTCGTGTCCCAACAGAATATCCATTCGTTTCCGTAGAAACGTTACTCAATTTAGAAGGAGATGTCATAGAACCCATAGTATTTCATAGCGGCGGAATTTCTGTGTTAATTCGTCAATGTGAGGGAGCGAGGGATGCATTAAAGATGGAATAGTGCATCGGACAGGAGAAACTCGTGCCCCAAACGAATATCCAATCGTTTCCGTAGAAACGTTACTCAATTTAAAAGGAGATGTCATAGAACACATAGTATTTCTTAGCGACGCAATTTCTGTGTTAATTCGTCAATAGAGGGAGCGAAGGATGCGTAAAAGGAGGAATAGTGCATCGGAAAGGACACAGTGGTATCCCAAAAGAGAATCCTGTTGTTTCCTTAGAAACGTTACTCTCTTAAGAAGGAGATGTCATAGAACCCATAGTATTTCATAGCGACGCAATTTCTGTGTTAATTCGTCAATGTCAGGGAGCGAGGGATGCGTTAAAGTAGGAATAGTGCATCGGACAGGAGAAACCCGTGTCCCAAAAGAATATCCAATCGTTTCCATAGACGCGTTACTCAATTTAGAAGGAGATGTCATAGAACCCATACGCAATTTCTGTGTTAATTCGCCGATGTGAGGGAGTGAGGGATGCGTTAAAGGAGGAATAGTGCATCGGAAAGGACATAGTCACATCCCAAAAGAGAATCCTGTTGTTTCCTTAGAAACGTTATACCCTTAAGAAGGAGAAGTCATAGAACCCATAGTATTTCATAGCGACGCAATTTCTGTGTTAATTCGTCAATGTGAGGGAGCGAGGGATGCAGTAAAGAAGGAATAGTGCATCGGAAAGGACATAGTCGTATCCCAAAAAAGAATCCTGTCGTTTCCATAGAAACGTTACTCTCTTAAGAAGGAGATGTCATAGAACCCATAGTATTTCATAGCGACGCAATATCTGTGTTAATTCGTCAATGTGAGGGAGCGAGGCATGCGTTAAAGAAGGAATAGTGCATCGGACAGGAGAAACTCGTGTCCCAACAGAATATCCATTCGTTTCTGTAGAAACGTTACTCAATTTAGAAGGAGATGTCATAGAACCCATAGTATTTCATAGCGACGTAATTTCTGTGTTAATTCGTCAATGTGAGGGAGCGAAGGATGCGTTAAAGGAGGAATAGTGCATCGGAAAGGACACAGTCGTATCCCAAAAGAGAATCCTGTTGTTTCCTTAGAAACGTTACTCTCTTAAGAAGGAGATGTCATAGAACCCATAGTATTTCATAGCGACGCAATTTCTGTGTTAATTCGTCAGTGTGAGGGAGCGAGGGACGCGTTAAAGGAGGAATAGTGCATCGGAAAGACATAGTCGTATCCCAAAAGAGAATCCTTTTGTTTAGTCAGAAACGTTACTCTCTTAAGAAGGAGATGTCATAGAAGCCATAGTATTTCATAGCGATGCAATTTCTGTGTTAATTCGTCAATGTGAGGGAGCGAGGGATGCGTTAAAGAAGGAATAGTGCATCGGACAGGAGAAACTCGTGTCCCAAAAGAATATCCAATCGTTTCCGTAGAAACGTTAATCAATTTAAAAGGAGATGTCATAGAACACATAGTTTTTCATAGCGACGCAATTTCTGTGTTAATTCGTCAATGTCAGGGAGCGAGGGATGCGTTAAAGAAGGAATAGTGCATCGGACAGGAGAAACTCGTGTCCCAAAAGAATATCCAATCGTTTCCATAGAAACGTTACTCAATTTAGAAGGAGATGTCATAGAACCCATAGTATTTCACAGCGGCGCAATTTCTGTGTTAATTCGTCAATGTGAGGGAGTGAGGGATGCGTTAAAGAAGGAATAGTCCATCGGACAGGAGAAATTCGAGTCCCAAAAGAATATCCCATCGTTCCCATAGAAACGTTACTCAATTTAGAAAGAGATGTCATAGAACCCATAGTATTTCATAGCGACGCAATTTCTGTGTTAATTCGTCAATGTGAGGGAGCGAGGGATGCGTTAAAGGAGGAATAGTGCATCGGAAAGGACATAGTCGTATCCCAAATGAGAATCCTTTTGTTTCCTCACAAAAGTTACTCTCTTAAGAAGGAGATGTCATAGAACAGATTGTATTTCATAGCGACGCAATTTCTGTGTTAATTCGTCAATGTGAGGGAGCGAGGTGTGCGTTAAAGGAGGAATAGTGCATCGGAAAGGACATGGTCGTATCCCAAAAGAGAATCCTGTTGTTACCTTAGAAACGTTACTCTCTTAAGTAGGAGATGTCATAGAACCCATAGTTTTTCATAGCGACGCAATTTCTGTGTTAATTCGTCAATGTGAGCGAGCGAGGGATGCGTTTAAGGAGGAATAGTGCATCGGAAAGGACATAGTCGTATCCCAAAAGAGAATCCTTTTGTTTCCTTAGAAACGTTACTCTCTTAAGAAGGAGATGTCATAGAACCCATAGTATTTTATAGCGACGCAATTTCTGTGTTAATTCGTCAATGTGAGGGAGCGAGGGATGCGTTAAAGAAGGAATAGTGCATCGGACAGGAGAAACTCGTGTCCCAAAAGAATATCCAATCGTTTCCGTAGAAACGTCACTCAATTTAGAAGCAGATGTCATAGAACCCATAGTATTTCATAGCGACGCAATTTCTGTGTTAATTCGTCAATGTGAGGGAGCTAGGGATGCGTTAAAGGAGGAATACTGCATCGGAAAGGACATAGTCGTATCCCAAAAGAGAATCCTGTTGTTTGCTTAGAAACGTTACTCTCTTAAGAAGGAGATGTCATAGAACCCATAGTATTTCATAGCGACGCAATTTCTGTGTTAATTCGTCAATGTGAGGGAGCGAGAGATGCGTTAAAGGAGGAATAGTGCATCGGAAAGGACATAGTCGTATCCCAAAAGAGAATCCTGTTGTTTCCTTAGAAACGTTACTCTCTTAAGAAGGAGATGTCATAGAACCCATAGTATTTCATAGCGACGCAATTTCTGTGTTAATTCGTCAATGTGAGGGAGCGAGGGATGCGTTAAAGAAGGAATAGTGCATCGGACAGGAGAAACTCGTGTCCCAAAAGAATATCCAATCGTTTCCGTAGAAACGTTACTCAATTTAAAAGGAGATGTCATAGAACCCATAGTATGTCATAGCGACGCAATTTCTCTGTTAATTCGTCAATGTGAGGGAGCGAAGGATGCGTTAAAGGAGGTATAGTGCATCGGAAAGGACACAGTCGTATCCCAAAAGAGAATCCTGTTCTTTCCTTAGAAACGTTACTCTCTTAAGAAGGAGATGTCATAGAAACCATAGTATTTCATAGCGACGCAATTTCTGTGTTAATTCGTCAATGTGAGGGAGCGAGGGATGCGTTAAAGAAGGAATAGTGCATCGGACAGGAGAAACTCGTGTCCCAAAAGAATATCCAATCGTTTCCGTAGAAACGTTACTCAATTTAGAAGGAGATGTCATAGAACACATAGTATTTCATAGCGACGCAATTTCTGTGTTAATTCGTCAATGTGAGGGAGCGAGGGATGCGTTAAAGAAGGAATAGTGCATCGGACAGGAGAAACTCGTGTCCCAAAAGAATATCCAATCGTTTCCGTAGAAACGTTACTCAATTTAGAAGGAGATGTCATAGAACCCATAGTATTTCATAGCGACGCAATTTATGTGTTAATTCGTCAATGTGAGGGAGCGAGGAATGCGTTAAAGGAGGAATAGTATATCGGAAAGGACATAGTCGTATCCCTAGAGAGAATCCTGTTGTTTCCTTAGAGACGTTACTCTCTTAAAAGGAGATGTCATAGAACCCATAGTATTTCATAGCGACGCAATTTCTGTGTTAATTCGTCAATGTGAGGGAGCGAGGGATGCGTTAAAGAAGGAATAGTGCATCGGACAGGAGAAACTCGTGTCCCAAAAGAATATCCAATCGTTTCCGTAGAAACGTTACTCAATTTCGAAGGAGATGTCATAGAACCCATAGTATTTCATAGCGACGAAATTTCTGTGTTAATTCGTCAATGTGAGGGAGCGAGGGATGCGTTAAAGAAGGAATAGTGCATCGGACAGGAGAAACTCGTGTCCCAAAAGAATATCCAATCGTTTCCATAGAAACGTTACTCAAAATAGAAGGAGATGTCATAGAACCCATAGTATTTCATAGCGACGCAATTTCTGTGTTAATTCGTCAGTGTGAGGGAGCGAGGGATGCGTTAAAGGAAGAATAGTGCATCGGAAAGGACATAGTCGTATCCCAAAAGAGAATCCTGTTGTTTCCTTAGAAACGTTACTCTCTTAAGAAGGAGATGTCATAGAACCCATAGTATTTCATAGCGACGCAATTTCTGTGTTAATTCGTCAATGTGAGGGAGCGAGGGATGCGTTAAAGAAGGAATAGTGCATCGGACAGGAGAATCTCGTGTCCCAACAGAATATCCATTCGTTTCCGTAGAAACGTTACTCAATTTAGAAGGAGATGTCATAGAACCCATAGTATTTCATAGCGGCCCAATTTCTGTGTTAATTCGTCAATGTGAGGGAGTGAGGGATGCGTTAAAGAAGGAATAGTCCATCGGACAGGAGAAACTCGAGTCACAAAAGAATATCCAATCGTTTCCATAGAAACGTTGCTCAACTTAGAAAGAGATGTCATAGAACCCATAGTATTTCATAGCGACGCAATTTCTGTGTTAATTCGTCAATGTGAGGGAGCGAGGGGTGCGTTAAAGGAGGAATAGTGCATCGGAAAGGACATAGTCGTATCCCAAAAGAGAATCCTTTTGTTTCCTCACAAAAGTTACTCTCTTAAGAAGGAGATGTCATAGAAGCCATAGTATTTCATAGCGACGCAATTTCTGTGTTATTCGTCAATGTGAGGGAGCGA
Source organism: Schistocerca piceifrons (assembly GCF_021461385.2). NCBI lineage: Eukaryota > Metazoa > Arthropoda > Insecta > Orthoptera > Acrididae > Schistocerca > Schistocerca piceifrons. The sequence continues at coordinate 805,041,320 of NC_060141.1, read as the reverse complement.
GGGATGCATTAAAGAAGGAATAGTGAATCGGACAGGAGAAACTCGTGTCCCAAAAGAATATCCAATCGTTTCCGTAGAAACGTTACTCAATTTAAAAGGACATGTCATAGAACCCATAGTATTTCATAGCGACGCAATTTCTGTGTTAATTCGTCAATGTGAGGGTGCGAGGGATGCGTTAAAGAAGGAATAGTGCATCGGACAGGAGAAACTCGTGTCCCAACAGAATATCCATTCGTTTCCGTAGAAACGTTACTCAATTTAGAAGGAGATGTCATAGAACCCATAGTATTTCATAGCGACGCAATTTCTGTGTTAATTCGTCAATGTGAGGGAGCGAGGGATGCGTTAAAGGAGGAATACTGCATCGGAAAGGACATAGTCGTATCCCAAACGAGAATCCTGTTGTTTGCTTAGAAACGTTACTCAATTTAGAAGGAGATGTCATAGAACCCATAGTATTTCATAGCGACGCAATTTCTGTGTTAATTCGTCAATGTGAGGGAGCGAGGGATGCGTTAAAGGAGGAATAGTATATCGGAAAGGACATAGTCGTATCCCAAGAGAGAATCCTGTTGTTTCCTTAGAGACGTTACTCTCTTAAAAGGAGATGTCATAGAACCCATAGTATTTCTTAGCGACGCAATTTCTGTGTTAATTCGTCAATGTGAGGGAGCGAGGGATGCGTTAAAGAAGGAATAGTGCATCGGACAGGAGAAACTCGTGTCCCAAAAGAATATCCAATCGTTTCCGTAGAAACGTTACTCAATTTAGAAGGAGATGTCATAGAACCCATAGTATTTCATAGCGACGCAATTTCTGTGTTAATTCGTCAATGTGAGGGAGCGAGGGATGCGTTAAAGGAGGAATAGTATATCGGAAAGGACATAGTCGTATCCCAAGAGAGAATCCTGTTGTTTCCTTAGAGACGTTACTCTCTTAAAAGGAGATGTCATAGAACCCATAGTATTTCATAGCGACGCAATTTCTGTGTTAATTCGTCAATGTGAGGGAGCGAGGGATGCGTTAAAGAAGGAATAGTGCATCGGACAGGAGAAACTCGTGTCCCAAAAGAATATCCAATCGTTTCCGTAGAAACGTTACTCAATTTCGAAGGAGATGTCATAGAACCCATAGTATTTCATAGCGACGAAATTTCTGTGTTAATTCGTCAATGTGAGGGAGCGAGGGATGCGTTAAAGAAGGAATAGTGCATCGGACAGGAGAAACTCGTGTCCCAAAAGAATATCGAATCGTTTCCATAGAAACGTTACTCAAAATAGAAGGAGATGTCATAGAACCCATAGCATTTCATAGCGACGCAATTTCTGTGTTAATTCGTCAATGTGAGGGAGCGAGCGATGCGTTAAAGGAAGAATAGTGCATCGGAAAGGACATAGTCGTATCCCAAAAGAGAATCCTGTTGTTTCCTTAGAAACGTTACTCTCTTAAGAAGGAGATGTCATAGAACCCATAGTATTTCATAGCGACGCAATTTCTGTGTTAATTCGTCAATGTGAGGGAGCGAGGGATGCGTTAAAGAAGGAATAGTGCATCGGACACGAGAAACTCGTGTCCCAACAGAATATCCATTCGTTTCCGTAGAAACGTTACTCAATTCAGAAGGAGATGTCATAGAACCCATAGTATTTCATAGCGGCGCAATTTCTGTGTTAATTCGTCAATGTGAGGGAGTGAGGGATGCGTTAAAGAAGGAATAGTCCATCGGACAGGAGAAACTCGAGTCCCAAAAGAATATCCAATCGTTTCCATAGAAACGTTGCTCAACTTAGAAAGAGATGTCATAGAACCCATAGTATTTCATAGCGACGCAATTTCTGAGTTAATTCGTCAATGTGAGGGAGCGAGGGGTGCGTTAAAGGAGGAATAGTGCATCGGAAAGGACATAGTCGTATCCCAAAAGAGAATCCTTTTGTTTCCTCACAAAAGTTACTCTCTTAAGAAGGAGATGTCATAGAAGCCATAGTATTTCATAGCGACGCAATTTCTGTGTTAATTCGTCAATGTGAGGGAGCGAGGGATGCGTTAAAGAAGGAATAGTGCATCGGACAGGAGAAACTCGTGTCCCAAAAGAATATCCAATCGTTTCCGTAGAAACGTTACTCAATTTAAAAGGACATGTCATAGAACCCATAGTATTTCATAGCGACGCAATTTCTGTGTTAATTCGTCAATGTGAGGGAGCGAGGGATGCGTTAAAGGAGGAATACTGCATCGGAAAGGACATAGTCGTATCCCAAACGAGAATCCTGTTGTTTGCTTAGAAACGTTACTCAATTTAGAAGGAGATGTCATAGAACCCATAGTATTTCATAGCGACGCAATTTCTGTGTTAATTCGTCAATGTGAGGGAGCGAGGGATGCGTTAAAGGAGGAATAGTATATCGGAAAGGGCATAGTCGTATCCCAAGAGAGAATCCTGTTGTTTCCTTAGAGACTTTACTCTCTTAAAAGGAGATGTCATAGAACCCATAGTATTTCATAGCGACGCAATTTCTGTGTTAATTCGTCAATGTGAGGGAGCGAGGGATGCGTTAAAGAAGGAATAGTGCATCGGACAGGAGAAACTCGTGTCCCAAAAGAATATCCAATCGTTTCCGTAGAAACGTTACTCAATTTCGAAGGAGATGTCATAGAACCCATAGTATTTCATAGCGGCGCAATTTCTGTGTTAATTCGTCAATGTGAGGGAGTGAGGCATGCGTTAAAGAAGGAATAGTCCATCGGACAGGAGATACTCGAGTCCCAAAATAATATCCAATCGTTTCCATAGAAACGTTGCTCAATTTAGAAAGAGATGTCATAGAACCCATAGTATTTCATAGCGACGCAATTTCTGTGTTAATTCGTCAATGTGAGGGAGCGAGGGATGCGTTAAAGGAGGAATAGTGCATCGGAAAGGACATAGTCGTATCCCAAAAGAGAATCCTTTTGTTTCCTCACAAAAGTTACTCTCTTAAGAAGGAGATGTCATAGAAGCCATAGTATTTCATAGCGACGCAATTTCTGTGTTAATTCGTCAATGTGAGGGAGCGAGGGATGCGTTAAAGGAGGAATAGTGCATCGGAAAGGACATAGTCGTATCCCAAAAGAGAATCCTGTTGTTTCCTTAGATACGTTACTCTCTTAAGTAGGAGATGTCATAGAACCCATAGTTTTTCATAGCGACGCAATTTCTGTGTTAATTCGTCAATGTGAGGGAGCGGGGGATGCGTTAAAGGAGGAATAGTGCATCGGAAAGGACATAGTCGTATCCCAAAAGAGAATCCTGTTGTTTCCTTAGAAACGTTATACTCTTAAGAAGGAGATGTCATAGAACCCATAGTATTTCATAGCGACGCAATTTCAGTGTTAATTCGTCAATGTGAGGGAGCGAGGGATGCAGTAAAGAAGGAATAGTGCTTCGGAAAGGACATAGTCGTATCCCAAAAGAGAATCCTGTCGTTTCCATAGAAACGTTACTCTCTTATGAAGGAGATGTCATAGAACCCATAGTATTTCATAGCGACGCAATTTCTGTGTTAATTCGTCAATGTGAGGGAGCGATTGATGCGTTAAAGTAGGAATAGTGCATCGGAAAGTACATAGTCGTATCCCAAAAGAGAATCCTGTTGTTTCCTTAGAAACGTTACTCTCTTAAGAAGGAGATGTCATAGAACCCATAGTATTTCATAGCGACGCAATTTCTGTGTTAATTCGTCAATGTGAGCGAGCGAGGGATGCGTTTAAGGAGGAATAGTGCATCGGAAAGGACATAGTCGTATCCCAAGAGAGAATCCTGCTGTTTCCTTAGAGACGTTACTCTCTTAAGAATGAGATGTCATAGAACCCATAGTATTTCATAGCGACGCAATTTCTGTGTTAATTCGTCAATGTCAGGGAGCGAGGGATGCGTTAAAGAAGGAATAGTGCATCGGACAGGAGAAACTCGTGTCCCAAAAGAATATCCAATCGTTTCCACAGAAACGTTACTCAATTTAGAAGGAGATGTCATAGAACCCATAGTATTTCATAGCGACGCAATTTCTGTGTTAATTCGTCAATGTGAGGGAGCAAGGCATGCGTTAAAGAAGGAATAGTGCATCGGAGAGGAGAAACTCGTGTCCCAACAGAATATCCATTCGTTTCCGTAGAAACGTTACTCAATTTAGAAGGAGATGTCATAGAACCCATAGTATTTCATAGCGGCGCAATTTCTGTGTTAATTCGTCAATGTGAGGGAGCGAGGGATGCGTTAAAGAAGGAATAGTGCATCGGAAAGGAGAAACTCCTGCCCCAAAAGAATATCCAATCGTTTCCGTAGAAACGTTACTCAATTTAGAAGGAGATGTCATAGAACCCATAGTATCTCATAACGACGCAATTTCTGTGTTAATTCGTCAATGTGAGGGAGCAAGGGATGCGTTAAAGGAGGAATAGTGCATCGGAAAGGACATAGTCGTATCCCAAAAGAGAATCCTGTTGTTTCCTTAGAAACGTTACTCTCTTAAGAAGGAGATGTCATAGAACCCATAGTATTTCATAGGGACGCAATTTCTGTGTTAATTCGTCAATGTGAGGGAGCGAGGGATGCATTAAAGATGGAATAGTGCATCGGACAGGAGAAACTCGTGCCCCAAACGAATATCCAATCGTTTCCGTAGAAACGTTACTCAATTTAAAAGGAGATGTCATAGAACACATGGTATTTCTTAGCGACGCAATTTCTGTGTTAATTCGTCAATAGAGGGAGCGAAGGATGCGTAAAAGGAGGAATAGTGCATCGGAAAGGACACAGTGGTATCCCAAAAGAGAATCCTGTTGTTTCCTTAGAAACGTTACTCTCTTAAGAAGGAGATGTCATAGAACCCATAGTATTTCATAGCGACGCAATTTCTGTGTTAATTCGTCAATGTCAGGGAGCGAGGGATGCGTTAAAGTAGGAATAGTGCATCGGACAGGAGAAACCCGTGTCCCAAAAGAATATCCAATCGTTTCCATAGACGCGTTACTCAATTTAGAAGGAGATGTCATAGAACCCATACGCAATTTCTGTGTTAATTCGCCAATGTGAGGGAGTGAGGGATGCGTTAAAGGAGGAATAGTGCATCGGAAAGGACATAGTCACATCCCAAAAGAGAATCCTGTTGTTTCCTTAGAAACGTTATACCCTTAAGAAGGAGAAGTCATAGAACCCATAGTATTTCATAGCGACGCAATTTCTGTGTTAATTCGTCAATGTGAGGGAGCGAGGGATGCAGTAAAGAAGGAATAGTGCATCGGAAAGGACATAGTCGTATCCCAAAAAAGAATCCTGTCGTTTCCATAGAAACGTTACTCTCTTAAGAAGGAGATGTCATAGAACCCATAGTATTTCATAGCGACGCAATATCTGTGTTAATTCGTCAATGTGAGGGAGCGAGGCATGCGTTAAAGAAGGAATAGTGCATCGGACAGGAGAAACTCGTGTCCCAACAGAATATCCATTCGTTTCTGTAGAAACGTTACTCAATTTAGAAGGAGATGTCATAGAACCCATAGTATTTCATAGCGACGTAATTTCTGTGTTAATTCGTCAATGTGAGGGAGCGAAGGATGCGTTAAAGGAGGAATAGTGCATCGGAAAGGACACAGTCGTATCCCAAAAGAGAATCCTGTTGTTTCCTTAGAAACGTTACTCTCTTAAGAAGGAGATGTCATAGAACCCATAGTATTTCATAGCGACGCAATTTCTGTGTTAATTCGTCAGTGTGAGGGAGCGAGGGACGCGTTAAAGGAGGAATAGTGCATCGGAAAGACATAGTCGTATCCCAAAAGAGAGTCCTTTTGTTTAGTCAGAAACGTTACTCTCTTAAGAAGGAGATGTCATAGAAGCCATAGTATTTCATAGCGATGCAATTTCTGTGTTAATTCGTCAATGTGAGTTAGCGAGGGATGCGTTAAAGAAGGAATAGTGCATCGGACAGGAGAAACTCGTGTCCCAAAAGAATATCCAATCGTTTCCGTAGAAACGTTAATCAATTTAAAAGGAGATGTCATAGAACACATAGTTTTTCATAGCGACGCAATTTCTGTGTTAATTCGTCAATGTCAGGGAGCGAGGGATGCGTTAAAGAAGGAATAGTGCATCGGACAGGAGAAACTCGTGTCCCAAAAGAATATCCAATCGTTTCCATAGAAACGTTACTCAATTTAGAAGGAGATGTCATAGAACCCATAGTATTTCACAGCGGCGCAATTTCTGTGTTGATTCGTCAATGTGAGGGAGTGAGGGATGCGTTAAAGAAGGAATAGTCCATCGGACAGGAGAAATTCGAGTCCCAAAAGAATATCCCATCGTTCCCATAGAAACGTTACTCAATTTAGAAAGAGATGTCATAGAACCCATAGTATTTCATAGCGACGCAATTTCTGTGTTAATTCGTCAATGTGAGGGAGCGAGGGATGCGTTAAAGGAGGAATAGTGCATCGGAAAGGACATAGTCGTATCCCAAATGAGAATCCTTTTGTTTCCTCACAAAAGTTACTCTCTTAAGAAGGAGATGTCATAGAAGCCATAGTATTTCATAGCGACGCAATTTCTATGTTAATTCGTCAATGTGAGGGAGCGAGGGATGCGTTAAAGGAGGAATACTGCATCGGAATGGACATAGTCGTATCCCAAAAGAGAATCCTGTTGTTTCCTTAGAAACGTTACTCTCTTAAGAAGGAGATGTCATAGAACAGATTGTATTTCATAGCGACGCAATTTCTGTGTTAATTCGTCAATGTGAGGGAGCGACGTGTGCGTTAAAGGAGGAATAGTGCATCGGAAAGGACATGGTCGTATCCCAAAAGAGAATCCTGTTGTTACCTTAGAAACGTTACTCTCTTAAGTAGGAGATGTCATAGAACCCATAGTTTTTCATAGCGACGCAATTTCTGTGTTAATTCGTCAATGTGAGCGAGCGAGGGATGCGTTTAAGGAGGAATAGTGCATCGGAAAGGACATAGTCGCATCCCAAAAGAGAATCCTTTTGTTTCCTTAGAAACGTTACTCTCTTAAGAAGGAGATGTCATAGAACCCTTAGTATTTTATAGCGACGTAATTTCTGTGTTAATTCGTCAATGTGAGGGAGCGAGGGATGCGTTAAAGAAGGAATAGTGCATCGGACAGGAGAAACTCGTGTCCCAAAAGAATATCCAATCGTTTCCGTAGAAACGTTACTCAATTTAGAAGCAGATGTCATAGAACCCATAGTATTTCATAGCGACGCAATTTCTGTGTTAATTCGTCAATGTGAGGGAGCTAGGGATGCGTTAAAGGAGGAATACTGCATCGGAAAGGACATAGTCGTATCCCAAAAGAGAATCCTGTTGTTTGCTTAGAAACGTTACTCTCTTAAGAAGGAGATGTCATAGAACCCATAGTATTTCATAGCGACGCAATTTCTGTGTTAATTCGTCAATGTGAGGGAGCGAGAGATGCGTTAAAGGAGGAATAGTGCATCGGAAAGGACATAGTCGTATCCCAAAAGAGAATCCTGTTGTTTCCTTAGAAACGTTACTCTCTTAAGAAGGAGATGTCATAGAACCCATAGTATTTCATAGCGACGCAATTTCTGTGTTAATTCGTCAATGTGAGGGAGCGAGTGAAGCGTTAAAGAAGGAATAGTGCATCGGACAGGAGAAACTCGTGTCCCAAAAGAATATCCAATCGTTTCCGTAGAAACGTTACTCAATTTAAAAGGAGATGTCATAGAACCCATAGTATGTCATAGCGACGCAATTTCTGTGTTAATTCGTCAATGTGAGGGAGCGAAGGATGCGTTAAAGGAGGTATAGTACATCGGAAAGGACACAGTCGTATCCCAAAAGAGAATCCTGCTCTTTCCTTAGAAACGTTACTCTCTTAATAAGTAGATGTCATAGAAACCATAGTATTTCATAGCGACGCAATTTCTGTGTTAATTCGTCAATGTGAGGGAGCGAGGGATGCGTTAAAGAAGGAATAGTGCATCGGACAGGAGAAACTCGTGTCCCAAAAGAATATCCAATCGTTTCCGTAGAAACGTTACTCAATTTAGAAGGAGATGTCATAGAACACATAGTATTTCATAGCGACGCAATTTCTGTGTTAATTCGTCAATGTGAGGGAGCGAGGGATGCGTTAAAGAAGGAATAGTGCATCGGACAGGAGAAACCCGTGTCCCAAAAGAATATCCAATCGTTTCCGTAGAAACGTTACTCAATTTAGAAGGAGATGTCATAAAACCCATAGTATTTCATAGCGACGCAATTTCTGTGTTCATTCGTCAATGTGAGGGAGCGAGGGATGCGTTAAAGGAGGAATAGTGCATCGGAAAGGACATAGTCGTATCCCAAAAGAGAATCCTTTTGTTTCCTCACAAACGTTACTCTCTTAAGAAGGAGATGTCATAGAACCCATAGAATTTCATAGCGACGCAATTTCTGTGTTAATTCGACAATGTGAGGGAGCGAGGGATGCGTTAAAGAAGGAATAGTGCATCGGACAGGAGAAACTTGTGTCCCAAAAGAATATCCAATCGTTTCCGTAGAAACGTTACTCAATTTAGAAGGAGATGTCATAGAACCCATAGTATTTCATAGCGACGCAATTTCTGTGTTCATTCGTCAATGTGATTAGGCCAGGGATGCGACAAAGGAGGAATAGTGCATCGGAAAGGACATAGTCGTATCCCAAAAGAGAATCCTGTTGTTTCCTTAGAAACGTTACTCTCTTAAGAAGGAGATGTCATAGAACCCATAGTATTTCATAGCGACACAATTTCTGTGTTAATTCGTCAATGTGAGGGAGCGAGGGATGCGTTAAAGAAGGAATAGTGCATCGGACAGGAGAAACTCGTGTCCCAAAAGAATATCCAATCGTTTCCGTAGAAACGTTGCTCAATTTAGAAGGAGATGTCATAGAACCCATAGTATTTCATAGCGACGCAATTTATGTGTTAATTCGTCAATGTGAGGGAGCGAGGGATGCGTTAAAGGAGGAATAGTATATCGGAAAGGACATAGTCGTATCCCTAGAGAGAATCCTGTTGTTTCCTTAGAGACGTTACTCTCTTAAAAGGAGATGTCATAGAACCCATAGTATTTCATAGCGACGCAATTTCTGTGTTGTCAATGTGAGGGAGCGAGGGATGCGTTAAAGAAGGAATAGTGCATCGGACAGGAGAAACTCGTGTCCCAAAAGAATATCCAATCGTTTCCGTAGAAACGTTACTCAATTTCGAAGGAGATGTCATAGAACCCATAGTATTTCATAGCGACGAAATTCTGTGTTAATTCGTCAATGTGAGGGAGCGAGGGATGCGTTAAAGAAGGAATAGTGCATCGGACAGGAGAAACTCGTGTCCCAAAAGAATATCCAATCGTTTCCATAGAAACGTTACTCAAAATAGAAGGAGATGTCATAGAACCCATAGTATTTCATAGCGACGCAATTTCTGTGTTAATTCGTCAGTGTGAGGGAGCGAGGGATGCGTTAAAGGAAGAATAGTGCATCGGAAAGGACATAGTCGTATCCCAAAAGAGAATCCTGTTGTGTCCTTAGAAACGTTACTCTCTTAAGAAGGAGATGTCATAGAACTCATAGTATTTCATAGCGACGCAATTTCTGTGTTAATTCGTCAATGTGAGGGAGCGAGGGATGCGTTAAAGAAGGAATAGTGCATCGGACAGGAGAAACTCGTGTCCCAACAGAATATCCATTCGTTTCCGTAGAAACGTTACTCAATTTAAAAGGAGATGTCATAGAACCCATAGTATTTCATAGCGGCCCAATTTCTGTGTTAATTCGTCAATGTGAGGGAGTGAGGGATGCGTTAAAGAAGGAATAGTCCATCGGACAGGAGAAACTCGAGTCCCAAAAGAATATCCAATCGTTTCCATAGAAACGTTGCTCAACTTAGAAAGAGATGTCATAGAACCCATAGTATTTCATAGCGACGCAATTTCTGTGTTAATTCGTCAATGTGAGGGAGCGAGGGGTGCGTTAAAGGAGGAATAGTGCATCGGAAAGGACATAGTCGTATCCCAAAAGAGAATCCTTTTGTTTCCTCACAAAAGTTACTCTCTTAAGAAGGAGATGTCATAGAAGCCTTAGTATTTCATAGCGACGCAATTTCTGTGTTAATTCGTCAATGTGAGGGAGCGAGGGATGCATTAAAGAAGGAATAGTGCATCGGACAGGAGAAACTCGTGTCCCAAAAGAATATCCAATCGTTTCCGTGGAAACGTTACTCAATTTAAAAGGAGATGTCATAGAATCCATAGTATTTCATAGCGACGCAATTTCTGTGTTAATTCGTCAATGTGAGGGTGCGAGGGATGCGTTAAAGAAGGAATAGTGCATCGGACAGGAGAAACTCGTGTCCCAACAGAATATCCATTCGTTTCCGTAGAAACGTTACTCAATTTAGAAGGAGATGTCATAGAACCCATAGTATTTCATAGCGACGCAATTTCTGTGTTAATTCGTCAATGTGAGGGAGCGAGGGATGCGTTAAAGGAGGAATACTTCATCGGAAAGGACATAGTCGTATCCCAAACGAGAATCCTGTTGTTTGCTTAGAAACTTTACTCAATTTAGAAGGAGATGTCATAGAACCCATAGTATTTCATAGCGACGCAATTTCTGTGTTAATTCGTCAATGTGAGGGAGCGAGGGATGCGTTAAAGGAGGAATAGTATATCGGAAAGGACATAGTCGTATCACAAGAGAGAATCCTGTTGTTTCCTTAGAGACGTTACTCTCTTAAAAAGAGATGTCATAGAACCCATAGTATTTAATAGCGACGCAATTTCTGTGTTAATTCGTCAATGTGAGGGAGCGAGGGATGCGTTAAAGAAGGAATAGTGCATCGGACAGGAGAAACTCGTGTCCCAAAAGAATATCCAATCGTTTCCGTAGAAACGTTACTCAATTTAGAAGGAGATGTCATAGAACCCATAGTATTTCATAGCGACGCAATTTCTGTGTTAATTCGTCAATGTGAGGGAGCGAGGGATGCGTTAAAGGAGGAATAGTATATCGGAAAGGACATAGTCGTATCCCAAGAGAGAATCCTGTTGTTTCCTTAGAGACGTTACTCTCTTAAAAGGAGATGTCATAGAACCCATAGTATTTCATAGCGACGCAATTTCTGTGTTGTCAATGTGAGGGAGCGAGGGATGCGTTAAAGAAGGAATAGTGCATCGGACAGGAGAAACTCGTGTCCCAAAAGAATATCCAATCGTTTCCGTAGAAACGTTACTCAATTTCGAAGGAGATGTCATAGAACCCATAGTATTTCATAGCGACGAAATTTCTGTGTTAATTCGTCAATGTGAGGGAGCGAGGGATGCGTTAAAGAAGGAATAGTGCATCAGACAGGAGAAACTCGTGTCCCAAAAGAATATCCAATCGTTTCCATAGAAACGTTACTCAAAATAGAAGGAGATGTCATAGAACCCATAGCATTTCATAGCGACGCAATTTCTGTGTTAATTCGTCAATGTGAGGGAGCGAGGGATGCGTTAAAGGAAGAATAGTGCATCGGAAAGGACATAGTCGTATCCCAAAAGAGAATCCTGTTGTTTCCTTAGAAACGTTACTCTCTTAAGAAGGAGATGTCATAGAACCCATAGTATTTCATAGCGACGCAATTTCTGTGTTAATTCGTCAATGTGAGGGAGCGAGGGATGCGTTAAAGAAGGAATAGTGCATCGGACACGAGAAACTCGTGTCCCAACAGAATATCCATTCGTTTCCGTAGAAACGTTACTCAATTCAGAAGGAGATGTCATAGAACCCATAGTATTTCATAGCGGCGCAATTTCTGTGTTAATTCGTCAATGTGAGGGAGCGAGGGGTGCGTTAAAGGAGGAATAGTGCATCGGAAAGGACATAGTCGTATCCCAAAAGAGAATCCTTTTGTTTCCTCACAAAAGTTACTCTCTTAAGAAGGAGATGTCATACAAGCCATAGTATTTCATAGCGACGCAATTTCTGTGTTAATTCGTCAATGTGAGGGAGCGAGGGATGCGTTAAAGAAGGAATAGTGCATCGGACAGGAGAAACTCGGGTCCCAAAAGAATATCCAATCGTTTCCGTAGAAACGTTACTCAATTTAAAAGGACATGTCATAGAACCCATAGTATTTCATAGCGACGCAATTTCTGTGTTAATTCGTCAATGTGAGGGTGCGAGGGATGCGTTAAAGAAGGAATAGTGCATCGGACAGGAGAAACTCGTGTCCCAACAGAATATCCATTCGTTTCCGTAGAAACGTTACTCAATTTAGAAGGAGATGTCATAGAACCCATAGTATTTCATAGCGACGCAATTTCTGTGTTAATTCGTCAATGTGAGGGAGCGAGGGATGCGTTAAAGGAGGAATACTGCATCGGAAAGGACATAGTCGTATCCCAAACGAGAATCCTGTTGTTTGCTTAGAAACGTTACTCAATTTTAAGGAGATGTCATAGAACCCATAGTATTTCATAGCGACGCAATTTCTGTGTTAATTCGTCAATGTGAGGGAGCGAGGGATGCGTTAAAGGAGGAATAGTATATCGGAAAGGACATAGTCGTATCCCAAGAGAGAATCCTGTTGTTTCCTTAGAGACGTTACTCTCTTAAAAGGAGATGTCATAGAACCCATAGTATTTCATAGCGACGCAATTTCTGTGTTAATTCGTCAATGTGAGGGAGCGAGGGATGCGTTAAAGAAGGAATAGTGCATCGGACAGGAGAAACTCGTGTCCCAAAAGAATATCCAATCGTTTCCGTAGAAACGTTACTCAATTTCGAAGGAGATGTCATAGAACCCATAGTATTTCATAGCGGCGCAATTTCTGCGTTAATTCGTCAATGTGAGGGAGTGAGGCATGCGTTAAAGAAGGAATAGTCCATCGGACAGGAGGTACTCGAGTCCCAAAATAATATCCAATCGTTTCCATAGAAACGTTGCTCAATTTAGAAAGAGATGTCATAGAACCCATAGTATTTCATAGCGACGCAATTTCTGTGTTAATTCGTCAATGTGAGGGAGCGAGGGATGCGTTAAAGGAGGAATAGTGCATCGGAAAGGACATAGTCGTATCCCAAAAGAGAATCCTTTTGTTTCCTCACAAAAGTTACTCTCTTAAGAAGGAGATGTCATAGAAGCCATAGTATTTCATAGCGACGCAATTTCTGTGTTAATTCGTCAATGTGAGGGAGCGAGGGATGCGTTAAAGGAGGAATAGTGCATCGGAAAGGACATAGTCGTATCCCAAAAGAGAATCCTGTTGTTTCCATAGAAACGTTATACTCTTAAGAAGGAGATGTCATAGAACCCATAGTATTTCATAGCGACGCAATTTCAGTGTTAATTCGTCAATGTGAGGGAGCGAGGGATGCAGTAAAGAAGGAATAGTGCTTCGGAAAGGACATAGTCGTATCCCAAAAGAGAATCCTGTCGTTTCCATAGAAACGTTACTCTCTTATGAGGGAGATGTCATAGAACCCATAGTATTTCATAGCGACGCAATTTCTGTGTTTATTCGTCAATGTGAGGGAGCGATTGGTGCGTTAAAGTAGGAATAGTGCATGGGAAAGGACATAGTCGTATCCCAAAAGAGAATCCTGTTGTTTCCTTAGAAACGTTACTCTCTTAAGAAGGAGATGTCATAGAACAGATTGTATTTCATAGCGACGCAATTTCTGTGTTAATTCGTCAATGTGAGGGAGCGAGGGATGCGTTAAAGGAGGAATAGTGCATCGGAAAGGACATAGTCGTATCCCAAAAGAGAATCCTGTTGTTTCCTTAGAAACGTTACTCTCTTAAGTAGGAGATGTCATAGAACCCATAGTTTTTCATAGCGACGCAATTTCTGTGTTAATTCGTCAATGTGAGGGAGCGAGGGATGCGTTAAAGGAGGAATAGTGCATCGGAAAGGACATAGTCGTATCCCAAAAGAGAATCCTGTTGTTTCCTTAGAAACGTTATACTCTTAAGAAGGAGATGTCATAGAACCCATAGTATTTCATTGCGACGCAATTTCAGTGTTAATTCGTCAATGTGAGGGAGCGAGGGATGCAGTAAAGAAGGAATAGTGCTTCGGAAAGGACATAGTCGTATCCCAAAAGAGAATCCTGTCGTTTCCATAGAAACGTTACTCTCTTATGAAGGAGATGTCATAGAACCCATAGTATTTCATAGCGACGCAATTTCTGTGTTAATTCGTCAATGTGAGGGAGCGATTGATGCGTTAAAGTAGGAATAGTGCATCGGAAAGGACATAGTCGTATCCCAAAAGAGAATCCTGTTGTTTCCTTAGAAACGTTACTCTCTTAAGAAGGAGATGTCATAGAACAGATTGTATTTCATAGCGACGCAATTTCTGTGTTAATTCGTCAATGTGAGGGAGCGAGGGATGCGTTAAAGGAGGAATAGTGCATCGGAAAGGACATAGTCGTATCCCAAAAGAGAATCCTGTTGTTTCCTTAGAAACGTTACTCTCTTAAGTAGGAGATGTCATAGAACCCATAGTTTTTCATAGCGACGCAATTTCTGTGTTAATTCGTCAATGTGAGCGAGCGAGGGATGCGTTTAAGGAGGAATAGTGCATCGGAAAGGACATAGTCGTATCCCAAGAGAGAATCCTGCTGTTTCCTTAGAGACGTTACTCTCTTAAGAATGAGATGTCATAGAACCCATAGTATTTCATAGCGACGCAATTTCTGTGTTAATTCGTCAATGTGAGGGAGCGAGGGATGCGTTTAAGAAGGAATAGTGCATCGGAAAGGAGAAACTCCTGCCCCAAAAGAATATCCAATCGTTTCCGTAGAAACGTTACTCAATTTAGAAGGAGATGTCATAGAACACATAGTATTTCATAGCGACGCAATTTCTGTGTTAATTCGTCAATGTGAGGGAGCGATGGATGCGTTAAAGGAGGAATAGTGCATCGGAAAGGACATAGTCGTATCCCAAAAGAGAATCCTTTTGTTTCCTTAGAAACTTTACTCTCTTAAGAGGGAGATGTCACAGAACCCATAGTATTTTATAGCGACGCAATTTCTGTGTTAATTCGTCAATGTGAGGGAGTGAGGGATGCGTTAAAGAAGGAATAGTGCATCGGACAGGAGAAACTCGTGTCCCAAAAGAATATCCAATCGTTTCCGTAGAAACGTTACTCAATTTAGAAGGAGATGTCATAGAACCCATAGTATTTCATAGCGACGCAATTTCTGTGTTAATTCGTCAATGTGAGGGAGCGAGGGATGCGTTAAAGGAGGAATAGTATATCGGTAAGGACATAGTCGTATCCCAAAAGAGAATCCTGTTGTTTCCTTAGAGACGTTACTCTCTTAAAAGGAGATGTCATAGAACCCATAGTATTTCATAGCGACGCAATTTCTGTGTTAATTCGTCAATGTGAGGGAGCGAGGGATGCGTTAAAGAAAGAATAGTGCATCAGACAGCAGAAACTAGTGTCCCAAAAGAATATCCAATCGTTTCTGTAGAAACGTTACTCAATTTAGAATGAGATGTCATAGAACCCATAGTATTTCATAGCGACGCAATTTCTGTGTTCATTCGTCAATGTGAGGAGGCCAGGGATGCGATAAAGGAGGAATAGTGCATCGGAAAGTACATAGTCGTATCCCAAAAGAGAATCCTGTTGTTTCCTTACAAACGTTACTCTCTTAAGAAGGAGATATCATAGAACACATAGTATTTCATAGCGACGCAATTACTGTGTTAATTCGTCAATGTGAGGGAGCGAGGGATGCGTTAAAGAAGGAATAGTGCATCGGACAGGAGAAACTCGTGTCCCAAAAGAATATCCAATCGTTTCCGTAGAAACGTTACTCAATTTTGAAGGAGATGTCATAGAACCCATAGTATTTCATAGCGACGCAATTTCTGTGTTAATTCGTCAATGTGAGGGAGCGAGGGATGCGTTAAAGGAGGAATACTGCATCGGAAAGGACATAGTCGTATCCCAAAAGAGAATCCTGTTGTTTGCTTAGAAACGTTACTCTCTTAAGAAGGAGATGTCATAGAACCCATAGTATTTCATAGCGACGCAATTTCTGTGTTAATTCGTCAATGTGAGGGAGCAAGGGATGCGTTAAAGGAAGAATAGTGCATCGGAAAGGACATAGTCGTATCCCAAAAGAGAATCCTGTTGTTTCCATAGAAACGTTACTCTCTTAAGAAGGAGATGTCATAGAAAACATAGTATTTCATAGCGACGCAATTTCTGTGTTAATTCGTCAATGTGAGGGAGCGAGGGATGCGTTAAAGAAGGAATAGTGCATCGGACAGGAGAAACTCGTGTCCCAACAGAATATCCATTCGTTTCCGTAGAAACGTTACTCAATTTAGAAGGAGACGTCATAGAACCCATAGTATTTCATAGCGGCGCAATTTCTGTGTTAATTCGTCAATGTGAGGGAGTGAGGCATGCGTTAAAGAAGGAATAGTCCATCGGACAGGAGATACTCGAGTCCCAAAATAATATCCAATCGTTTCCATAGAAACGTTGCTCAATTTAGAAAGAGATGTCATAGAACCCATAGTATTTCATAGCGACGCAATTTCTGTGTTAATTCGTCAATGTGAGGGAGCGAGGGATGCGTTAAAGGAGGAATAGTGCATCGGAAAGGACATAGTCGTATCCCAAAAGAGAATCCTTTTGTTTCCTCACAAAAGTTACTCTCTTCAGAAGGAGATGTCATAGAACCCATAGTATTTCATAGCGACGCAATTTCTGTGTTAATTCGTCAATGTGAGGGAGAGAGGGATGCGTTAAAGGAGGAATAGTGCATCGGAAAGGACATAGTCGTATCCCAAAAGAGAATCCTGTTGTTTCCTTAGAAACGTTATACTCTTAAGAAGGAGATGTCATAGAACCCATAGTATTTCATAGCGACGCAATTTCAGTGTTAATTCGTCAATGTGAGGGAGCGAGGGATGCAGTAAAGAAGGAATAGTGCTTCGGAAAGGACATAGTCGTATCCCAAAAGAGAATCCTGTCGTTTCCATAGAAACGTTACTCTCTTATGAAGGAGATGTCATAGAACCCATAGTATTTCATAGCGACGCAATTTCTGTGTTAATTCGTCAATGTGAGGGAGCGATTGATGCGTTGAAGTAGGAATAGTGCATCGGAAAGGACATAGTCGTATCCCAAAAGAGAATCCTGTTGTTTCCTTAGAAACGTTACTCTCTTAAGAAGGAGATGTCATAGAACAGATTGTATTTCATAGCGACGCAATTTCTGTGTTAATTCGTCAATGTGAGGGAGCGAGGGATGCGTTAAAGGAGGAATAGTGCATCGGAAAGGACATAGTCGTGTCCCAAAAGAGAATCCTGTTGTTTCCTTAGAAACGTTACTCTCTTAAGTAGGAGATGTCATAGAACCCATAGTTTTTCATAGCGACGCAATTTCTGTGTTAATTCGTCAATGTGAGCGAGCGAGGGATGCGTTTAAGGAGGAATAGTGCATCGGAAAGGACATAGTCGTATCCCAAGAGAGAATCCTGCTGTTTCCTTAGAGACGTTACTCTCTTAAGAATGAGATGTCATAGAACCCATAGTATTTCATAGCGACGCAATTTCTGTGTTAATTCGTCAGTGTGAGGGAGCGAGGGATGCGTTTAAGAAGGAATAGTGCATCGGAAAGGAGAAACTCCTGCCCCAAAAGAATATCCAATCGTTTCCGTGGAAACGTTACTCAATTTAGAAGGAGATGTCATAGAACACATAGTATTTCATAGCGACGCAATTTCTGTGTTAATTCGTCAATGTGAGGGAGCGATGGATGCGTTAAAGGGGGAATAGTGCATCGGAAAGGACATAGTCGTATCCCAAAAGAGAATCCTTCTGTTTCCTTAGAAACTTTACTCTCTTAAGAAGGAGATGTCACAGAACCCATAGTATTTTATAGCAACGCAATTTCTGTGTTAATTCGTCAATGTGAGGGAGTGAGGGATGCGTTAAAGAAGGATTAGTGCATCGGACAGGAGAAACTCGTGTCCCAAAAGAATATCCAATTGTTTCCGTAGAAACGTTACTCAATTTAGAAGGAGATGTCATAGAACCCATAGTATTTCATAGCGACGCAATTTCTGTGTTAATTCGTCAATGTGAGGGAGCGAGGGATGCGTTAAAGGAGGAATAGTATATCGGTAAGGACATAGTCGTATCAAAAAAGAGAATCCTGTTGTTTCCTTAGAGACGTTACTCCATTAAAAGGAGATGTCATAGAACCCATAGTATTTAATACCGACGCAATTTCTGTGTTAATTCGTCAATGTGAGGGAGCGAGGGATGCGTTAAAGAAGGAATAGTGCATCAGACAGCAGAAACTAGTGTCCCAAAAGAATATCCAATCGTTTCTGTAGAAACGTTACTCAATTTAGAATGAGATGTCATAGAACCCATAGTATTTCATAGCGACGCAATTTCTGTGTTCATTCGTCAATGTGAGGAGGCCAGGGATGCGCTAAAGGAGGAATAGTGCATCGGAAAGTACATAGTCGTATCCCAAAAGAGAATCCTGTTGTTTCCTTACAAACGTTACTCTCTTAAGAAGGAGATATCATAGAACACATAGTATTTCATAGCGACGCAATTACTGTGTTAATTCGTCAATGTGAGGGAGCGAGGGATGCGTTAAAGAAGGAATAGTGCATCGGACAGGAGAAACTCGTGTCCCAAAAGAATATCCAATCGTTTCCGTAGAAACGTTACTCAATTTAGAAGGAGATGTCATAGAACCCATAATATTTCATAGCGACGCAATTTCTGTGTTAATTCGTCAATGTGAGGGAGCGAGGGATGCGTTAAAGGAGGAATACTGCATCGGAAAGGACATAGTCGTATCCCAAAAGAGAATCCTGTTGTTTGCTTAGAAACGTTACTCTCTTAAGAAGGAGATGTCATAGAACCCATAGTATTTCATAGCGACGCAATTTCTGTGTTAATTCGTCAATGTGAGGGAGCAAGGGATGCGTTAAAGGAAGAATAGTGCATCGGAAAGGACATAGTCGTATCCCAAAAGAGAATCCTGTTGTTTCCTTAGAAACGTTACTCTCTTAAGAAGGAGATGTCATAGAAACCATAGTATTTCATAGCGACGCAATTTCTGTGTTAATTCGTCAATGTGAGGGAGCGAGGGATGCGTTAAAGAAGGAATAGTGCATCGGACAGGAGAAACTCGTGTCCCAACAGAATATCCATTCGTTTCCGTAGAAACGTTACTCAATTTAGAAGGAGATGTCATAGAACCCATAGTATTTCATAGCGGCGCAATTTCTGTGTTAATTCGTCAATGTGAGGGAGTGAGGCATGCGTTAAAGAAGGAATAGTCCATCGGACAGGAGATACTCGAGTCCCAAAATAATATCCAATCGTTTCCATAGAAACGTTGCTCAATTTAGAAAGAGATGTCATAGAACCCATAGTATTTCATAGCGACGCAATTTCTGTGTTAATTCGTCAATGTGAGGGAGCGAGGGATGCGTTAAAGGAGGAATAGTGCATCGGAAAGGACATAGTCGATTCCCAAAAGAGAATCCTTTTGTTTCCTCACAAAAGTTACTCTCTTCAGAAGGAGATGTCATAGAACCCATAGTATTTCATAGCGACGCAATTTCAGTGTTAATTCGTCAATGTGAGGGAGCGAGGGATGCAGTAAAGAAGGAATAGTGCTTCGGAAAGGACATAGTCGTATCCCAAAAGAGAATCCTGTCGTTTCCATAGAAACGTTACTCTCTTATGAAGGAGATGTCATAGAACCCATAGTATTTCATAGCGACGCAATTTCTGTGTTTATTCGTCAATGTGAGGGAGCGATTGGTGCGTTAAAGTAGGAATAGTGCATCGGAAAGGACATAGTCGTATCCCAAAAGAGAATCCTGTTGTTTCCTTAGAAACGTTATTCTCTTAAGAAGGAGATGTCATAGAACAGATTGTATTTCATAGCGACGCAATTTCTGTGTTAATTCGTCAATGTGAGGGAGCGAGGGATGCGTTAAAGGAGGAATAGTGCATCGGAAAGGACATAGTCGTATCCCAAAAGAGAATCCTGTTGTTTCCTTAGAAACGTTACTCTCTTAAGTAGGAGATGTCATAGAACCCATAGTTTTTCATAGCGACGCAATTTCTGTGTTAATTCGTCAATGTGAGGGAGCGAGGGATGCGTTAAAGTAGGAATAGTGCATCGGAAAGGACATAGTCGTATCCCAAAAGAGAATCCTGTTGTTTCCTTAGAAACGTTATACTCTTAAGAAGGAGATGTCATAGAACCCATAGTATTTCATAGCGACGCAATTTCAGTGTTAATTCGTCAATGTGAGGGAGCGAGGGATGCAGTAAAGAAGGAATAGTGCTTCGGAAAGGACATAGTCGTATCCCAAAAGAGAATCCTGTCGTTTCCATAGAAACGTTACTCTCTTATGAAGGAGATGTCATAGAACCCATAGTATTTCATAGCGACGCAATTTCTGTGTTAATTCGTCAATGTGAGGGAGCGATTGATGCGTTAAAGTAGGAATAGTGCATCGGAAAGGACATAGTCGTATCCCAAAAGAGAATCATGTTGTTTCCTTAGAAACGTTACTCTCTTAAGAAGGAGATGTCATAGAACAGATTGTAATTCATAGCGACGCAATTTCTGTGTTAATTCGTCAATGTGAGGGAGCGAGGGATGCGTTAAAGGAGGAATAGTGCATCGGAAAGGACATAGTCGTATCCCAAAAGAGAATCCTGTTGTTTCCTTAGAAACGTTACTCTCTTAAGTAGGAGATGTCATAGAACCCATAGTTTTTCAAAGCGACGCAATTTCTGTGTGAATTCGTCAATGTGAGCGAGCGAGGGATGCGTTTAAGGAGGAATAGTGCATCGGAAAGGACATAGTCGTATCCCAAGAGAGAATCCTGCTGTTTCCTTAGAGACGTTACTCTCTTAAGAATGAGATGTCATAGAACCCATAGTATTTCATAGCGACGCAATTTCTGTGTTAATTCGTCAATGTGAGGGAGCGAGGGATGCGTTAAAGAAGGAATAGTGCATCGGACAGGAGAAACTCGTGTCCCAAAAGAATATCCAATCGTTTCCGTAGAAACGTTACTCAATTTAGAAGGAGATGTCATAGAACCCATAGTATTTCATAGCGACGCAATTTCTGTGTTAATTCGTCAATGTGAGGGAGCGATGGATGCGTTAAAGGAGGAATAGTGCATCGGAAAGGACATAGTCGTATCCCAAAAGAGAATCCTTTTGTTTCCTTAGAAACTTTACTCTCTTAAGAAGGAGATGTCACAGAACCCATAGTATTTTATAGCGACGCAATTTCTGTGTTAATTCGTCAATGTGAGGGAGTGAGGGATGCGTTAAAGAAGGAATAGTGCATCGGACAGGAGAAACACGTGTCCCAAAAGAATATCCAATCGTTTCCGTAGAAACGTTACTCAATTTAGAAGGAGATGTCATAGAACCCATAGTATTTCATAGCGACGCAATTTCTGTGTTAATTCGTCAATGTGAGGGAGCGAGGGATGCGTTAAAGGAGGAATAGTATATCGGTAAGGACATAGTCGTATCCCAAAAGAGAATCCTGTTGTTTCCTTAGAGACGTTACTCTCTTAAAAGGAGATGTCATAGAACCCATAGTATTTCATAGCGACGCAATTTCTGTGTTAATTCGTCAATGTGAGGGAGCGAGGGATGCGTTAAAGAAGGAATAGTGCATCGGACAGCAGAAACTAGTGTCCCAAAAGAATATCCAATCGTTTCTGTAGAAACGTTACTCAATTTAGAATGAGATGTCATAGAACCCATAGTATTTCATAGCGACGCAATTTCTGTGTTCATTCGTCAATGTGAGGAGGCCAGGGATGCGATAAAGGAGGAATAGTGCATCGGAAAGTACATAGTCGTATCCCAAAAGAGAATC
The DNA here is from genome assembly GCF_021461385.2 of Schistocerca piceifrons. NCBI lineage: Eukaryota > Metazoa > Arthropoda > Insecta > Orthoptera > Acrididae > Schistocerca > Schistocerca piceifrons. The sequence goes on along the minus strand of NC_060141.1, from coordinate 805,019,366 downwards.
CTGTTGTTTCCTTACAAACGTTACTCTCTTAAGAAGGAGATATCATAGAATACATAGTATTTCATAGCGACGCAATTACTGTGTTAATTCGTCAATGTGAGGGAGCGAGGGATGCGTTAAAGAAGGAATAGTGCATCGGACAGGAGAAACTCGTGTCCCAAAAGAATATCCAATCGTTTCCGTAGAAACGTTACTCAATTTAGAAGGAGATGTCATAGAACCCATAGTATTTCATAGCGACGCAATTTCTGTGTTAATTCGTCAATGTGAGGGAGCGAGGGATGCGTTAAAGGAGGAATACTGCATCGGAAAAGACATAGTCGTATCCCAAAAGAGAATCCTGTTGTTTGCTTAGAAACGTTACTGTCTTAAGAAGGAGATGTCATAGAACCCATAGTATTTCATAGCGACGCAATTTCTGTGTTAATTCGTCAATGTGAGGGAGCGAGGGATGCGTTAAAGGAGGAATAGTGCATCGGAAAGGACATAGTCGTATCCCAAAAGAGAATCCTGTTGTTTCCTTAGAAACGTTACTCTCTTAAGAAGGAGATGTCATAGAACCCATAGTATTTCATAGCGACGCAATTTCTGTGTTAATTCGTCAATGTGAGGGAGCGAGGGATGCGTTAAAGAAGGAATAGTGCATCGGACAGGAGAAACTCGTGTCCCAAAAGAATATCCAATCGTTTCCGTAGAAACGTTACTCAATTTAGAAGGAGATGTCATAGAACCCATAGTATTTCATAGCGACGCAATTTCTGTGTTCATTCGTCAATGTGAGGAGGCCAGGGATGCGATAAAGGAGGAATAGTGCATCGGAAAGGACATAGTCGTATCCCAAAAGAGAATCCTGTTGTTTCCTTAGAGACGTTACTCTCTTAAAAGGAGATGTCATAGAACCCATAGTATTTCATAGCGACGCAATTTCTGTATTAATTCGTCAATGTGAGGGAGCGAGGGATGCGTTAAAGAAGGAATAGTGCGTCGGACAGGAGAAACTCGTCTCCCAAAAGAATATCCAATCGTTTCCGTAGAAACGTTACTCAATTTCGAAGGAGATGTCATAGAACACATAGTATTTCATAGCGACGCAATTTCTGTGTTAATTCGTCACTGTGAGGGAGCGAGGGATGCGTTAAAGAAGGAATAGTGCGTCGGACAGGAGAAACTCGTCTCCCAAAAGAATATCCAATCGTTTCCGTAGAAACGTTACTCAATTTCGAAGGAGATGTCATAGAACCCATAGTATTTCATAGCGACGCAATTTCTGTGTTAATTCGTCACTGTGAGGGAGCGAGGGATGCGTTAAAGAAGGAATAGTGCATCGGCCAGGAGAAACTCTTGTCCCAAAAGAATATCCAATCGTTTCCATAGAAACGTTACTCAATTTAGAAGGAGATGTCATAGAACCCATAGTATTTCATAGCGACGCAATTTCTGTGTTAATTCGACACTGTGAGGGAGCGAGGGATGCGTTAAAGAAGGAATATTGCATCGGACAGGAGAAACTCTTGTCCCAAAAGAATATCCAATCGTTTCCATAGAAACGTTACTCAATTTAGAAGGAGATGTCATAGAACCCATAGTATTTCATAGCGACGCAATTTCTGTGTTAATTCGTCAATGTGAGGGAGCGAGGGATGCGTTAATGAAGGAATAGTGCATCGGACAGGAGAAACTCGTGTCCCCTAAAGAATATCCAACCGTTTCCGTAGAAACGTTACTCAATTTAGAAGGAGATGTCATAGAACCCATAGTATTTCATAGCGACGCAATTTCTGTGTTAATTCGTCAATGTGAGAGAGCGAGGGATGCGTTAAAGAAGGAATAGCCCATCGGACAGGAGAAACTCGTGTCCCAAAAGAATATACAATCGTTTCCGTAGAAACGTTACTCAATTTAGAAGGAGATGTCATAGATCCCACAGTATTTCATAGCGACGCAATTTCTGTGTTAATTCGTCAATGTGAGGGAGCGAGGGATGCGTTAAAGAAGGAATAGTGCATCGGACAGGAGAAACTCGTGTCCCAAAAGAATATCCAATCGTTTCCGTAGAAACGTTACTCAATTTAGAAGGAGATGTCATAGAACCCATAGTATTTCATAGCGACGCAATTTCTGTGTTAATTCGTCAATGTCAGGGAGCGAGGGATGCGTTAAAGAAGGAATAGTGCATCGGACAGGAGAATCTCGTGTCCCAAAAGAATATCCAATCGTTTCCGTAGAAACGTTTCTCAATTTAGAAGGAGATGCCATAGAACCCATAGCATTTCATAGCGACGCAATTTCTGTGTTAATTCGTCACTGTGAGGGAGCGAGGGATGCGTTAAAGAAGGAATAGTGCATCGGACAGGAGAAACTCTTGTCCCAAAAGAATATCCAATCGTTTCCATAGAAACGTTACTCAATTTAGAAGGAGATGTCATAGAACCCATAGTATTTCATAGCGACGCAATTTGTGTGTGAATTCGTCAATGTGAGGGAGCGAGGGATGCAGTAAAGAAGGAATAGTGCATCGGAAAGGACATAGTCGTATCCCAAAAGAGAATCCTGTCGTTTCCATAGAAACGTTACTCTCTTAAGTAGGAGATGTCGTATAACACATAGTATTTCATAGCGACCCAATTTCTGTGTTAATTCGTCAATGTGAGGGAGCGAGGGATGCGTCAAAGTGGGAATAGTGCATCGGAAAGGACATAGTCGAAACCCAAAAGAGAATCCTGTTGTTTCCTTAGAAACGTTACTCTCTTAAGAAGGAGAAGTCATAGAATCCATAGTATTTCATAGCGACGCAATTTCTGTGTTAATTCGTCAATGTGAGGGACCGAGGGATGCGTTAAAGGAGGAATAGTGCATCGGAAAGGACATAGTCGTACCCCTAAAGAAAATCCTGTTGTTTCCTTAGAAACGTTACTCTCTTAAAAGGAGATGTCATAGAACCCATAGTATTTCATAGCGACGGAATTTCTGTGTTAATTCGTCAATGTGAGGGAGCGAGGGATGCGTTAAAGAAGGAATAGTGCATCAGACAGGAGAAACTCGTGTCCCCTAAAGAATATCCAATAGTTTCCGTAGAAACGTTACTCAATTTAGGAGGAGATGTCATAGAACCCATAGTATTTCATAGCGACGCAATTTCTGTGTTAATTCGTCAATGTGAGGGAGCGAGGGATGCGTTAAAGTATGTATAGTGCATAGGAAAAGACATAGTCGTATCCCAAAAGAGAATCCTGTTGTTTCTTTTCAAACATTACTCTTTTAAGAAGGAGATGTCATAGAACCCATAGTATTTCATAGCGACGCAATTTCTGTGTTAATTCGTCAATGTGAGGGAGCGAAGGATGCGTTAAAGAAGGAATAGTGCATCGGACAGGAGAAACTCGTGTCCCAAAAGAATATCTAATCGTTTCCGTAGAAACGTTACTCATTTTAGAAGGAGATGCCATAGAACCTATAGCATTTCATAGCGACGCAATTTCTGTGTTAATTCGTAAATGTGAGGGAGCGAGGGATGCGTTAAAGGAGGAATAGTACATCTGAAAGGACATAGTCGTATCCCAAAAGAGAATCCTGTTGTTTATTTAGAAACGTTATACTCTTAAGAAGGAGATGTCATAGAACCCATAGTATTTCATAGCGACGCAATTTCTGTGTTAATTCGTCAATGTGAGGGAGCGAGGGATGCAGTAAAGAAGGAATAGTGCATCGGAAAGGACACAGTCGTATCCCAAAAGAGAATCCTGTCGTTTCCATAGAAACGTTACTCTCTTAAGAAGGAGATGTCGTAGAACACATAGTATTTCATAGCGACGCAATTTCTGTGTTAATTCGTCAATGTGAGGGAGCGAGGGATGCGTAAAGTAGGAATAGTGCATCGGAAAGGACATAGTCGAATCCCAAAAGAGAATCCTGTTGCTTCCTTAGAAACGTTACTCTCTTGAGAAGGAGAAGTCATAGAGTCCATAGTATTTCATAGCGACGCAATTTCTGTGTTAATTCGTCAATGTGAGGGAGCGAGGGATGCGTTAGAGGAGGAATAGTGCATCGGAAAGGACATAGTCGTACCCCTAAAGAAAATCCTGTTGTTTCCTTAGAAACGTTACTCTCGTAAAAGGAGATGTCATAGAACCCATAGTATTTCATAGCGACGCAATTTCTGTGTTAATTCGTCAATGTGAGGGAGCGAGGGATGCGTTAAAGAAGGAATAGTGCATCAGACAGGAGAAACTCGTGTCCCCTAAAGAATATCCAATCGTTTCCGTAGAAACGTTACTCAATTTAGAAGGAGATGTCATAGAACACATAGTATTTCATAGCGACGCAATTTCTGTGTTAATTCGTCAATGCGAGGGAGCGAGGGATGCGTTAAAGTATGTACAGTGCACAGGAAAGGACTTAGTCGTATCCCAAAAGAGAATCCTGTTGCTTCCTTAGAAACGTTACTCTTTTAAGAAGGAGATGTCATAGAACCCATAGTATTTCATAGCGACGCAATTTCTGTGTTAATTCGTCAATGTGAGGGGAGCGAGGGATGCGTTAAAGAAGGAATAGTGCATCGGACAGTAGAAACTCGTGTCCCAAAAGAATATCCAATCGTTTCCGTAGAAACATTACTCAATTTAGAAGGAGATGTCATAGAACCCATAGTATTTCATAGCGACGCAATTTCTGTGTTAATTCGTCAATGTGAGGGAGCGAGGGTTGCATTAAAGGAGGAATAGTGCATCGGAAAGGACATAGTCGTATCCCAAAAGAGATTCCTGTTGTTTCCTTAGAAACGTTACTCTCTTAAGAAGGAGATGTCATAGAACCCATAGTATTTCATAGCGACGCAATTTCTGTGTTAATTCGTCAATGTGAGTTAGCGAGGGATGCGTTAAAGGAGGAATGGTGCATCGGAAAGGACATAGTCGTATCCCAAAAGAGAATCCTTTTGCTTCCTCAGAAACGTTACTCTCTTAAGAAGGAGATGCCATAGAAGCCATAGTATTTCATAGCGATGCAATTCCTGTGTTAATTCGTCAATGTGAGGGAGCGAGGGATGCGTTAAAGAAGGAATAGTGCATCGGACAGGAGAAACTCGTGTCCCAACAGAATATCCATTCCTTTCCGTAGAAACGTTACTCAATTTAGAAGGAGATGTCATAGAACCCATAGTATTTCATAGCGGCGCAATTTCTGTGTTAATTCGTCAATGTGAGGGAGTGAGGGATGCGTTAAAGAAGGAATAGTCCATCGGACAGGAGAAACTCGAGTCCCAAAAGAATATCCAATCGATTCCATAGAAACGTTACTCAATTTAGAAAGAGATGTCATAGAACCCATAGTATTTCATAGCGATGCAATTTCTGTGTTAATTCGTCAATGTGAGGGAGCGAGGGATGCGTTAAAGGAGGAATAGTGCATCCGAAAGGACATAGTCGTATCCCAAAAGAGAATCCTTTTATTTCCTCACAAACGCTACTCTCTTAAGAAGGAGATGTCATAGAAGCCATAGTATTTCATAGCGACGCAATTTCTGTGTTAATTCGTCAATGTGAGGGAGCGAGGGATGCGTTAAAGGAGGAATAGTGCATCGGAAAGGACATAGTCGTATCTCAAAAGAGAATCCTGTTGTTTGCTTAGAAACGTTATACTCTTAAGAAAGAGATGTCATAGAACCCATAGTATTTCATAGCGACGCATTTTCTGTGTTAATTCGTCAATGTGAGGGAGCGTGGGATACAATAAAGAAGGAATAGTGCATCGGAAAGGACATAGTCGTATCCCAAAAGAGAATCCTGTCGTTTCCATAGAAACGTTACTCTCTTAAGAAGGAGATGTCATAGAACCCATAATATTTCATAGCGACGCAATTTCTATGTTAATTCGTCAATGTGAGCGAGCGAGGGATGCGTTGAAGAAGGAATAGTGCATCGGAAAGGACATAGTCGTATCCCAAAGGAGAATCCTCTTGTTTCCTTAGAGACGTTACTCTCTTAAGAATGAGATGTCATAGAACCCATAGTATTTCATAGCGACGCAATTTCTGTGTTAATTCGTCAATGTGAGGGAGCGAGGGATGCGTTAAAGAAGGAATAGTGCATCGGACAGGAGAAACTCGTGTCCCAAAAGAATATCTAATCGTTTCCGTAGAAACGTTACTCAATTTAGAAGGAGATGCCATAGAACCCATAGCATTTCATAGCGACGCAATTTCTGTGTTAATTCGTAAATGAGAGGGATCGAGGGATGCGTTAAAGGAGGAGTAGTACATCTGAAAGGACATAGTCGTATCCCAAAAGAGAATCCTGTCGTTTCCATAGAAACGTTACTCTCTTAAGAAGGAGATGTCGTAGAACACATAGTATTTCATAGCGACACAATTTCTGTGTTAATTCGTCAATGTGAGGGAGCGAGGGATGCGTAAAGTAGGAATAGTGCATCGGAAAGGACATAGTCGAATCCCAAAAGAGAATCCTGTTGCTTCCTTAGAAACGTTACTCTCTTAAGAAGGAGAAGTCATAGAGTCCATAGTATTTCATAGCGACGCAACTTCTGTGTTAATTCGTCAATGTGAGGGAGCGAGGGATGCGTTAGAGGAGGAATAGTGCATCGGAAAGGACATAGTCGTACCCCTAAAGAAAATCCTGTTGTTTCCTTTGAAACGTTACTCTCGTAAAAGGAGATGTCATAGAACCCATAGTATTTCATAGCGACGCAATTTCTGTTTTAATTCGTCAATGTGAGGGAGCGAGGGATGCGTTAAAGAAGGAATAGTGCATCAGACAGGAGAAACTCGTGTCCCCTAAAGAATTTCCAATCGTTTCCGTAGAAACGTTACTCAATTTAGAAGGAGATGTCATAGAACACATAGTATTTCATAGCGACGCAATTTCTGTGTTAATTCGTCAATGTGAGGGAGCGAGGGATGCGTTAAAGTATGTACAGTGCATAGGAAAGGACTTAGTCGTATCCCAAAAGAGAATCCTGTTGTTTCCTTAGAAACGTTACTCTTTTAAGAAGGAGATGTCATAGAACCCATAGTATTTCATAGCGACGCAATTTCTGTGTTAATTCGTCAATGTGAGTTAGCGAGGGATGCGTTAAAGGAGGAATGGTGCATCGGAAAGGACATAGTCGTATCCCAAAAGAGAATCCTTTTGCTTCCTCAGAAACGTTACTCTCTTAAGAAGGAGATGCCATAGAAGCCATAGTATTTCATAGCGATGCAATTCCTGTGTTAATTCGTCAATGTGAGGGAGCGAGGGATGCGTTAAAGAAGGAATAGTGCATCGGACAGGAGAAACTCGTGTCCCAACAGAATATCCATTCCTTTCCGTAGAAACGTTACTCAATTTAGAAGGAGATGTCATAGAACCCATAGTATTTCATAGCGGCGCAATTTCTGTGTTAATTCGTCAATGTGAGGGAGTGAGGGATGCGTTAAAGAAGGAATAGTCCATCGGACAGGAGAAACTCGAGTCCCAAAAGAATATCCAATCGATTCCATAGAAACGTTACTCAATTTAGAAAGAGATGTCATAGAACCCATAGTATTTCATAGCGATGCAATTTCTGTGTTAATTCGTCAATGTGAGGGAGCGAGGGATGCGTTAAAGGAGGAATAGTGCATCCGAAAGGACATAGTCGTATCCCAAAAGAGAATCCTTTTATTTCCTCACAAACGCTACTCTCTTAAGAAGGAGATGTCATAGAAGCCATAGTATTTCATAGCGACGCAATTTCTGTGTTAATTCGTCAATGTGAGGGAGCGAGGGATGCGTTAAAGGAGGAATAGTGCATCGGAAAGGACATAGTCGTATCTCAAAAGAGAATCCTGTTGTTTGCTTAGAAACGTTATACTCTTAAGAAAGAGATGTCATAGAACCCATAGTATTTCATAGCGACGCATTTTCTGTGTTAATTCGTCAATGTGAGGGAGCGTGGGATACAATAAAGAAGGAATAGTGCATCGGAAAGGACATAGTCGTATCCCAAAAGAGAATCCTGTCGTTTCCATAGAAACGTTACTCTCTTAAGAAGGAGATGTCATAGAACCCATAATATTTCATAGCGACGCAATTTCTATGTTAATTCGTCAATGTGAGCGAGCGAGGGATGCGTTTAAGAAGGAATAGTGCATCGGAAAGGACATAGTCGTATCCCAAAGGAGAATCCTCTTGTTTCCTTAGAGACGTTACTCTCTTAAGAATGAGATGTCATAGAACCCATAGTATTTCATAGCGACGCAATTTCTGTGTTAATTCGTCAATGTGAGGGAGCGAGGGATGCGTTAAAGAAGGAATAGTGCATCGGACAGGAGAAACTCGTGTCCCAAAAGAATATCTAATCGTTTCCGTAGAAACGTTACTCAATTTAGAAGGAGATGCCATAGAACCCATAGCATTTCATAGCGACGCAATTTCTGTGTTAATTCGTAAATGAGAGGGATCGAGGGATGCGTTAAAGGAGGAGTAGTACATCTGAAAGGACATAGTCGTATCCCAAAAGAGAATCCTGTCGTTTCCATAGAAACGTTACTCTCTTAAGAAGGAGATGTCGTAGAACACATAGTATTTCATAGCGACACAATTTCTGTGTTAATTCGTCAATGTGAGGGAGCGAGGGATGCGTAAAGTAGGAATAGTGCATCGGAAAGGACATAGTCGAATCCCAAAAGAGAATCCTGTTGCTTCCTTAGAAACGTTACTCTCTTAAGAAGGAGAAGTCATAGAGTCCATAGTATTTCATAGCGACGCAACTTCTGTGTTAATTCGTCAATGTGAGGGAGCGAGGGATGCGTTAGAGGAGGAATAGTGCATCGGAAAGGACATAGTCGTACCCCTAAAGAAAATCCTGTTGTTTCCTTTGAAACGTTACTCTCGTAAAAGGAGATGTCATAGAACCCATAGTATTTCATAGCGACGCAATTTCTGTTTTAATTCGTCAATGTGAGGGAGCGAGGGATGCGTTAAAGAAGGAATAGTGCATCAGACAGGAGAAACTCGTGTCCCCTAAAGAATTTCCAATCGTTTCCGTAGAAACGTTACTCAATTTAGAAGGAGATGTCATAGAACACATAGTATTTCATAGCGACGCAATTTCTGTGTTAATTCGTCAATGTGAGGGAGCGAGGGATGCGTTAAAGTATGTACAGTGCATAGGAAAGGACTTAGTCGTATCCCAAAAGAGAATCCTGTTGTTTCCTTAGAAACGTTACTCTTTTAAGAAGGAGATGTCATAGAACCCATAGTATTTCATAGCGACGCAATTTCTGTGTTAATTCGTCAATGTGAGGGAGCGAGGGATGCGTTAAAGAAGGAATAGTGCATCGGACAGTAGAAACTCGTGTCCCAAAAGAATATCCAATCGTTTCCGTAGAAACGTTACTCAATTTAGAAGGAGATGTCATAGAACCCATAGTATTTCATAGCGACGCAATTTCTGTGTTAATTCGTCAATGTGAGGGAGCGAGGGATGCGTTAAAGGAGGTATGGTGCATCGGAAAGGACATAGTCGTATCCCAAAAGAGAATCCTTTTGCTTCCTCAGAAACGTTACTCTCTTAAGAAGGAGATGCCATAGAAGCCATAGTATTTCATAGCGATGCAATTCCTGTGTTAATTCGTCAATGTGAGGGAGCGAGGGATGCGTTAAAGAAGGAATAGTGCATCGGACAGGAGAAACTCGTGTCCCAACAGAATATCCATTCGTTTCCGTAGAAACGTTACTCAACTTAGAAGGAGATGTCATAGAACCCATAGTACTTCATAGCGACGCAGTTTCTGTGTTAATTCGTCAATGTGAGGGAGCGAGGGATGCGTTAAAGGAGGAATAGTGCATCGGAAAGGACATAGTCGTATCTCAAAAGAGAATCCTGTTGTTTGCTTAGAAACGTTATACTCTTAAGAAAGAGATGTCATAGAACCCATAGTATTTCATAGCGACGCAATTTCTGTGTTAATTCGTCAATGTGAGGGAGCGTGGGATACAGTAAAGAAGGAATAGTGCATCGGAAAGGACATAGTCGTATCCCAAGAGAGAATCCTGTCGTTTCCATAGAAACGTTACTCTCTTAAGAAGGAGATGTCATAGAACCCATAATATTTCATAGCGACGCAATTTCTATGTTAATTCGTCAATGTGAGCGAGCGAGGGATGCGTTTAAGAAGGAATAGTGCATCGGAAAGGACATAGTCGTATCCCAAAGGAGAATCCTCTTGTTTCCTTAGAGACGTTACTCTCTTAAGAATGAGATGTCATAGAACCCATAGTATTTCATAGCGACGCAATTTCTGTGTTAATTCGTCAATGTGAGGGAGCGAGGGATGCGTTAAAGAAGGAATAGTGCATCGGACAGGAGAAATTCGTGTCCCAAAAGAATATCTAATCGTTTCCGTAGAAACGTTACTCAATTTAGAAGGAGATGCCATAGAACACATAGCATTTCATAGCGACGCAATTTCTGTGTTAATTCGTAAATGAGAGGGAGCGAGGGATGCGTTAAAGGAGGAGTAGTACATCTGAAAGGACATAGTCGTATCCCAAAAGAGAATCCTCTTGTTTCCTTAGAAACGTTATACTCTTAAGAAGGAGATGTCATAGAACCCATAGTATTTCATAGCGGCGCAATTTCTGTGTTAATTCGTCAATGTGAGGGAGTGAGGGATGCGTTAAAGAAGGAATAGTCCATCGGACAGGAGAAACTCGAGTCCCAAAAGAATATCCAATCGATTCCATAGAAACGTTACTCAATTTAGAAAGAGATGTCATAGAACCCATAGTATTTCATAGCGATGCAATTTCTGTGTTAATTCGTCAATGTGAGGGAGCGAGGGATGCGTTAAAGGAGGAATAGTGCATCCGAAAGGACATAGTCGTATCCCAAAAGAGAATCCTTTTATTTCCTCACAAACGCTACTCTCTTAAGAAGGAGATGTCATAGAAGCCATAGTATTTCATAGCGACGCAATTTCTGTGTTAATTCGTCAATGTGAGGGAGCGAGGGATGCGTTAAAGGAGGAATAGTGCATCGGAAAGGACATAGTCGTATCTCAAAAGAGAATCCTGTTGTTTGCTTAGAAACGTTATACTCTTAAGAAAGAGATGTCATAGAACCCATAGTATTTCATAGCGACGCATTTTCTGTGTTAATTCGTCAATGTGAGGGAGCGTGGGATACAATAAAGAAGGAATAGTGCATCGGAAAGGACATAGTCGTATCCCAAAAGAGAATCCTGTCGTTTCCATAGAAACGTTACTCTCTTAAGAAGGAGATGTCATAGAACCCATAATATTTCATAGCGACGCAATTTCTATGTTAATTCGTCAATGTGAGCGAGCGAGGGATGCGTTTAAGAAGGAATAGTGCATCGGAAAGGACATAGTCGTATCCCAAAGGAGAATCCTCTTGTTTCCTTAGAGACGTTACTCTCTTAAGAATGAGATGTCATAGAACCCATAGTATTTCATAGCGACGCAATTTCTGTGTTAATTCGTCAATGTGAGGGAGCGAGGGATGCGTTAAAGAAGGAATAGTGCATCGGACAGGAGAAACTCGTGTCCCAAAAGAATATCTAATCGTTTCCGTAGAAACGTTACTCAATTTAGAAGGAGATGCCATAGAACCCATAGCATTTCATAGCGACGCAATTTCTGTGTTAATTCGTAAATGAGAGGGATCGAGGGATGCGTTACAGGAGGAGTAGTACATCTGAAAGGACATAGTCGTATCCCAAAAGAGAATCCTGTCGTTTCCATAGAAACGTTACTCTCTTAAGAAGGAGATGTCGTAGAACACATAGTATTTCATAGCGACGCAATTTCTGTGTTAATTCGTCAATGTGAGGGAGCGAGGGATGCGTAAAGTAGGAATAGTGCATCGGAAAGGACATAGTCGAATCCCAAAAGAGAATCCTGTTGCTTCCTTAGAAACGTTACTCTCTTAAGAAGGAGAAGTCATAGAGTCCATAGTAGTTTCATAGCGACGGCAACTTCTGTGGTTAATTCGTCAATGTGAGGGAGCGAGGGATGCGTTAGAGGAGGAATAGTGCATCGGAAAGGACATAGTCGTACCCCTAAAGAAAATCCTGTTGTTTCCTTTGAAACGTTACTCTCGTAAAAGGAGATGTCATAGAACCCATAGTATTTCATAGCGACGCAATTTCTGTTTTAATTCGTCAATGTGAGGGAGCGAGGGATGCGTTAAAGAAGGAATAGTGCATCAGACAGGAGAAACTCGTGTCCCCTAAAGAATATCCAATCGTTTCCGTAGAAACGTTACTCAATTTAGAAGGAGATGTCATAGAACACATAGTATTTTCATAGCGACGCAATTTCTGTGTTAATTCGTCAATGTGAGGGAGCGAGGGATGCGTTAAAGTATGTACAGTGCATAGGAAAGGACTTAGTCGTATCCCAAAAGAGAATCCTGTTGTTTCCTTAGAAACGTTACTCTTTTAAGAAGGAGATGTCATAGAACCCATAGTATTTCATAGCGACGCAATTTCTGTGTTAATTCGTCAATGTGAGGGAGCGAGGGATGCGTTTAAAGAAGGAATAGTGCATCGGACAGTAGAAACTCGTGTCCCCAAAAGAATATCCAATCGTTTCCGTAGAAACGTTACTCAATTTAGAAGGAGATGTCATAGAACCCATAGTATTTCATAGCGACGCAATTTCTGTGTTAATTCGTCAATGTGAGGGAGCGAGGGATGCGTTAAAGGAGGTATGGTCTGCATCGGAAAGGACATAGTCGTATCCCAAAAGAGAATCCTTTTGCTTCCTCAGAAACGTTACTCTCTTAAGAAGGAGATGCCATAGAAGCCATAGTAATTTCATAGCGATGCAATTCCT